>NW_008344180.1:10555-11073 GCF_000622305.1 Nannospalax galili | reverse complement strand
CAAGGGCTACACTTATGGTTAGTGTGAGGTTTTCTTTAGAGGTAGGGTTATGTTTTGTTTTAGGGATAGTGTAAGATTTAGGGTTAGGGTTAGGGAGAGTTAGGTTTAGGGTTAGTGTTAAGGTTAGGTTTAGGTCGAGGATTAGGTTTAAGTTTAGGGCTAGGACTACGGTGAGGCTTAGGTTTAGGGTTAGGATTAGGGCTAGGGTTCTGTTTATTGTGAAGGTTAGGTTAATCGTTCTGATTAAGGTTATGAGTAGGGCTAGGATTACTGTTAAGTTTAGTGTTAGGACTAGGGTTAAGGTTAGGGTTAGAGGTAGGGTTAGAGCTAGGGTTACACGTATGTTTAGGCTTAGGATTGGAATTAGGGTTAAGGTAGGATTAAGTTTAGGGGCAGGGTTTTGGTGAGGGATAATGTAGGGGTTAAGGTAGGGTTATGTTTAGGTTTAGGGCTAGGGTTTGGGTCAGTGCAGGATTCGATTAGGTGAGGATTGGGGTTTTGGTTAGGGTTAGGGTTAA
>NW_008344180.1:7950-10386 GCF_000622305.1 Nannospalax galili | reverse complement strand
CGTTGTTTTAATCATTTATGTAATGCCCTTCCATGCTGTACACTGTTTGTCCCCTTAGGGTCCTTTTGTTTGCTTGCAGGGGGGACTTTGTGCGGCTCTTAAAGAGAAATGCGGTTTTTACCTAGATAAGACTGGTACTGTAAAAGATAGCATAAAGATCTTGAGGGAGGGGCTGGAGCGGTGTAAAAGGGAAAGGGATCAACAGGATAGTTGGTATAAAAATTGGTTTTCCACATCACCTTGGGTTTCAACCCTCTTGCCCACCATATTGGGGCCCCTCATAGCCATCCTGGCTGTAATATCCTTTGTCCCCTGGGCCTTCAAAAGGATCACAACCTTCATTAAGAGTCAGATTAATGATCTGGCAGCTAAACCTATTCAAGTGCATTATCACAGGCTGGAGCTCGAGGATCGAGACGACCCCTTTGAGCCTGCCAGGCCTTATGACAACATGATCAGTCGTCCCCTTGAGAACTGAACCGGTCAGCCAAAGATGGGTAAGAGAGACTTTTACTGATAAGCAACCTAAGACAGGCAGGCAGCTGACGCAGCTGCCCTAGCCCATGACAGGTGAGCATCAGATAAAAGTTCTCCAACCTAAGAAAGGCATGGTTCCCTAAGGGATCATTCAGCCTTGGCCCCATGCTCTTATTTAAAATTTAAAAAAAAGGGGGACTTGTAGGGAGCCATGGGCCCCCTGCCCAGAAATAGTAACTATTGTCTGCCTCAACCTTGTAAATTTCTTCATCCTGTAAAAACATCCTGCCTCGTGGTCTGGCTGTGGAAGGTGCGGTAAACAGCGGAACTTATCCGCCCAGCTTCTTCCGCCCTCTGCTTCGCTATAAAAGCTTTCTGCAGACGTTCAATGGAAGAGAAGAAGCCTGAACCTCACCTTGGTGTCTGTGTCGTTCTTCCTGGACTCTGCTGGACAGAGTCCTGGTTTGCGGCAATTCTAGGATTAGGTTTAGGGATAAATTTAGGGTTAGGTTTAGGTTTAGGGCTAGGATTAGGGTTAAATTTATGCTAGGAGTACGGTTAGGGTTACATCAAAGTTTAATATTACAGTAAGGGTGAGGTTTTGTTAGAGTTTAATCTTAAGGTTATGATTAGGGTAACAGGTTTAGAAGTACCATTACAATTAGGTAAGTTTTAGGGTTCAGTTTAGAGGTCGGATTATGGCTCCAATTAGGATTATGGCTAGGTTTAGGATTAGGGCTATGGTTAGGGTTGGTTTAAGGTTAGATTTAGGGCTAAGTTTAGAGTTAGTATTAGGGATGGATTATGTTTATGGTTAAATTTAGATTTGGGATACATTTATCCTTAGGTTTAGGCCTATGGCTAGGCTTAGGGTTATTTTTATTGTTAGATGCAGTTATAGGGATACAGTTAGGGTTAGATTTTTGGGAAGGATTAGGGTCATGTTTAGGGATAGGGATAATGTAAGGGTTAAGTTTAGGATGAAAGGTACTTTTAGGGCTAAATTTATGTGGAGGATTATTCTTAGGTTTAGGACTAGGTTTGTGTTTTGTTTTAGGTTTAGGATTAGAGTTAGGGTTAGGACAAGAGTTAAGGTTCGATTTATGGCTAGGGCTACAGCACAATTTAGGGTTTGGCTTATGATAGGATTTGAGTTATGTTTAGGGCTTCTTTTAAGGTTAGATTTATGGCTAGGACTACCATAAGTGCTAGGCTTAGGTCAGAGGATAATATTGGGTTAGGGATAGTCTTATGCCTAGTGTTAGTTTTAAGATTGTGTTTAGGGTTAGGCCTAACGCTAGAGTTAGGGTCAAGTTTAGGGTTAGGGCTAGGGTTAGTGTTAGTATTAACAAGAGAGTTATGTTTAGGATTGGTTCTAGGGTTATGTTTAGGGTTAGGATTAGAGTTAGGGTTAGCTTTAGGGTAAGGCTTAGAGTTACTTTTAAGGTTAGGCTCAGGTTTGGGTTTAGCTTTAGGGTTAGGGCTATGTTTAGAGTTAAGTTTAGGGTAAGGGTTAGGTTAAGTGTTAGGATTTGGGTTAGGTTAGGGCTAGGATTAGGGTAAGAGTTAGGTTTTGTATTAGTGTTGGGGTTAAGACTCTGGTTAGTGTTAGGGTTAGAGGTTAGGTTAGTGCTAGCGTTATGTGTATGGTTAGGCTTAAATATAGGATTAAGGTGAATGTTCAGACTAGGGTTATGTTTAGTGTTACAGTTAGGGTTAGCTTTAGGGTTAGGGTTAGGGATAGGGCTTGGCTTAGGGCTAGGTCTAGGGTATGTTTAGTGTTGTAGTTTGTTTAAGCATTAGGATTATGTTTAGTGTTAAGTTTAAGTCTAGGATTCCTTTTAGGGTTAGGGCAAGGGTTGTGGTTAGGTATAGAGGTATGTTTAGAGTTAGGGTAACGTTAAAGTTGGGGTTAAGTTTAAGATTAGTGTTAGGTTAAGGGTTAAGTGTTTTGGGAGG
>NW_008344180.1:5545-7859 GCF_000622305.1 Nannospalax galili | reverse complement strand
TTAGGTAAAGCAGTAGTTTATGGTTTATGACATGGGTTAGCTTTTGGCCTAGGTTAGGGTTAGATTTTGGGCTAGGGTTAGTGCTAGAGTTAGGGTAAATGCTAGGGCTAGGTTTCAGGGCTAGGGTTAGGATTAGGATTAGGGTTTGGATTACGGTTAGGGCTAGGTTTAGTGTTGGTGTCAGGGATAGCATTAAGTTCAGGGTGAGGGTTAGAGTTAGGGTCAGGTTTAGGGTTATTGTTAGGTTTAGGTTAAAGGTTAGGCTTAGGGTTAAATTTAATGTTGTGGCTAGGGATAATTTTATGGCTCTCATTGTGTTATAGATAGGTTTAGGGCAAAGCTTAACATTAAAGTCAGGCTTAAGGTTAGGATTAGGATTTAGCATTAGTATTATGATTCGGATTCAGATTAGGGTTAGGGTTAGTTGTAGGGTTAGGGTTTGGGCTAAGTGTAGAATTAGGCTTAGATTCAGGTTTAGGGTCAGAGTCCAGGTTAGGGTTAGGGTTAGGATAAGAGTTGGGATTTCAGTTATGGTTAGTGCTAATCTTAGGGTTAGTTAGAGTTAAAGTTAGGATGAGGAGTAGTGCTAGGGTTATTTTTAGGGTGGGTTTAATGTTAGGAATTTGTCTATGATTATATTTAGGGTTATGGTTAGGTTTAGGTTTAGTTTGGGTAAGGATTATGTGTAGAGTTGTGTTTAGCATTAGGAATTGTGGTAGCACTAGTATTACTTTTAGGGCTATTATGTTTCAGTTTAGGGTTAGGTTTACATTGAGTATTATAGTTAGGATTACTGTTAGGATTTGGTTTAGGGTTAAGTTTAGGTTTAGGATTAGGTTTAGGGCTAAGGTTAGAGTTAGGTAGAGGGATAGGTTTAGGGTTAGGAATAGGGTTAGTGCTAGGATTATGATTAGATCAAAGTTTAATATTAGGTCTATAATTAGTATTAGGGTTAAGACTATGGTTATGATAAGGTTTAGTGTTAGGGCTAGACTTATAGGTAGGTTTAGGGTCAGGACTAGGACTAGGCTTAGAGTTATGGTTAGGGTAAGGGTTAGGGTTATGGGTTAGGACTAGGACTAGGCTTAGAGTTATGGTTAGGGTAAGGGTTAGGGTTAGGGTAAGGGCTAAAATTCGGATTAATTTTGGGTCTAAATTTATGTTTAGGATTAGGATTAGGGTTGGGGTTAATGTTAGTGTTAGGGTTAGAGTGAGTGTTAGGACTATGATAGGTTTTAGGGTTATGATTAAATTTACATTTAGGGCTAGGGTTCTGGATAGAGTTACGGTTAGATTTGGGTCTATGTTATATATTGAGGGTTGGGTTTCAGGTTACATTTAAGGGTAGATTTAGGGTGAGCGTTAGTGTATGTTTGGCTTAGTTTTTGGGTTAGGGCAAGGTTTATGGTTAAAACTTTGGTTAATGTTAAGTTTGGTTCTAGAGTATATAATTAGGGTTAGTATTATGGTTTTGGTTACAATTCGGGTTAGGTTTAGGATTAGGATTAGGGCTATGTGTATGTTTAGGGATAAGGCTAGGTTTTCTGTTAGTTATTAGCCTAACACTCATTCTAACCATATACCTAGGCCTAGACCTAAACCTAAGCCTAACCCTAAGCCTAGCCCTAGTCATAAGCTTAAATTTAGGCTTAGAGGTAGCTTTAGGCTTAGTTTTATGGCTTGGGCTACATTTAAGGGTAGCATTGGTGTTAGACCTTTGGTTGGAGTTAGTGTTTGGGTTAGTGTTAGGGAGAGGTTTAGGTTTAGAATTAGGGGTAGTGTTATCTTGAGGGTTATGGCTTGAAAAAGTCTTAGGATTCTCATTAGGCTGTGGCTATGTTAATGGTCAGGTTTATGGTTAAAGTTAGGATTAGGAGAAGGGTTAGTTTTAGGATTAAGATACGGACTATGTTCAGGGCTACTGTTTGGTTTTATCTAGGGATACTTTGAGGGTTTGGGTTAGAGTTAAGTATAGGGCTTGATTTCTGGTTAGGTTTATGACTAGGGCTAGGTATAGTTTAGGATAAGGTCAATGTTTACTATTAATATGAGGGTTAGCTTGAGGTTTAGGGTTAGAGTTAGGTCTAGCATTATTATGGTCATGGTCACGGCTAAGGTTATGCTTACGTTTAGAGCTAGTACTATGGTTAGGTTAGGGTTAGGTTTAGGATTAGGGCTATGTTTAAGACTCGGGTAAGATTGTTCTAGCCTAAGGATTAGGGTCAGTGTTAGGATTATGTTTAGGGATAATGTCAGCTTTACGGATAGTGTTAGAGTTAGGGTTAGGACAAGGCTAGAGTAAGTTGAGAGTGAG
>NW_008344180.1:0-4118 GCF_000622305.1 Nannospalax galili | reverse complement strand
GTTAGGGCCAGGGTTATGTTTAAATTTAGGGTTAGGACAATCATTGTATTTTAGATAGGGTGTGGCTACATTTAGGGTTAGGTTTGTAGTTATGTTTAGGGTTAGGGTTAGGATTACATCTAGGGTTAGTTTCAGGTTTAATATAAGGTTTAGGGTTAGGATTAGGATTAGGTTTTTGTCTAGGGGCAGGTTTAGTTTAGGATTTGAGTTCAGGATAGAGCTAGGGTTAGGGTTAAGTTAAGTTCAATGTTTAATATTATTATTATGGTTACAGTAAGGCTAGTGGTTAAGGTTAGATCTAGGGTTACGTTTAGGGTTATGATTATGGTTACGTTAGGGCAAGGATTAGGTTTAGCATTAGGACTAGTGATATGTTTAGGGTTAGGTTTAGGGTTAGGGTTAGGTTTAGAACTAGAGAAAGGATTACGGCTAGGCTTAGTATTAGGATCAGTGCGAGGATTATGTTTAGTGATAGTCTTAGGTTTAAGGCTAGTGTTAGAGTTAGGTATAGGGCTAGGGCTACAGTAGATTTAGGGTTAAGGTTAGGTCTAGGGTAGGTTTAGGGTTATGATTATTGTTAGGTGTAGGGTTAGGGTTAGGTTCAGGTCTAGTGCTATGGTTAGGGTTAGACTTAGGTTTAGGTTTTGGTTTAGGTTTATGCTAAGGTTAGGGTAAGGGCTATTGCTACATTTAGGGTTAAGCTTAGGTTTAGGTTTAGGTCTAGGTTTAGGGCTACATTAAGTATTAGGGCAGGGTTAGGATTATTATCTAGGCTAAGATTATGTTAGGGTTAGGTTTAGATATAGCTTCACACTACGTTTAGGTTTGTGTTAGGGATGCAGTTAGTGTTAGAATTAGGGCTAAGTTTATGTTTACGTTTATGGTTAAGCGAAGGTTACAGTTAGGGCTAGTATTAGGGTTAGGGCTATGATTTTTTTTTAGGATTAGGGCAAAGTTTCATGTTTGGATTATCGTCAGAGTTAGGGTTAGTATTTGTTCTTGGGTTAGGTTTAGGTTTGAGCTTTGGAATAGGGTTAAAGTAGAACTATGGTTAGGATTCAGTCTATTGGCAGTTTTAAGACTAAGATTAGCATTAGTGTTAAGGGTAGGTTTAGGTTTAGGGTTAGGGTTAGGGTTAGGGATTGGTTTCAGATTTGGGTTCGGGTTATGGTGAGGGTTAGGGTTAGGGTTATGGCTAGATATAGGGCTAGGGCTAGGGCTATATAGGGTTACACTTAGTTTTAGGGTTAGGCTTAGGTTTGGGGCAAGATTTAGGGTTAAGGTTTTGGTTACGGTTAATTTTGGTCTACAGTATATATTTTGGATTATTATTGGAGTTTGAGTTATGATTAGCGTTATGGTTAGAATTATGGCTAAGGGTATGTTAAGGGATAGAGTTAGGTTTACAGTAAGGATTAGCTTTACAAATTGCGACGGACCAGCCCAGAGCAGAGAAGTTCTGTCCGACAGGAGCAGGGTCCCCAAAACAGTGGACAATGATTTGGCGAATGACAGACAAACACACAGCAGTTTGGTGAAGGTCTGAGTGTATTTTTGCAGATGCAGGGCTCTAATTAAGTGCTGCAAATTTACATGATTACATCAATAAGGCATTGTTCTGCTGTTAACCATTTTCTAAGAGTTTTGATTTCAGAAACAAAAGCAAAACACAGGTCGATGAAAATACACTGCCAAAGTATGCTATAATCTTAACAAGCATCAGCTAATGTTAAACAGAATGTTTCCAGTTTTTCATCTTGGTGAGCTCACATTAGAGACTTTTAAAGTTTATATTCTGTGGTTACACAGTGAGATGACTTCAAACCAATATGTGCTTTCAATACTAGCTCTATAGTTATTAATAATTCTATTTGAATTCCAAGTGAATCACAATAATGTTGCTTTATATCTGCCTTTTTTCTCTGTTCATTAATATGTCCCAAACCCCGTTATGTCAGTATCCCATTCTAAAACTGTAGCTCTCGTGAAATCCTTCCAAGTATGGGACTTATAAACATAACTACTTCATCTTACTTTCCATGAAATAAAAATTGTCTCTGTATGCTCTCCTTTTGTTCCTTACTAAGCAGGCACCAAGGTGGCCCAAATCTGGCAAGTCTGTCCATGAATTGTAATGAATACCAAGAAATCCTTTTTCCTCCTATATTAACCCCTTCCTTATCATATGCTCCTGTAAAAGGCAGTGGTTCATCCATAGGTTCTGGAATTTTATACATACTTTCTTTCCCTCTCAGTGGCTGCCATAATCTACCTCCTGCCAAAACATAAGCCAGGCCAAAATTAGTCATAACAGTTGGTGGTAACTTTCTTTTTCTCCTAATACCAGAATTAGTCTTTTCCCTGAATTGCCTGTCCTTTAGGAAATGCATCGTCTTTAGGACTTCCTAACATTAGCTCTGCTTGTTCTATTCTGTCCATGATATTCCACGACTGATTATTTCTAGCAGCTTCTATTATAGCTTTAAGCAGTAAAGGTGCATCAGGAGACAAGGTCATCTGAGGAAACCGAGTTCCTAGGACCTTATCCTCAACATCAAGGTTTTGATCAAGAGGCAAGCCCTGAAGCCAAGCCAAGGACACCAAGTCTTCTCCATGTCCCCTAGATGCCCATAAAATAATGACAGTCATAAAGATAATAGCAAGTAAAATACAGCAAAGTACACTGATACTGAATATCTTCTTTGCACTGCCAGTTCCAAGAGGCAACCTTCCTTGAAGCTTCAGCCTCAACCCACGGAGGATCTCACACAGGCTCCATTGGAAATGGCGTGACAACAAATGGGGCTAGGGTTGGAGTTAGGGTTAGGTTTGAGGTTATGTTTATTTATATGGTTAGGCTTAGGAGTATGATAATATTAGGGTTAGAGGTAGGTTTAGTGGATTAGAGTTTAGGTTAAGGACAGGTTTAGAGCTATGGTTACGTGTACATTTATGCTTAGTTTTAAGGTTTGGCTTATGGTGACGGTAAGGTTTAGTGTTAGCGTTAAGGCTTTGTTCATGTTCACACTGTTTAGGTTAAGGGTTAGGATTAGGTTTAGGGTAAGGTTTGGGAGTTTGGTTTTGGGCAGATTTGGGACTAAGTTGTATATTTAGGGTTAGTATTAGGTTAAGGGTTAGGGGTAGATTTATAGTTAGAGTTACATGAAGAGTTAGTGTTAGTTTTAGGGTTAGGGTTACGTTTAAGTTTAGGACTGAGGTTACGTGTAGGGTTTGGCTTAATCTTAGGTATAGGCTTAAATTTAGGGTTAGAATTAGAGTTAGGGGTAAGATTTAGGGTTATGTATATTGTTTGGTTTAGCACTAGGTTTAGGTTTAGTGTTGGGGTTAGGGTTAGGGCTAAGGCTAGGGGTGGGGGCAGGTTAGGTTTATTGCTAAGGTTATTGTTAGTGGTAGCGATAAGTCAAAGCTTAAAATTAGGGTTAGAATTAGTGTTAATTTTAGGGTTTGTTTCAAGGTAGGGTTACTGATAGAATTAGGGTTAGGATTTAGTGTAGATTAGGGTTAAGGTAGGGATTATGTTTAGAATTAGGTTATGTTTAGGGTTGGTCTTAGTTATCGATGAGGGTTAGGGTTAAGGCTTGGCTTAGGGTTAGGGATAAGATTGTGTTTAGGGTTGGCGTGAGGTTAAGTGTTAGAATTATGCTAAGTGTAAGGATTAGGTTTAGAGGTAGGTTTAGGATTGCAATAGGATTATGCTTATGACTAGGGTTAATTATAGGTTTATTTGTAGTAATAGGCTTGTCTTAGTGTTAGGGTTAGGACTAGGATTAGGATTAGGTTTATAGCTAGAGCTAGTATGAAGTTTATCATTTGTTCAAAAGTTAATATTAGGGCTAGGGTTAGGTCTATGGTTAGGTGAAAGTTAGGCTAAGGGTTAGTTTTAGACCTTGGACTACGTTTAGGGTTAGAGTAGGTAGTAGCATGAGGTTGAGAGTGGTGTCTACCTTTATACTTAGGGTTAGTATTAGGCTTAGGTTCAGGCATAGCGTTAGGTTTAGGGCCATGTGTAGGGTTAGGCTTAGGTTTAAGTTTACATTTAGGGTTAAGGCTAGGTTTATGGTTAGGTTTAGTTGTAGATTTTGCATTAAGATTAGGGT
>NW_008344179.1:1065568-1066149 GCF_000622305.1 Nannospalax galili | reverse complement strand
CATATACACAGATCAGGATACCACAGGCTGGGGTAAACTACCCTCACCAGACAGAGAGGTAGCTGGCTCCATGCTGTCTCTTCTCTGCATCAATAAAGGAAACTCATCAGGACCCATCAAAGATGGCAGAAAACTCTGTTCCTCAAACTGGTTAACAGTCACTCTGTCTCCAGATCTTGCTCAGGCATCTCTTCCCCTCTGCTTTCATGATTGAATATACTCCCAGTTCTTCACTGGGCACTGCCTCTCCATCTATACTTGTGGTTGACTTGACTGGTATTTGTCTCCTTGAGGGCAAAATCTGCATCTGGGTTTGTTCAGCCTTTCATGACTGTCTACTCCATGACAGTCTTCATTCATGACAGTCTTCATTCATGACAGTCTACTGACAGAGGGGTCACTCAGGAAGCCCACAACATAGAGCTCTGTGTAAAACAGCCTCTCTCTACACAGTCTTCTGCTCAATACCCCCAGGTGGGAACAGTACATAGCCACCACTGTGACGTGCAATGAAATTCTTCTATGGTTTGGGCTCAAGTCAGCTCTGTTGGTATGTATTTGTCCAAGATCCTTCTATTTAT
>NW_008344179.1:1053212-1061093 GCF_000622305.1 Nannospalax galili | reverse complement strand
GGGAAAGAGAGAGCCTGAGAGAGGGATAGTAGGAGACAGGTGTTACCAAGGGGGAAATGGGGAAAATTCTGGTATTTAACTGGGAAGGGAGGATGGAAGGATATACAAAGAACCACAGAGGTAAAGTGGAAGACAGAGCTCAAGAGAAGAGGCAGGGGGATAACAGAAGACAGATACAATCAAGGGAAAATGGGAAAAACAGTATGTTAACTGGGAAGGGAAGAGGAAGGGTTAGACAGGAAGGGAGGGAGACAGGAGAGATAAATGCTTAGGTGGTATGAAAAACCAGAGAGAAATGCATTAGTTCAAAAGCCTACTAAAAAACACACATACAATATCTGTACATGAGTGCATATGTGATATGTGTAGCTGACGGTTATGTGAAAAAAAAAAAAAAAAAAAACCACAATGCCAGACAGGAGAAACCTCCCTTTGAGTTGTTGGTCAGGGTAGTCCCAAGTCCAAGAGACTCCCAAAATAACAAAAGCTATAGCCACAGCCCTTAATTACCTACCAGAACTTGATGGTAAGACCCTGTTCCTGAAGACAGGACGTACTTCAAACACACAACTTGGAGCAATGGAGCTGTAATTGACCTGGAAGTCTCCTCCCTGAAGACTAGGTGTCATAGTTTGGAAGACACTATGACAGCTGATAAGGGAGAAAATAAATCAATGGTTCAAGCTCAGCTTTAAATTCTAATAACCACAACAATGACCAGCACAGCAAACTATCAGTGCAGTAGTGGCGCTTTTATCTTGGGGGTAATCAACAGCTACCTAATTGGACTTAAAGCCCGCTCAATAAGAGGGAACTCATGTTGGCATTGTAAACCATAGCCAAATACACATAGCCGGAGAGGTCATAGAGCTAGAGAAAACCCTACATCTGTCATATCCCTAGACAAAAGTAATTTCTTAATTTATGCTAAATATGCATCCTTATATTTACAGACAAGTATGACAGTCACCGCTTATCGAACAAGCTTCTTTTTGTAACAGGTGGAGATTATTACACAATTCTACAACTGGTCACTCACAGAGAATAAGTGTCTGTATGAGGCCCACCCCTAAGTGACACATCTACAATGAAACCTTTACACTTAAGGCTCACAAAACATACTGGAACAGATGGTAAAGAGAATACTAACACATCTCTCAACTCTCACTCATGCAATAGGGGGTGATGAACACAGAAGGTCACAACTAACCAAAATGTAGAGAATAAAAGACTGCAGAGTATGTGTCCCTAGATAGGACTCCTATATTAAACCCACCCACCAAGGGCTCAAGGACCACTGAGGAAGAGGGGGGTGGAAAGATTGTCAGAACCAGAGGTGGTGCCTGACCATAAGGAAACAGAGTCTTCCAGGCTTCTAGGAATTTGTTCATATGAACTTAGAACAATGATGACAGCATGCACAAGACTATGCAAACTCAATCAGACAAAAACAGGCATAAAACTGAGGAAATTGGCAGGAGGCCCCGACCTTATCCAAGAAACTATTGGCAACAGACCACCGCTGGGTGAGGGAGAATTGATCTTCTTTAAGGGAGTGACACTAGATAGGCTGACCAGGCTCCAGTGGATGATCTTATACCAAGATACATCTGGGTACACAAACTTGACTTGATAGGCCTTAACATGTATGACAGAATGAATTAAATCCTGTGGGTGGGCTATGGGGGAGTACAGATAGGGGATGGAGTTTAAATACGATTAAGATCTATTGTATGAAATAATGCACATAATTTCAATAAAAATATACATTGAAAATAAAAAATAAAAGCATTTCCCCAAGGAAGGGTTGTAAGGACTTAGATATTTGTTCAAATGAATAGTACTTAGTACAAGCTAAAAAAGTATGGGAGAAGCACTTGAGAGACAAAAGCAGGCAGATCTCTGAAAGTTCAAAGCCAGCCTGGTTTACATAGTGAATCCCAGGCTAGCTGGGGCTTCAGGAAGACACTGTCTCAAAAAGACAAAAAAAGAAAGTGTGGGATCTATGAGCTGTGGGAAGTACCCAGGATATGTTAATATTGTTCTTTTAACTCTCTTTCATTCTCTAACTAGTAGGCATCATGGCAACAACAATGCTGGGGGTGAGAGAGATCCCAGGTTTGAGCCAAGATAGTTATAATGGAAAAGTAGGGGTGGGAAACAGAGTCAGAGAGCACCAGGAGCCCAGTATGGTGCTGGCATGGCTGGAGCACTTTCAAAAACCCATAGAACTCGAGATGAGACATGGTGGTGCGTGCCTTTAATCCCAGCACTTGAAAGGCACAAAAAGGTGGAGCTCTATAAGTTTGAGGCCAACCTTTCCTGTGTATATAGTGAATTCCAGGACAACCAGGGCTAGCTACGTAGTCTCAAAAATAAAAAAAGTTACAGAAGTTACCTCTAAATCCTAATCTCCTTAAATAGGCCACACTAGCTATGACAGAGGCTAAAGGGCTGCCACAGTACTTGGTGAAGGAGGAACCCAGCAATCTGTAGGTGATTCAGGGTATGATAGAGTGTGAAAAATGAAAGACTTGGTGTAGCTCAGTGGCTCTCAATCAGCCTGCACCTATCTTGTGAATTCAGACTCTCTGTGGTTGAAAAATGTTCCAAGAAGATTCTGAGCTAAGCCAGGACTGAGAACCTCAGGTCTTCTGTGACCCCATACCATTGTAGTGAACTAAGATCTTGCCTAGGACCAGTCATCCAGTCCATAAACATGGAACATCATGATGAATGGAGCACTGTGGTAGGCTGTAAAGGGTCACAGATAAGTCAGACAGGGGACCTACTCCTTGGATTTTGCAGTGCTGCAGGTTGATGAGACAGGTCCACTGGCCTCTGTGAGAAGGGCTGGTGATCAATACAAAAGCCAGAGGGGATGTAGT
Source organism: Nannospalax galili (assembly GCF_000622305.1). Taxonomy (NCBI): domain Eukaryota; kingdom Metazoa; phylum Chordata; class Mammalia; order Rodentia; family Spalacidae; genus Nannospalax; species Nannospalax galili. The sequence goes on along the minus strand of NW_008344179.1, from coordinate 1,058,205 downwards.
CCCATCCTAGAAGGGAGGACTGCAGGGATGAGGCAACAGGAGAACCAGTGTAACAGAAGGCTCCATTCCATTCCATGGTCAGGATACCAGGAGGATAGTCTGAATTCACAAGATAGGTGCAGGTTGACTGAGAGCCACTGAGCTACACCAATTTTTTCATTTCTCACACTCTGTCATACCCTGAATTACCTGCAGACTAATTCAATAAGCTAAGCTGGTGCCAAAAGCCTATCTTCCTGATCAGCTCTAGGAGCCTATAATGCTCCTAGAGATTAGCACTTTGAGTGCCCTGGCCTAAAACAGTAGTTCTCAACTTGGCTATGCACTGGGCACCCAGGGAGGGTGATATATACAGGCCATGGATGCTTGGGCGCAATACTCCCCTGAGGTTCTGTTCAGCTGGTCTAATTTGAGATACAGACACTATTACCCAGACATTGCCCTTGTAGCACCAGCATTGTGCTTTCCTAACTCTTCAACATTGTTTCTTAAACCTGCTCCCATTTTCACTTTGTTTTCTGTTATGCCTTGACTTGAGTCTTTCAACATTACAGGTTAGTGTAGTAGTAGTTTTCTCTCACTTACTACCTCTGATCCCTACTCTGTTCTTCAGACTTCCTTCCCAAAGTCGGGGAAGAGGTACACGTGATTTCCAGGCTCTGGTTATTATTAATATTTTCTATAAGGCGGTGTTCTCAGTCTTCCAAGTATATCATGGGGGAAATACGTATAAATAAAATCACTTGAGCCTCAACCCTAGAGATTCTGATGCAGGATCTCCATGTTCAGAACCTTAGAATTTGCATTCTCAGTACATTCCTAAGAGTTGCTGCTGCTGCTAGACTGATAGCTACATTTTAGAATCTTCCAGATTTGAAAGATCCTATCACTGATAAGGAGGCATCAGAACAGACCCAATAAGCAAGCAAGGTTGATTGGAGCCAGGTGGGACACAACACAGCTTGGGACCAGCAACCTTACAGCTATAGGACCAGAAACGACAAAAGCAGCTGCAGCAGAAACAGTAGCACCACCAGTGCAGCAATGACAGCAGCCTCCCACACAGGGATGGAATGAAGCTAGCCACCCCTAGGCACCTGTGTCCTTTGGTCCTCACTGCCTCGTTTGACATAGAAACAAAATGAGGCTCAATGTTTCCACATTACCCTGTGACAGAACTGCAACTCTGAGAGCTCCTGTTTCTGTCCTGAGCAGAAAGAAGTGATAGAACCCTAGGAGCAGACAGATGTTAGAGTACCTCTAAATGTTGGTCTCTGACGCTTAATCCTTATGTTCATCTGGGTCAGGTAATCTCCCTCACTGCCTGAATTTCCACAGCTGGACAGTAGTGATATTAATAATCTCCTCCTGGAGTTGCTGTGAGAAGCACAAGGCAGCATATAAAATTCTGGCTCCAAAGAGTGACAGTGAACACTCAGGGCTGTCTTCCCTAAGGGCACCCCCTGCAGGACTCTTGGTTTTCATCTGAGCTATGAAAGGTCAGGTTCACATGGTTTCTGAGCTCCAAGCCTTTCTTCCCCCATGCCAGTCACCAGGTATGCATTTCATGCCCCTCTCTGCAAAGGCCCACCTTTGGTTCATCTCTATAGACTCTCCCAACAGGATTCTCCTTCGCAAAAGAAAAGCCTTAGCTCACCCCAACACCCTGGATGTCTCCAGCCTGTGATTCTCCCAATTGTCCTGTTCCCCATGCACTCACCCCTCAACCACCCCATCACCTCATCAAAGGATGTACTTGAATGGGTGGAACTCAGGGGATTTCCGGCTGGGTCTGTGGTCATAGATAGTAAGGTAAGCACATTCAACTGGAATTTTCCAGGGAGTTAAGGTAGTGAAATAATACACAGCAGAAAGATAGCACTAACATTAAAAAAGAGCTATACATAAATACTGCAAAACAGAGGTGGACAAGTCAGGAGGTTACCCTGACTTTCAGGTTACAGAACTTTCCTTTTATACTCCATGCATTGGACAGTCAGTCATGTGACCACCTCTTTTCACTGTCATCTTTGATCTGACATCAGAGTTTCTTCCTCCATGGAAAGCTCAGGGGCCCTGCACTGGGATCATTTTTCCAACCTAGCCTTAGAAAGTCCTTCCACTAGAAGGCCCTGACATCTACCTGGGCAGGATTGATGGGAAAAGGTGCATTAGAATGATATAAAACTATCTCCTTGGGGGAGCTCATGGACCCAAATCTCTAGGTGAGAATGGTCATTTGTCCATTACCTGATGCAGTAGATACCTGCGGCAAGGCTTCCTTTTCCCTCCTGGGGTTCCTCTTGTCTAATTCATCTGCTGAGGAAGGTCTGACTGAGGTTTACTGACCGTGCGAAGTCAGGAGGTGGGGCACAGGAACCAGGCACAGAACTAGAAAGCTCCTGAATTCAGAGTTATGTTTTGGCCCCAATGTGGATTTTTCAAAAAATCTGACCTGAGCAGTACCGGGGTTCATCTTTTTCCCAATCTTTGAAGTCCATTTCCATTTCTGAGTTCTCCTCCAAAACCGACATTTTCAACATCGATGAAATAGGAGACAGGATGATGTGCAGGACCTGTGTAGATGGGCAGAGGATCTGTTACAGCCTCTTTTCTGGGTCACTAGTGCTGAGCAGGCTTCCAGCCTTGCTCTCTGCTCGGAAATGCTCCCTGCATCCAGGAAGGCCTCTTGGTGTTGGACCACTCTCTTCTGTCTACCACTCCTCCAAATCAGTTTTCCAAACAATTAGTCACAATAGCAACATATGGCTCATGACACCATTTTTGTGGATCTTTTCAAGGCTTTTTTTTGTTTGTTTGTTTGTTTTGAGACAGGGTCTCCCTGTAGCCTCAGCTGTCCTAGAGCTTACTATATAAACCAGGCTGGCCTTGAACTGATAGCAATCTGCCTCTGCCTCTCAAGTGCTAGGCCTAAAGGCATACATCACCACGCCCAGCTCAAGACTTTTTACAAGAATGAAATAAAGAATTTTCGAAGTACATTGCTCTAATCCTGGAGCTGGAAAGCTATGGCCCATGTACTAAATCTAGACCATTTCTTGTTTTGTGTTAAAATAAAGTTTTATTAGAAAAGAGCCATGTCCTTATTAACATATGACTGTTTGGGGTTGCAGTAGGACTGAATAGGAAAGAGGGTAAGCAGGGGGAGATTGTCTGGTCAGCAAAGCCTAAATTACTACCTGAGCCTTTCCATAGAGTTTATTGACTCTCTAAAGTAGACTAACAAAAGGCAATTTCTTTACCATCTCTTGTCATGAAAAGTTGAGTTTCCTCAGATCCCAGAAGACTCAACTGCTAATGTCTAAGGGTAGTATGTATACATCAAGTCAGATGTGGTTGCTCAAACTTGTAATTCCAGCCCTCAGGAGGCTAAAGCAGGAGGATCATATATTCAAGGACAGCCTGGGCTATATAGTAAGGAAGAGCTTATTTTGTCTTAAAGTTCTAGAGGATAAGAGTTCAGCATTCCGCCATGGCAGCAAGCAACAGGCATGGTGGGTAGAAACTGAAAGCTGAGCGTTCACTTCTCCAATGGCAAACAGGAAGCAGAGTGAGCAACTAGAAGTGGGGCCAGGCTGTGAACTCTCAAAGCCCACCCCCAATGACATACTTCCTCCAGCAAGACCACACCTCCTAAACTTCTGCAAACACCACCAACTGGGAACCAAGTATTCAAATATGTGAACCTATGGAGAACATTTCCCACGTAGCCACCACAGTGGGTGAGTTCTGGCCTTGGACACCTTTCCTATAGTCACAGTGCAGATCCAACATTTCTCTTTAATCGGGAGACTTCTCCTTTCCTCACTAATGTCTCTAACAACTGAAGATGTTTTGTCTACATCTTTTTTGTTTACAACCTTAAACCCACTCATGCTCCTTTCCCCACCAAAGTGCACCTTTTTCATATCTTTTCTGCTGCACTTCCTGCTCCCCTTCCATAACCATGCCCAGCCAGAGTGCTGTACTGTCTTGAAACTTCCTCCACCAAACAAATCAGTCCATCACTTTCAAATTCAGTCTCATGTAATTTCTCAGGGCCGGGGCAGAATGCAATCAGATTCTTTTCCAGAATGAAACATCAACGGCCTTTAGTCCAGGTCTTGACAGAGTCCTTCATTGTCCTCTGATACTTTGTAAATTGAGACTTTGCTGTCGACATTTCTGCTGTTATTCTAGTCTGTCTCGCTAGCCCACTGGTATTTGCTTTTAGGTTGTGTGGTCTCTTGTCAGTTGCTATGAATGGCTGTTTCCCAATGCCCAACACAATGGAGGAAAACACACATAAATAATGAAGGAAACTACATCTGCACCACCAGCCCAGCCCATCAACAACACAGGTACAATAGTGAAGAGTACGGTACCTAACCAGAATGGCCTCACTGAGCCAGGAGTGGGCTCAGTTGACTGCTTTCCTTATCTAGATCCTAGTCCTAAATCTTTGATGATCCCATGGGTAGATACTGTTCTTGTTCTATAAACAAAAGGCAGAGGCAGAAGATGACAGACCTTTGTGAGTTTTAGGCTAGTCTTGTCTACATAGCAAGTTCTAGGCCAGCCAGGGCTACATAGTGAGACCCTGTTTTTTTTTTTTAAAAAAAAAAAAAAAAAAAGACGGGCTCTCTCCAACTTGCAGGCCTCTCTCCAGGGTAAGTCCATCATGCCCTCCGCACCTTGACTCCCCCACCTCATTCACCTTCCCATCTCCCCCGCTGGTCTCTCCTCCTAGTTTGGGCCCTGCCCAATTCCTTGTCTTGGGGCCGCAGACACCTGGGGAACCAATACTGCTTCCTGATCCTTTTCATCCAGACCAACTCAGTGCCTTCCCTGGGCCCCAGGGGCACTGCTTCTGGGCCTGGTCCCCCCATCACCTTCTTCTGTTTCCCTGGGCCTGCACCACCCACCAGCCTCTCTCTGGGACAGGGGAGCTGACCTTTCTTCTTCCTGATCCTTTGCATCCAGACCAACCCAG
>NW_008344179.1:1050512-1052585 GCF_000622305.1 Nannospalax galili | reverse complement strand
AGAAACCTTAGAGATAATATAGGACATGGAACTCAGAAAAACAATTATAAACATGATAAAAGAATTCAGTGAATTTAAAGAACACACAAAAAAAAGAAATCAAAGAAATGAAGGAAGATAGGGATAAACTTCAGAATGAATTCAGAAAAGAGTTAGAAATATTGAAGAATACTCAGGCTGAAATGAAGAAGGAAGTGATACACTCAGTTAGCCAATTAGAAATGACAGAAGAAAGCCTCACCGATAGGATGAATGAAATGGAAAACACAGTATCAAGACTGGAAGATTAACTGGACAAACTAGACAAGCAAAGATTATGAAAAATTTAAGAAATCACAAGAATGGAATATGCAGGAATTGTGTGCACCATAAAAAGACCAAACTTAGAATCACAAGGCATATTGGAAGGAGAAGAAGCTCAGGGTAATGGTGTGGACCAGGTCTTCAACAGGATTGTAGAAGAAAATTTCACCAAATTAAAGAAAGATGTGCCCATACAAATACAAGAAGCATATAGAACACCAAATAGACAGGATCAGAAAAGAAAAGCATGTGTCCACTCACTGGCTGTGCTGCTGAACAGTGAGGAACCATTGCCTGGTTTGGGACAGTGGCTTTGTGGTGAATAGCAGGGTGACATTCAGACCCTGCTGGTACAGAGTGTTGGAGTCCCAACCTCTGAAGTGCTCTCTACAGATCTGCACCCCAGCGCTGCAGTGACCTGAGGGTAAGCAACCCTGTTGCACATCACAGAGAAAACCAGTGAGACTGCCCATGGTGAATAAGCTGAAGGCAGCCAGTGCCAAGGCCACTTCCCTAGCACCTCATGGAGCCCTGAAATCCTTCCAGGCAGGTTGCCACCATGGCAGAGCCCTAGTGTTGTGATTTAAACCAGGGCAGCTTCTCTTCTTGGTGGGCACCAGAGCCCCTGGCTTCTTAATCTGCCTGGTGACCTCTTTCGGAAGCCTGCACTGCATTGTCACCGTGCCTGGGGGCCCATGTGCCTTAGCCCTGGAAAGTTCTTTGCTGACCTGTCTTTTTCTGCCTCCACCCTCAGCTCCATGGTGCCAGGAGATTGGGGGAAAGGAGGAGACGCTCAGTCTTTTTGGATCCTGGAATAGACCATCGGCAACTTTGGTAGCAGGTGAATTACCAATCCTGTCTTCCATAAGGACACACAAAGTTCCTATTTCCAAACATATCAGAAAACTGCTTCACAGCTGTCATCAGGAAGGACAGAATGAGGACAGTGAGTGAAGTAGATAGGACAGAGAACAGGCTATATATGGGGGTGTGGCTGGCCAAGTGGATTCTGGTAGCTCATGGCTGCAAGGCTCCTGAGCCAAGCTGGTTCTGTGTGAGGCACAGTATTATTGATGGTCTGGGTCCTGCATTTCCAGATTCTTGACCTCTCTTTAAAAAATTCTTCAGTGACTTCTTTTTTAAAAGATTTCTTTTATTTTTAATTATGTGTGTGAGAATGTGTATGTGTGAGTGCAGGTGCCCACAGAGTCCAGAAGAGGGTGTCAGGATCCTGGAATTACACGCAGTTTTGAGCCTCCATGTCGGGGCTGGGAACCAAACTCTGGTTCTCTGTAAGAGTAGCAAGTGTTCTTAACTGCTGAGTCATCTCTCCAGACCCTGGTTCTTGGCTGTTATTCAAAGATATGAAATAAAAGCACACACTGACTTGCACACGTAGCAAGGAAACTCTAAAGCAAAGCAATAGAAAACATCAGAATCCACTGCAAGGGAGCAGCCACATGAGTGAAGGTACTCGGCGGCCCTCATTATGGGTCAGGGCTTCCTTTTATGGGGTTAGAGGAGTTCAGTTGCTAAGGACATTATAGCATAGGCAGTTCTCTGCTTTGATTGATAGCTCTAAGTGCCTACATAAAAAAATTGGAAAGAACACAAATAAATGACTTAACATTGCAACGCCAGACACTTGAAAAACAAGAGCAAACCAAACCCAAAGCCAGTAGACAAGAAGAAATAATAAAAATCAGGGCAGAAATTAATGAAATTGAAACAAAGAAAATACAATGAATCAGTGAATCCAAGAGCTGGTTC
>NW_008344179.1:1034107-1050253 GCF_000622305.1 Nannospalax galili | reverse complement strand
AAGAAATTGAAACAGTAATACAAAACCTCCCGACTAAAAAAAGTCCAGGACCAGATGGATTTACAGCAGAATTCTACCAGACATTTAAAGAAGATCGACATCCAATACTACTTAATTTATTCAAAAAATAGAAATGGAGGGAGAACTTCCAAATTCCTTCTATGAAGCCAGCATTACTCTAATACCAAAGCCAGGTAAAGATACAACCAGGAGCTATGAAGTTCATTTTAAGTGACATATACAGCAATTCTCCCTACACACATCATCTCTGTATGATGCTGATATCAACCCTGAGATGTAAATATCTTCATTATTCCTGTTGTAAATAGAAAGAACTCACATTTCAGAATACTACAACATGGCATGTTCAAGTTACATGACTGACAGCCTAGATCTCTGTGGAGAGCTGGCCTACTCCCTCCCCAACCCACCCCCAACAACAGGGCCCTACAGGGCCTTAGAATGCCCCTGAGTAACTTAAAGGCCAAGGCTCTAGTTGCCTTCTTCTCTTCATAGACTGTGATGAGAGAAACTGTCAAATGTTAAGACAGGTATCAGAGGTGACATAGTCCCACTGACCATCTAGAAACGCTGGGGGTTCTGTCAGAAGGGCCATCCATGGAAGCCTAGAAATCACAGGGGTAGGGGCTGGAGGTGGGTGTGGCTCATCGGGTAAAGTGCTTGCTAAGAAAGAATGAGGACTTGAGTTTGGATCGCCAGCACCCATGTAAAAAGTTAGGTGTGGCTACACATGCCAGTAATTCAAGTGCTGGGTGATAGAGACAAGGGAATCCCAGGGCCTTGTTTTGGCCAGCTAACTGCACACCCCCCCCACACACATGCACACATATGCATATACCATATACACAAAAAAGAAATAAAATTATAAAAAAGATACATAGAGGGAATTTCTAGGTTTTTAGCACCAAAATAGAAATGTAAGAAAAAATTACAATATATATATACAATTCCTATGTTTAGTACTTTCTATGGTTTAACTGTAATTTTTAACTTTAAATTCTTCATGCTTTTTCTTTAAGTTTGGCAGTTTTGGCAGTATTCTCTGGGCTTCAGATAAAGTAAGTATAAGAGGATGTTTGTAGCCATATATATACTTACACATATACGTGTGTGTGTGTGTGTGTGTGTAATATTAGGGATTGAACCTAATGCCTCATGCCATCTAGGAAGAGCTCTACCGCTCTAACACTGGGCTACATTCCTTGCCTTTTTAAATTTTTGTTTGTTTGTTTGTTTGTTTGTTTGTTTGAGACAAACAGGATCCTTTTTAATTTTTATTGAATTTTTGAGAATTTCATACAATACATTATCATATTTAGACCCCTTCCTCTATCTGCACCCCTTTTACAGGCCCCCTGCCAAATTTCATGTACTCTGTCATATGTATTAAAGCCTATTAAGTCAAATTTGTGTTCCCAACTTTGGTATGGGTCTATCCACTGGAGCCTGGTTAGCCTATCTAGCATCACAACCTTAAAGAAAACCCACTCTCCTTCTCCCAGCACTGATCTGTTGTCACTAGTCCCTCAGCTAAGGTTGGGGCTTCTTCCCCACTTCCCCACTTATATACTGGGATTTTGTCTGGCTTGAACCTGCATGAGACTTGTGCATGCTGTCACCGTTGTTGAGTTCATAAGAGTAACTTTCCAGCCGTTTAGAAAATTCTGTTTCCTTGTGGTCATCCACCACCTCTGACACTAATTCCTCTCCCTCTTCTGCAAAAATCCGTGAGCCCTGGGTGGCAGAGGTTTGACATAGGTGTCCTCTTCAGGGATAAGCACTCTGCAGCTGAAACAGGATCTTGCTATGTAGCTCACGTCTGCTTCAAACACATGATCCTCGCCTCAGCCTCCTGAGTACTGGGATTCTGGGCTTGTACCACTGTGTCCTGCTATAGATTAACGTCTTTCTTAGCAAATATTAACTATACAAAATTAAGGTCTCATCACAATACCTTCACGTATGTCTATGAGATACTTGGATGATATTTACTGCTCCACTCTCACACTTAGTCCCCTCCCCACTCCTGCTGTTCCCTTTCCTGTTCCCTAATAGTCCCCCTTCTACTTTTATGCCTTTTTTCCTTTTAAAATCCACTAGGTTTCCTGTTCTTCTCATCTACTATGTTCCTTATCTTCTGGAGCTTAAGACAAAGCTGGCATAATTTATAGCATAAAATATAATTTGCATTCCTTAAGAACAGCAGAAAGGTGACATGAGGTCCTGGGCACCCATACAGAACAGAAAGAGTATTAGCATTTCATTTAAAGGGGTCTAACTCCAGAGTGATCACTAGAAAATAATAAACAGAAGTGGGATAAGGACATTAGAGCAAGTCCAGTAAAACACCAGAAGACACTGCTTTCACTTAAAAGAGGTAAATAAAGGATAAAATATGAAAGAGGCATAATGGAAGCAAATGGCAAAATGGTAACCTAAATCCAACCACATTGTTGGATCATTGTCAAATGTCTTCAGAATCCAAAAGCTGGATAAACAAAAGAGGTGTGCTGCATACAGTAGAGCATGTGTGCTACGGCATGGATAAAGGCAAGCACAGTGTGCCGAGAGGAAGAAGCCAGACTAAAAGACTACTTACTGTGCAAGTCCATTCTGTGGAAACTGAGAAGAAAAAGTGATCTTTTTCTGAGGGCAACCAGACCAGTGGTTGCCTGGAACAGGGAAAGAAAGATAAATTGCAAAGCATAGAAGGCAATTTTGGAGAAATCTTATAGATCACAATAGGAGAGCAGGTTACAAGTGGACTTTCATATTTATCAAAACTGATCAAGCTATAAAATTTGGTACATTTGTTGCATGTAAATTGTACCTCAGTGCTTTAAGATTACACCCCACATCGATGTGCAGAGGTTGAGGCAAAGTAGCCAGATCACCTGCCTCAGGTGACACGAGGATGCTTCCATGCAGCTTTACTCTGACATCTATCTCTGCGTTAAGGCTTCATCATCACTTCCTATGCTCAGGACAGAATCAGGAGATTTCTTGTGAGTCCCAGCCTTGCTGCAGACTGTAAGAACAACCAGTCTGACTTTCCTGCCAGGTCAAACAGCATTGAGGACCAAAGGAGGTGAAGGGCATAAAGGTGCCTCACTGTGAGGACAAACAGCTTCAAGCACTACTGCTCTTCCTCATCATCATCTTCCTCCTCTTTCTTTTTCTCCTTCTTCTCTTCCTTCTCTTTCTCCTCCTTTTCCTCCTCTCCCTTCTTCCTCTTCTTCCTCCTTTTCCTCATCCTCCTCTTCCTCTTCCTCCTCCTTTGCTGCTACTGCTCTTGCGATAATCACTGCAGTGACTATGGTTTCCATTATTGCTGCTCTGCAACAATAACTATCAGCTCCTTAAAATTACTTCCCAGTTGAGTGTAGTAGCTCATACCTACAATCCCAGCACTTGGAAAGTACAGACAAGATCAGGAGTTCAAGATCCTTCTCAGCTATAGCAGGTTCAAGGCCAGCTTGGACTACACAAGACCCTGCCTCAAAACAGACAGACAGACAGACAATAAAACCACTTGCATCTCTGGAGTGGCCTTGAAAACAATTTGTAGTCAAGGATGTTGGATGAGAAACCACAGGGATGTTCATTAGTCCAAATGTGATGTTATAGGCATGTGTAAGGCTATACAGTTTTCATATTTATCAAAACTGAAATAACAAGAGGGAAGAGATTTAAGAAATGTTTAAGAGGAACAACAGCAAAATGGTAGTACTTGAAATGTGGCTTACTAAAAGCAGCATCTTCTGGTTTCTCCCTGGATCAATTGAACAGAATGTGATGTGGGGCCCAGACATCCATGATAAGTAAACATGGGTGCCCAGGGGACAGCCAAAGTTGAGAGCTGTGTTAAGCCATGTCACTCAAAGGGCTGAGCACAGAACACTAGCATCACTGTCTCTTGTTGCTAGTCAGAAAGGCAGAGCCTCACACCAGCCGGATACACCAAGCCACAATCTGTAGGTGACTCAGGCCACAATCGAGTGTAAGAAATCAAAAGGTTTATGCGGTCTAGCTCAGTGGCTCTCAGCCAACCTGCATCTGCCCTGTGTTTGAAGACTATTATAAGGGGCCAAGAACAGTTAGGTGATTCTAGGGTATGCCAGAACTGAGAACCCTGGATCGTCGCCAACCTCTTATCACTGCAGACTGAATTAGGATTTTACCTAGGACGAGTCATCTAGAGTATTGTGATGCATGGGGTACTATAGGATGGCACAGGGCTGCAAAGGATCATAGGCAAGTCAGACAGGGGATCTGCCCCTGGGACCTTGCAATGCAGCAGAGGAATGAGACTGAGACAGCCAGACTTGCTTACAAGCTGATGTGTGCAGAGGTGATGGGTGCACAGTGCTGTGGTTGCCAGAGAGCACACCATACCATATAGAGGGATGCAAGCAGCACCACTGGAAACAGACTACAGGAGAGTAGGCAGAGCAGAAGGCTCCTCCTCAGAGGGTCAGGAGGAGACCAGGAAGACAGCCCACTCAGAAGCTAGCCTGAGGCCTTGTGCTCATACACAGGAGGGGAGTAGACCTTAAAAGGATTATGCATTATAATTCCCTGTTGGATACTTAAGTTAGTGTCACACAGTGTGATGGGGACTGTATTATCATATTTGGCATTTTGTAGCCACCCATCCCTGGCAGTTGCTGTTCCAGAATGGGAGCTCCCGCCTCCAGCAAACAAGTCCTGACCTCTTTGCTGAAGGAAAGATCCCCTGACCAATCAGAGTTAGTAGAGAAGGTATCCAGTGCAGAACTCCACTCTGGACAGGAATGGGCTGCGTGAGTCTAGGGGCCATGCCCTGGGAAAGCCCCTTGCTTCCACTGTGTCTGTCCTGCCTGTTTAAAGAGGCTCCTCTTAGGCTTGTTGCAAGTCTGGTGGCTTTTCAAAGGTGCCTATGCCAGCTCATCTGATACCAGGCTGGACTCCTAGGTGCCTCCTGCCTCAGTTTCCCATTCCCTACTCTTCTATTGTTCCTCCGTTGGCCCAAACAGTGCAAGGATATATGTCCCTCCTCAGCCATTACTGGTGTTGCGATGCTCCCAATCAGTGCAAGAAAAAGGATTATTTATTTATTTATTTATTTTGAGACAGGGTCTCCGTGGAGCCCCAGCTGTCCTGGAGCTCACTATGTGGACCAGGCTGGCCTTGAACTCAACAGAGATCTGCCTGCCTCTGCATCCCAAGTGCTGGGACTACAGGCGTGTGCCACCATGCCCAGCTGAAAGAGGATTCTTAACAATAATAGAATAATAATGATTCAGGCATGTTGCTAAAACTGCTTGCTAAATAACTTTACTTCTGGGCAAGAAAAATGGCCCTGCAGGTAAAGGCACTAGTTGCCAAGCCTAACAACCTAAGTTCAAGTCCCAAGATCTACATGGTAGAAGGAGAGAACCGACTCCTACAAGTTGTTGTCTGACCTCCACATATGCACCATGGCACGCGCGTGTGCGCGCACACACACACACACACCACAAATAAATGTAAATAACTTTAATAAATAATTTTAATTCTCACAAAACCCCATTTGTCCCAGCACTTGGAAGGCAGAAGCAGGTGGCTCTCTGAGTTCAATGCCACCTTGGTCTACACAGTGAGTTCTAGGCCATCCAGGGCCTATTTCAAAAGAGAGGGTAGGGGGATCCCCACCTGGTGAGCCCTACTAAAACTTTCATTTCATACATGAGAAACTTGAAATTTGGGAGATTAACAAGTTGCCCTTGGGCCCACAATAACAAGTTAAAGGCCTCATCAAGTATGTCTAACCCAAGAGCCCAAGTTCATATGCTCTTGGCAATCTCTACTGTAACAAGGACAAAAAGCAAACCTGCACCCACTAGAGCTAATAGTATTTTTCTAGTATTCACTGAATGTCTTTTAGACTCAGCCCAGAGAGGAAAACTGACCTTGTAAAAACTCACCTTTTCCTTCCCCATATTGCTTTTCTGGCCCCAACAGAAGGAAAGTCTGCCACACAGCACACACTAAGCCAGTGGCTCAGTACCAGGGCTCTGCCCCTTTCTAACTGTAAGGCATTCTGGAGGACAAGAGGGTTCTCTCTCTGCCACTGACCTCTTCCTGGAAGAACCTTAGATCAAACCTGGAACTGAATTTCTAGTACTCCACACAAGTGTGGGCTAGTTGTCCTCAGAATGACTTGGTTCTCTGCTGCCCACAACTCTCTGCTGCATAGCTAACCCCAATGTCTAGCCTCTGGGGAGTGAGTAATATTAAACCAAACTGAGCACAGATCTAAAACACATTCTATAATCCAGTGACCACAGAATTGAAGCACTGTTCTTAATAGAATATCTTTAATTTATTCTTTGACAATTTCAAATATATAAACAACGTATCTTAATCATATCTACCCCCAATTCTGCTGCCCCACCCCTCCCAGACATCCCTAATGCATCCCCTCCCCACTTCTCATCCTCTCCTCTAGTTCCACACTTTCTTTCTTTCCTTTGTGTGTATAACTCAGTGTGTTAGTGCTGCATGTTAGGATGCTGAGATCTTGTTGGCTTGATCTTCTGTAGCTCTTGTCCAGGTAACCACAGCTGCATTGAGTTCATGAATGCAATGATCTTCTCATGTCCAGAAGAGCTGGCTCTTACATTCCTTCCGCCCTGTCTTCCATTATGTTCTGTAGGCTTTGAGGGTAGGAGGTTGATATGTGTATATATATATATATATATATCATTTAGGGATGACCACTCAGTAGTTACTGTCAGAACTTTAACCAGTTATGAATAGCTGCATTAACTGTTGACCACTACAGAGAAAAGTTTCTCTGGTCAAAGCCAGAACTAATATATGGATATATACATAAATATTTAGAAGGCAGGTTGATGAAATGTCATTTAGGGTTCCTACTGTCTTTGCCTTTCCAGTACTGGAATTACAGGCGTGCACCACCATGCCCAATTTACATGAGTGCTGGGGATCTGAACTCAGGTCATCAGGCTAGCTGAGCCATGTCTTCATCCCCCAAATTTTTAATTTTATTCAATTTTATGTAATAGGATGCTCAAGGTCAGCCTGAACAACACAGTGAGATCCCATTTTTTAAAAATAGAGGAAAGAGAAAGGGAAGGTGGGAAGAAGGGAGGGAGGAAAGACTAAATGTCTTTCTATACTTCTGAGTTTGAGAATCATGTGAATGTCTCAGTCACTGGAATTTATTTTACTTATTTTGACTTTAAAAATCCTAGGTTAGAATACAGAGAAAAACAAAAGAATCTAAATGTATTACAGAATGTGCAAAATGGTCTGAGGGGTGATGGAGAAAGGAGTAACCTGAAGTAACCTTAGAAATGAGTGACATCTGTGAGACTAAAAGCAAGGCACCTGTCTGCCCACTTCAGTTGTTAAAGTTATTTCTCACAGATACAGGCTAACAATTTTGACACCATCATACACGTACACTGGAGCTGAACAACTGAGTATGGAAAGCAAGAGATAATTTTCTCACAGTTGGAGTGACATTGTTCAGACATGCATGGGGTCATGGCTAGAATGACTAGAGCTGAAAGTACTGGTATAAACTTATGTTTACCTTCATATATTTATGGATGACTTTATATATGGAAATGCATAAATGCATGTGTGTAGGTATATATATGTATTTTATTACCAGTCAATGTTGAGGACCCAAAAAGTAACATCCAATAGCAACAAGCATACCTAGGACCCAGCTCTTGATTTCAGAAACCATTCTCATATAAAAGGGGCCAGAGTCCTTAGAGAAATGGCTGCTTCTGGGACTGGAGTAGAGTGGAGAGAGAGAGAGAGAGTGAGAGAGAGAGAGAGAGAGAGAGAGAGAGAGATGAGAGATAGATAGATAGATAGATAGATAGATGATAGATAGATAGATAGATGATAGCAGATGATAGATAGATAGTAGATGATAGATAGATAGAAAATATATATGGCGAGCCTGGCATCTTGCAATGCCAGAAAGTAAGAGGAAGGAGCAGTGGTGGGAGAACACACAAGCCAGCAGGAAGAGCTACCAGTGACCAAAGGTGGAACAATGTGAGCAGCAAAATAAACACTGTAGTACTGAAGTGTAGCCCACATTATAAAGTGAATATTCATGAATCCATACTTATATAAGTAGGTGTCTGAATAAATGAATAAATAGTGGAGACGGGCTAAACCTCCCCACAGATGAATTTTAAGACAATCAAGACAGGCAATGCAAATTCTCAAGCCTTTATGACCCAAGAGTGTGATTTAGCAGGTATAGGGTTAGTCACAGAAATCTGCAGTTTTATAAAGCTTACCTGATTCTGGTGCTAGATACTGAGTACACAACGCATGTTCTTGAGGGACACAGATGTCAACCAAAGTTTCATATAAGCAAATGTAAAACCCCTACCCCAAGTGCTGTGAAGGAGAAGGATCCTACCCTCACAGACTTATGATAAAAGATTATCACAGGAAAAAGATTGGAACTGAGGTGTAACGCGAACATGGAGCTAACTTGCTTAAGGCGGAGGAAGTAGCTTTGTTCTCTTTTTTACAATGAAATTGGTTTCTGTTATTGATGTGAAAACAAACACAGCAACAGAGGAAAGCTAGAACAAGGAGAATTCTATGAAGACAGCTACATCTCTACATCTAGCAGATTTTCATGTCTCAGACACCCCGCTGTGTGCATTTTATCTTCACACACCTTCAACAGAGTGGGAAAAGGTAGCTGCTCAAAGGTACAGGCAACCCTCCACATCCATCTTTCTTCCTCCCCAACTCTACTCCAGTAGTTGTAAAGCCAGTTTTCTCTCGTAACAAAAGAAAAAATATTCAGCAATATCTATTTATGAAAGATAAAGATTTGAGCACATCCAGAGCATACTACCACCCTGACCTTTCTCCCTCAAAATTAGAAAAGTTAAGCTGATTTCCAGTCTCTAGTCAGCCCAGAGCCTTGCCCGATTCATTTTCTCCTTTATATAATGGCCAGCCATCCCATCTCTGTATCATTCTTAAAAGAAGAACAAAAAGGGGCTGGAGAAATAGCTCAGCAGTTAAGAGCACTGACTGCTCTTGCAGAGGACCCAGGTTCGAGTCCCAGCACCCACACGGCAGCTATGAACCATCCCCTCTTCTGACCTCCGCGGCATTACACAACACAGGCGCACTCATATACATGCAGGCAATACACTCATATACATTAAAAATAATAAAGAAATATTTTTTTAAAAAAAGGTTTCTTCTTTTCACTCATTTACCTTTAAATTGTGTTCATTCTAAGACCCACCAAAATAGCATGAGGAGATAGGGGAGTCACGGGCTCTTCTCAGTATTTCAGAAAGTGAGAGGGGCTGGAAAGACAGCTCAGTGGTTAAGAGTGCTTGCTGTGCACTCGTGAGGATCAGAGGTCATATCTCAACACCGATATAACAGCCAGAGTCCTTGAAAACACCTATAACCCCAGCTCCAAGGGAGGGTGGCGACAGGGGATCACTGGAGCTTGCTGGCTTCCAGTGTAGTGGGAAAATATGAGCTCCAAGTTCAGGAAGAAACTCCGCCTCAAATAAGCGGAGAGTAACAGAAAGGGACACCCAATGCCCTCTTCTGGCCTCTGTACACACATACACACACACACACACACGCACGCACGCACGCATGCACGCACGCATGCATGCACACACTGTGTGCATACATCCACATAGACACATACAAACATAAAAATATTTTTTTGCTTTTTCAAAAGGCAGAGAAACAACATTCTGCACCACTAATGCCGCATTTAACCCAGGATCAGGGTCTCGCTGCTTCTAGACAGGATTTCCTCAACTCTGTGCTGTGATCTGACAATGTTGTATTGAACAGAAGCCATATTTGAGCATTATATAGTTTTGACACATGGTTTAAAATACCAACTAATACCAGTGCACACTTTTAATCCCAGCACTTGGGAGGCAGAGGCTCTCTGTGAGAACAAGACCAGTCTGGTCTACATAGTGAGTTCCAGGCCAGTTGGGGCTATAGGGAGACCCTGTCTTAAAAAAAAATTTTTTTTAAGCCCACAAACTAATTTTTGCTTAGTAGACAATTTGTTTATAAAAATCTATCAAAATTTATTGCTGTAGGCTAGAGAGATGGCTCAGCAGTTAAGAGCACCAGCTGCTCTTGCAGAGACCCAGGTTCAGGTCCCAGCACCTATAAGGCAGCCAACAATGGCCTGTAGTTCCAAGTCCAAGGGATCCAATACCTTCTTCTGGCCTCTGTGAATATCGCTCATGCAATATGGGTGCACTTACATACATGTAATCAAAACTTATACAAATAAAATAAGAATAAATAAATCAGAAGAACTTTAATTTTAAAAACACTCATACACAGAATAAAAAATATCAAATACTTTTTGTAATTTATTGCTGTGTTGGAGTGATAAAAGAAAAATTAAAGAAGTACTCAAAAATACGAAAATGAAGCCAGGTATTGTTGGCACATACCTTTAATCACAGCGCTCGAGAGGCAGAGGAAAGTAGATCTTTGTGAGATTGAGGCCAGGCTGGTCTACATAGAAAGTTCCAGGCCAGGCTATAGAGAGACCCTGTTTCAAAAAAAAAAATCCCCACAGAGTTAGGAACATGGATAGAACAGAGAAAACTGATCTGGGATAACCTGACTCCATCTCTTCCAGCCTGGTGCACTCATTTACCTCAACCTTTTCTGATCCAGACATTGTCTTTTATAAAATGAAATAATACTGGTTTCACTGGGCAACTAGGAGAATCAGAGGTAGAGCATATCACACAGTATATGAGGCATGGTAGTTTGTCTGTAGACGAAGTTCTGATGGGGATAAATGTGATGGTGACAGTGATGGTGGTGGTGACAACAGCTATGATGATGGTGATGATGATGATATTAATGATGATGATGGCTACAATGGTGCTGATGACAACGATGGTAGCGATTATATTGGTGATGATACTGATGATGATTATGATGGTAATGATGACATTGATGATGATAATATTGCTGTTGAAGGTGATCATGATATTAATAGTGATGATACGATTATGGTATTGATGACATAGATGGAAATGATGATGATGATGATGATGATGATGACAATGATGACAACCATGATGATGAGATGATGGTGTTGGTGATGAGGTGCACGAAGTAGGTAAAATTCAAGGAAATTGTGCTGAATAGCAAATAATAGTTAATTTCAAAAGGATGCCTATTTTGTGATTCCATTTGGATAACTCTGGTTAAACAACATAATTACAGAGATGAAGTACAAATTTATGATTACCAGAAGTTAGATATGGGCATGGTGGTATGGTGGAATGGGGATGTGGCTGTAAAGGACAGCAAGGAGTTTCTGATGGTTCAGTTGAATATTTTTATTGTGATGGCTACATGAAGCTACACACATACTAAAACTGCATAGAGCTATGAACACGCACACACACACACGTGTGTGTGTGTGTGGTGTGTGTGTATACAAATGAGTGCATATATAACTGGTTGTTAGATAGGCATGCCCTCCAAAGGACCAGCAACAGATAGATGTCTTCTTCCCCTTCCCCGCTGACTCCAAACTGTTTGAACCCTAAGACCTTCCATAGAAAGTGAGGGAGCCAGTCACCCCTCCCACCCAATCAATCAGCCTTAACTTCATGAGGGAGAGGGACTAAGGGGAGACACCTGGAAAACAAGAGAGGAAGAGGGGGCTTTGCCATCCTGGGCTGGCAGGCCGGCGGCCACAGAGCTGGAAGGCTCAGCCAAGATGTAGGGAAAAAAGCCCACGATTGTGTATACCTTTGTAAGCACCTCTCACCATGATATGCTTTATTAGCAAGCCCAAATAAATATCTTTATTCTCTAAACTGTAGTTTGGAGAACTATTGAGAACATTGTGTCAGTTGGTACCAGATGATGTAAGAGAAAGCTGAGAGCATGTGGGCCTCCCAGAAGTAAATTTGACTTACACTGGTGAAATCAAAATAAGCTCAAAAGAGCACTGGTGGCCATTTCCTGGTTCTGTGTTGCCCTAATGTAAGATGAAACATTGAGAGCAACAGGGGAACACGTACTCAGGGCCTCCCTATACAGTTCTTTGCAACTTCTTGTGAACCTAAAACTATTTCAAAATGAACTATTTTAAAAGCCTAGATCACCTTAATTATAAAAGGCCCTTTTGCTGTCAGAACACCCATCTCTATGTAAGTATTAAGAGCAGAAGTGGTTGTTCTTAGCCTCCAGGAACTCATATCTCTTACTGATCTGTTTCATAACCCTGGCCTAGTCACTTCTCTCCTCTGGTCTCCATTTCCCTTTTCCAAATTGAAGATTGAATGGCTACTAATATCTCCTATAATTCTTAAAATGGAGGGGCCCAAACGAACTAAAGAGAATGGTATGTGATATAAATGTGGGTTCAAAAGCATTTAGCCAACTATACAAGGCAGAAGGCAAACACTGAAACTTGGCAACCAATGAGGCAACATGTAAGTGAGGGTCGGTCACTATGGCCTCCACTATGGTGGAGTGTGAAGACTTCCAGAAAACACGTGAGTGGAGATAACGAAGGAGGACTGAGGAAGATGGAAGAGGCAATGACGTCCCCATTTGTGTGTAAGTATGAAGACTGCAGGCTTGGGAACTAAATTCCACTCTGCCCTCTCCAGTCCCCTCCCTCTGGCAGATAGGACTCCATCATGGAATGGCTGTCCTCACTGACATACTTGGAATATCTCATCCAGCCCATGACTTCAAATACCATCAATTAACCAGGGCCTTCCATCTTTATTTTTTCAGCCTCAGCTCTCCCAAGGAATCTAGAAATTTGTATACAACTCCAACTTGACATACTAGACATTTGTATATAATTCCAACTTGGCACACTTGGTATCTCCTCTGCAACCAACTCTCAAAACCAAACTCTTGCCTCCCTGTTGCCCAAACTTGCTTCTTCCCCAGTCTTCCCTCCTCCCCACTCAGGAATTAGCCACCCCTCCACAATCCCACTGTAAGCCTTGCTGACTCTGTCTCCAAGCTGTTATTCCAAATCTGTCCACCTCCCTCCTTTCTCTATGGATCACTTAGCTCCAAGCCACCATCCTTTCTCCTGTGGCCCTAACTGGTTTTAGCTCCACCTTGAGTGAGGAGATCCTCATGCAGTACGAATTATATCCAGCCATTCTCTAACTTAAAGGTCTCTCTCTAATGGCTCCATCTTGGCTCACCTTGACTTCCAAGGCCCCTCCTATCCCTCTCACTTCATCCTTTCACTCTTTCTTTGCACTCTGCTGTATACACAGACCTCCTTCTTGGGTCCTTCAGAAACTCCAGAGCCTTTGTTTTTGCTGTTGCCACAGCCCAGAGGAAAGACTCCTCCTCAGAGTCTCATGCCCCGCTCCTTCTCGACAGTGCTGAAGACTGGTGTTTCAAGCAGGGGTGGGGGTGCTAAGGACAGCAGCTCTGCCCTGGCCACTCTCACTCTGCACCCAGGCAGACAGGCTCCCTTTTGTTGCTGCATTCTGAGTAAGGGCGCATGTCTTAGTGCCAACTCTGCAGAGAGACAGCTGGCTGTTCTCCTGCCCTCTTTCTGCTTCCTGCACTTAGGTGATCAATGGCACTGTCAGAGTCTTCTGAAAGTCTTTTACAAAGCTGACTATGAGAACAGCCGCAGACTCTGTTTCCCATACCTAACTACCTGGGTTCAGAAAGGAGGAACCTAACGATGCCCTTCTCTGGCCCTGAACTCAGCATGGACCTCACCCAACCCAGATGCAAGGGGGCCCCACAGCAGGCGGTGGTTAGATGCTTGTCCTCGGTTCCTTGGTGGGTTAGTGTGGCCTGTACATTCAGCATTCATCTGGAAGCCAAGAAGACAGATGAGAGACATAGGAAGACTCAGCCACTAAGCCCTCTCCTAACCACCTCACTCTAACCACAGTAGGTAGCACATCACAGGTGCTCAATAAACACTCATTGACTGAGCACAAATAGAGAGGACAGTGAAGCCTAAGATCCCAGTAGGCAAATTACTGACTTCTTCAGGGATGCCCAAAGTGGACAGTGTGGTTCAGTCAGAAAGTCCAATTCTCATGCCAATAACCACAGTAGAAAGTGGCTGCAGGAAGTCTAGAGGTTTCTAGAGGCGGTTTCATCATGCCACCTTGCAGGCCAGCTTCTTCCCTATCTACTGACAAGAAAAGCTTTCTCTCTTCCTCCTGGCTGTGTAGTGAGAACCACCAGCTTCAGTAGCTCTCAGGGCTTCCCTCTGTGACCTGCACCCAGAGACCCAGGTGCAAGGGGACCTGACAGCTACCCGCCTGCTGACTCACCTCTGAGCACTTAGGAAACCTAAGACCACCTGGCCTTTTGCCAAGTACCAGGTCCTCAGTTCCTTAATCCCTACGTGTTATCATATACCCGGAGACAGCAGCTTGCTGCAGGCAAAGTTCCCCTGTAAATGAAGATGATCCTTTTGCCACTTTTCAACCTACTTTTATGTTATTATCTTGTACTTCTTTTAAGGAGCAGTCTGCAAATGAAGATGATTTTAACCTAAAAAATAATGTTAAAAATTAAAGATGGAGCCGTTGGGGGAAGAAATATAATTCAGTGTTTGTCCAACATGCAAAAGGCTCTAGATTGCAATCTCCAGAACTGGAATATTTTGCATTTGCTTGTTTGTTTCTTTGTTTGTTTCTTTGTTTTGGGGGGGTTGGAGGATAATTTATTGGGATATAATAAATTTTAAGCTTCACATGTTTTCTGACTTCAAATCTGTTTTTCCGTAGCATCTATACAGAAACATTCACACTTATGCAAAGATGCAGGTGCAAGGATATAATTCAGGAAGCTTTTGATGACAATGGCAAGGTTTATACCTGATCAATATATTACAATATGAGAATTATGGAAATTTTTCTATATTTTATTTATTATTTTTATTTTATGTGTATGAATGTATTGCCTGCATGTATGTGAGTACACCTGTGTTGTGCAATGCCACGGAGGTCAGAAGAGGGAGTCAGATTCCCTTGGAACTGGAATTGAGGACGGTTCATAGCCGCCATGTGGGTGCTAGGAATCAAACCCGGGTCCTCTGGAAGAGCAGTCAGTGCTCTTAACCACTGAGCCATCTCTCCTGGGACATTTTGCTACTCTAACATTCTCCCCTCTGAAGAGGTAACACTAAAATCTTTTAGGGATTAGATAAGAGCTCCCAAATGCTTTTGACATTGTTGGTCTTTGGAACCAGAGTATGTTGCTAAGAGGCCCGAGATCATTTTTACTTTTACCCAAGAAACTGGCTACTTTTCTTTGGGGTCTCTTTACCCTAGCTGCCTAGCTAATTGCTACCTCCTTTTCTTAT
The DNA here is from genome assembly GCF_000622305.1 of Nannospalax galili. Taxonomy (NCBI): domain Eukaryota; kingdom Metazoa; phylum Chordata; class Mammalia; order Rodentia; family Spalacidae; genus Nannospalax; species Nannospalax galili. Next base: position 1,034,850 of record NW_008344179.1, on the reverse strand, counting down.
CACACCATCCTCTGAAGACTTTGCCCAAATTGCCGATAGGGAATCAGGACACAGACTGCTCTGGCTTCTCCCATGCTGAACAGGGATGCAGGGTGAGGCAACTGGAGTACCCCTTCAGTGGATCTATCTAAAAGACTCCCAAACTGCATAACTCTTACCTGTAGGGAGAAAAGAAAGTCCTTCGCTAGTGCCTAGGAGATGTGAAGGAGAAGTAGACAAGAGTAGTTAGTATTACAAGTTCTAGACAAGGAACCAGAAAAAAGTTAGAACAGGGCCAATTTTAAATGTTCATATCAGAGTCCATTGGAATTTCTTGACGAGAGCTTCCAAAACCATCCCTCTATTGGGTTCTTCCTCATTTCTTTTGTTGGCCAAGGCTGGACTTGAGAGTGATGGACTTAGGATTTGTTTTCAGGCACTTTGATAGCTGTTGGCATGGTTAGAATCACTGTCAGTTCCCTCTGAACAGCTTCTAGATAGAGGGAGAAAAGAAATTTAGCCATCATTTTAGAACAATAGTGGGTTATCTCCCTTAGCTACAGGTGGGCACTACAGTATTGCAAACCAAGATTTGAAGTCTTACATCTAAGCAGCGCTTTCTGTTAAGAATAAAATTATCAGGGCTGGAGAGATGGCTCAGCAGCTAAGAACACTGGTTGCTCTTGCAGAAGAACCAGGTTCGAATCCCAGCACCCACATGGCAGCTAACAACTGCCCGTAACTCCAGTTCCAGGGGACCCGAT
>NW_008344179.1:1032279-1033971 GCF_000622305.1 Nannospalax galili | reverse complement strand
CTTTTACCAGTTCCATCTGTGTGAAGATAAGTCAAAGGTCCTGCTCGACTGGCTCGCTCCACTTGGAAGCATGGAGGAAATATTTCCTCTGTGTTGACCCTCCTCTTTGTAGACTGGACACTGGTTCAAGTCCATCTGGTGGGGTCTCCATGGCCTCCCTGAACAAAAAGACAGATGATTCACCATAGTTACAGGACATTTTGAGAGATGTTCCATAGTCTCCTGGAACTTAGTCTACCTTAGAGGGCAAGGAGCAAAAACCGTCCTTTAAATCCCATTGACCAGATTAGTATAGGCCTCAAAGTATGGCCATTCAACATCCAAGAAGGTTAGTTCCACCAGTCTGGTACTTTTAATTACCATGTGCTATGTAGATAAAGCTTGGGCAAAAACAAAACATTCTCAGATAAACCTTGACTACACATACTTTTTTTTCCCTTAAACTAGTTGACTAAACTATGACCTTAGAAATTTTAAGATTATGTGTATATTATTCTTGTCTCATCTTTTATATATCATAACAAACCTACATAGACCTTCATCACTTGCTTATGCTTTCTCATTTTTTCTATTTGGAAAATATCTCCATTTCCGTATCTTTTTAATATCTTTTACATTCTCATTTTTCTTTTTTAATAATTATGAGATGTATGGGGCTGGAGAGATGGCTCAGCAGTTAAGAACACTGGTTGTTCTTGCAGAAGACCCAGGTTCAAATCCCAGCACCCACATGGCAGCTAACAACTGTCCATAACTCCAGTCCCAAGGGATCCAACAGCCTCTTCTGTCCTCTGCGGTGGGCATTGCACGACACGGGTACACTTACCTACATGCAGGCAATACAGGCATACACATAAAATAAAAATAATAAAATAAAATTTAAAAATACATATACAGGCATAAAATAAAAATAATGAGACGTAATAACATTAACAAATTTTCCCTCTGTTATGAGAATTCTTTTCCTGAGGATACTAAGCAATGTTTATCCCCTTCTAAGGTTCTAGTGCCAAACCAATGTTTGATTGAAGTTTTCCTGGAGAACCAATGAATTCACTGAGCTTACTTACAGAGATGACTGGGGGGTTGCTGAGATATATGAGTGACCTGGGGGTTTGCACACTGGAAAGCATTTATCCAGCATGGATCAAGCCTTCTCTTCCAAGGCTTCCCCAGATTATATACTTTAGTCATCCTTAAATCCAGGAGACCATGTGTGATTACGGACAAATTACATACAGTTGGCTGGGAAGACTGGCGGGATACTCCAGTGAGGGTCCACTGACCCTACTTGCCCCTCCTTTAATGAAGGAGCACAACCGTCAACAAGCCCAATTGTTGCAAGCAGGTACAGCTGAAGTCATGATGATGGCAGTTATTTGACACAGAAGAGACTGCTGTGGAGCATCATCTTATTAAAAGAACATGGAATTTAAAATGATTTGGTGCTAGGATCCACAAATGAGGGAGAACATACATCTTTTGTTTTTCTGAGTCTGTGTTCCTTCACTTAGTATAACAGTTTCTAGATCCATCCATTTACCTGCAAATTTCATTATTTCATGTTTCTTTACTGCTGAATAGAACTCCGTTGTATAAATATATATCATATTTTTGTTAACCACTCATCAGTTGAGGGGGACACAGATTGCTTCCATCTCTTAGCTATTGTGAAAAGAGCAGCAACAAACA
>NW_008344179.1:984853-1031784 GCF_000622305.1 Nannospalax galili | reverse complement strand
TTAATTCCTGAGCAACTTCTGTCCAATTTAGAAAATCCTTTCCTACCCCTACATCTTGTAGATTACTGCCAATATTTTCTTCTAATACTTTCAGGGTTTCCAGTTTCACATTGATGTCTTTGATCCATTTGGAGTTGACTTTTGTGCAAGGTGAAAGATAAGGATCTGGTTTCATTCTTCTACAGGTGGAGATACAGTTTTGCCAGCACCATTTGTTGAAGATGCTGTCTTTCCTCCATTGTGTGTTCTTGGCACCTTTGTCAAATATCAGGTGGCTGAAATTATGTGTACTTGGGTTTAGGTCTTCATGGATGTTCCATTGATCTGTGTCTATTTTTGTGCCAGTACCACACTGTTTTATGACTATATCTCTGTAGTAGATTTTGAGATCTGGTATAGTAATCTCCCCAGCATCACTCTTTGTGCTCAGGGCTGCTTTGGCTATCGGGGATTTTGTGCTTCCATACAGATTTAAGGATTTTTTTTTCTAATTCTGTGAAGTATGTCATGGGGATTTTGATCGGGATTGCATTGAATCTATATATTGCTTTTGGTAGGATGGTCATTTTCACAATATTAATTCTTACAATCCATGAGCATGGGAGGTCCTTCCATCTCCTGGTGTCTTCCTCAATCCCTTTAACGATTTAAAATTTTCATTGTAGAGATAGTTGGTGTCTTTGGTCAGGTTTATTCCAAGATATATATATGCCACTATTGTGAATGGAAGCATTTTCCTATAGCACTAGAATTTTTTTTTAAAAAAAAAAGGACATGACCATGATCTGGAAATGCTTGTTAAAATGCCTCGCTGTGGGTTTGTTGAGATGGCTCATGGGGTATGCAGAATATCCACATGGTAGAAACAGAAAACCGACTCCCGCAACTCATCTTCTGACCACCACACACAGAAGGTGTTGTGGGTGCACATGTGCATGTACACATAAACATACACACAAGGTATAATTTTAAACAATTTCTTTTTTAAAAAATTCCTAGCAGTACGAAGTAATACCACAGGCCAAAAATATGTAAGCCATGGTTGTTTTTGAAAAGTGGGGTTATCTGGCCGTGCATGGTAGTGCATGTCTACAATCCTACACTTGGGGAGTTGAGGTAGGAAAAGCTGAGTTTGAAGCCCAGCTTGGGTAGATAGCAAGATCCCAAAGCAAACAAACAAAACAAATGGGGTTGGTAATGGCTTTGTTCTGCTGTATCTTTCCTCTTCTCTACAAGGGCCTTGTGTTACTGTAATAACTGGAACTTCTGACCCATGCAGAGTGGAGATGGGTTATTAGCTAGGAAGTCAGCTCAATAAGAGGTGACAGGAAGCAGGTGAGCCACAGACTCACTGCCATCAATCAGGGGTCAGGATGCAGAGGAAATGGAAAGAAGAAAATCCAGGACCCAGAAAGCTGAATGAACATAGTTTATGTCTCTTTACCATGGGGCAAAGACCTGCAGGGAAATGCTGTCTAACCTCCACCTACCAGAGGGGAGGGAGCAACCTATGTGGCCACCCAGATCTAGAGGGGGCAGCACACAGCTCATTTATTTGTCTCAAGAGTCTCAAGAGTCTATTTAGTCCATGCCACATGCCAAGCCAGGTGCTGGACAATTGAGCTGGTCCCATGTTTGCAGTCTAGAAAGAGCCAAGAAAGAGGAGACATGGGCATGGACATGTTAGACAAAGAAATTGGCAAAAGTAGGGCACAGAGGAAGAGAAAAGCCAGCCTGCTTTGAACATGTCTGCCTGGACCTTGGTGCTGGGATGGATGAGAGATGAGGCTGAGGAGCCTGCATACAGCAATGGCAACAGATGCTGTATAGTCCCTCAAAGTCAGGGTTCTTCTAGCAGGGCAGCACTGCCTCCGGTTTTACTCTTACAGTACTCCTTTACAAGGCAATGTGAGAGAGGAGTCTGGTTGGAGAAAGGCTGAGCCAGAAGAGCCCTTAGGAGGCTGAACCATGAGCCAAGAAATGTGAGGATCACAAGTACCCTGAGGCAGCAGCAGGTTTTACTTTTATGGCACTCCTTTATAGGCAGTGTGAGAGAGGAGTCTGCTTGGAATAGGGCTGAGCCAGAAGAGCCATTAGGATCCTGTCTGAGTCAAGAGCCAGGAAAGGTGAGGATCACAAGTACCCTAAGGCAGCAGCAGGGCTCAGAGAGATGCAGGGGGCATCCTGGGGACTTTTTTATGTTAGTATACCAAGTGATGGGTTTCACTATAGTATCTCCACACATACATGTCATTATATTTTGTTCCTATTCATCCCCCTGGGGACTTAGGGAGGCAGAATCAAAGCAGTTGATACAGACCTTTCCAGGTAGAAGGGAATAAGTTATTGCTCTTGAAACAAAAAAAGTAGGGGAAACAAAACAAGATGTGGGCGAGCTTGAGACAGCCCTAAAGGGCTGGCATTAGGAGCAGAGACACCAACTGTAAGGATTAAATAAAAGGTAAACACTCACATCATACTTGCTAGACGTGCTTACTTAGAAATAATTAGGTGCCTTAAGTTCACCAACCTCTGATTTTTTAAAAAAAATAATCAGAATATTGAAATACAAAATAAAAACCAAATTAAAAATTAACAGAAAAGCAAGCATGAGCCCTGGACAGCCTGTCCATACAGTCACACTGCAGTTTGGCTACTCTCCTGGTATTAAGTATGAAGAATCTCTTCAAGGGGGTGGAGAGATGGCTCAGCTGTTAAGAGCACTGGCTGCTCTTGCAGAGGACCCAGGTTCAGTTCCCAGTACCCACAGAACTCCAGTTCCAGGGGATCTGCCATCCTCTTCTGGCCTCTATGGGCATTGCATACACAGGTATACTTACATGCATGCAGACAAAAGACTTGTACACATAAAATGGAAAGGGAGGGAGGGAGAGAAAGAAAGAAAGAAAGAAAGAAAGAAAGAAAGAAAGAAAGAAAGAAAGAAAGAAAGAAAGAAAGAAAGAAAGAAAGAAAGAAAAACCTCTTCAAGGACTGTCTGTTGACCCCAAGACCAGCACTTCAGAGCTTAACATGCCTCTAGGGTTTTGTAAGCCCACATTCTCAAACATTGCTCAGAAGAATTGCAAACCAAATGCAAATACTCTGAAAAACCGATACTTACAAACATGCAAGCCAGGGCATAAAAGAAACTTCTGAAAGGCCCAAAAATGTTTTTATGAAAAAACACTGAGGGAAGGTGGTGCAATTGTTTCCCGTCTATGCTCCAGTTTCCAACTTTTCTCCATAAGCCTTAAATAGCTTCTAACATAAAGGAGCAGGACTGGTGAGATGACTCAGTGGATGAAAGTACAGCGGCTGCCAAGCATAGCGACCTGAGTTCAATCCCCAGGACCTACATGGTGAAAGGAGAAAACTGATTCTTTTTTCTTTTTTGAATTTTTTGTGTATTTCATACGGAACAGCTCAAACAATCCTAACAATCCTGATCATCTATATATCCCTGTCCCCAATGGCACCCTCCCATAGCGCCCCCTCACTGGACCCATATACTCAGTTGTTCCTGTTAAGGCCCACTGGGTCATCACTGTCCCCAGGCATTCCCCAGTGCAAGTCTGTCCACTAAGTCTAGTCAGCCTCTCCAGAGTCCCTTGTTTAAAAATTGTCCTCTGACCGTCACATTCTTGGTATAGCGTGCATGAATAAACATGGGTGCAAACACACACACACACACACACACACACACACACACACACAAAGAATAAATAAGTGAATAAATAAATGTAATAAAACAATTTTTTAAATTCATATCTAAAGTATAGGAACAGACAAGCAATAAATTTAAGAGAAATCAGTTTCACAAAGGGAAGAGGTCTCCGAGGTGTTTCTGCTGTGTGTTTGCTTCCATGAATTTATGTTAACAGAAGCAGTCATGATACAAGCAAAAGACACAATAGTTGCAAAATCAAGGAAATCTACTTCTCAACACCCCTAGGCGTCTGTCTCAGGCCAGTGTCACAACAGTTATGTGGTTATCATGTGTCAAAAATTAAGGTGACGCAGCAATAAAAAAAAAAAACAAAAAAACAGAAGAAACCACCTGATTAACTAATAGCAACCAACAGAAGATACCAGAATGGCTCATCAGCACTGGTCTGAGGAAGACAAGAAATGAGCACTGTCTGTAACCACCACAAGAAGAATCTCAGGTCCTTAATGAAAGACATTCAAGTTATGCTCTCCCCTTCACATCACATTTCCTCCCTCATTATCTCATGAGTCAGTGAGAACTTAACACAGGTGTTATATCTTCCCAAAGACTTGCATGCAAAATAGATAAAAATAAATAAATAAATAAATAAATAAATACAGAACTTCTGGTGGAGAAACTACTAAAGAAGACCTCTCAGCATCAGCCTCTCCCCTCCAGATGGGCCCATGTGGGCAAATGTACCTGCACACACATATACCACACACACTATATATGTGTATGTGGGTGTATACATAAATATAAGTATACCTATTCCTATGCACATATATGTATATGCACACATATGTGTATATGCATGCATATATGTATGCATCCATACATATAACACACATAGAACTTTTCCAACACAATGATAAGGCAAAGCATCAAATGTTTTCAATAGACAAAAGACTTGAACAGACATTTCACAAAAGAGATATATTATAATAAGCACATGAAAGAATGCTCCACATCATAGTCATTGAGGGGGAGCTAGGACCATAATGCGATGCCTCTATGCACCCACTAAAATTGAATAAGATAAAAGGCATTTGTAAAGATGTGGAGCAGCTGGAACAGTCAAATACTGCTGGTGGGAACTCAAAATGACAAGGCCACTTCAGGGAACTACTTGGCAGTTTGTTATAAAATTAAACATTCGTTTAACATTTAACCAAGCAATTTCATTCTTAACCACAGAAACTGAAACTTAAATCCACATAAAGATGTATTTATGATGTTCGTTGTAGCTAGCAATACTGGAAATTGCCCCAAACTGGAAACCAATTAAATGACCATCAGCACTGAATGGATATACAAGTTATAGTGTATCTATACAACAGAAAACTACACAACAGTAGACATAGATGAAAACATTAACAGATCTAGAAGCATGCTGAGCAAAAGAAGTCAGACACCAAAGACTGTACAGCACATTGCTCCATTTAATGAATTTATAGAAGGGTTGAATTACAGCATAGTGACAAAAAGATTTGTGGCTGCATGGGGATGGCATGGGGGACTCTATTGGGATATTACTTTTACAAGTTGGATGTTTATTGAAACTGATCAGGCTGTATGTTTCATTGCATGTAAATTATACCTCAACAAAACTGACTTTGGGGGCTGTGGTCTTTGAGACATGATCTCATCTCATAATCCATGCTGGCCTTGAATTCACTATGTAGCCAGGTTGGCCTCAGACTCATACCACTGCTCCTGGTTCAGCATCTCAAATGCTGGGATTATAGGCATGGGTCACTACGCCCAGCTTAAAGTTGATTTCAAAGGAAGATAGTATAGCTAAGTGTGACCTCAATTAGACATTTTTTAAATATTTTATTTATTATTTTTATTTTATGTGTATGAATGTTGCCTGCATGTAGGTAAATGCACCTGTGTCATACAATGCCCACGAGGACAGAAGAGGCTGTCAGATCCCCTGGAACTGGAGTTACGGACAGTTGTTAGCTGCTATGTGGGTGCTGGGATTCGAACCCGGGTCTTCTGCAAGAGCAGTCAGTGTTCTTAACCACTAAGCTATCTCTCCAGCCCTCAATTAGATATTTTTCAAAAAGCAGTGTATTTGTAAATACTTAGACATGAAAAGTAGTGGTTGGCCTAGAAGGACATCAACCAACTGAGAATTTGGTCATCTTGGAATCCAAGAGTGTTTCAGGATGAGGGAAGTATGCAGAAGGACTTGGGCCTTTTCTTCTACAAATTCTGGAATTTTTCATTTGGAGAAAAAAATAGCAGGTAAAAGAAAGTGAAGAAGGAGCTCGACCTTCAGTGGTTAGCCAAGAGTACCAGGGGAAGATGGGACTCAAATTCAAGCTTTCTAATTCCAGAAGTGGAAGGAATCCCCATCCTGAGAAAGCTCAAAAGAAAAACATTCAGTGTCATCTGTTCCTCTGACAGCGTACACAATGTGTTCATGCAAACCTCCTTTAAGGAGGCATGGCCAGATTTCAGCAGAAATGTTCAATTCTATAGTTTCTGATTTCAATTTTTTTTTTTTTTTTTGAGACAGGGTCTCCCTGTAGCCTCAGCTGGCCTGGACTCGCTATGGAGACCAGACTGGCCTCGAACTCCCAGACTCTGCCTCCCAAGTGCTGGGATTAAAGGCATGCACCATCACGCCCGGCTTTCAATTTTAAACAAATAGTTATGACCTTGTCTTTGACTTCTCAAGAATAAAGGAGCTCGTTTCCACTGCCCCACCCTCAGCTGTGGCTTCAGCACAGCTGTTCTTCACAGACCCACCTATTTTTCTGCCCACTGAGTCAAGGTTGCAGCTTGGCTTTCTGATCCCATCATACTTTTTTGGGCACTACCAAATCCTACATCTTATTCCCTAAAATACGAATCATACCAAGCTTTTTATCAGCCATCTTTTTATACCCACAGACAAAGCATGTCTAAAAACACATGTTCATTTTTAGAACACTGACTAGCACATGTCAGTACTGTATGTGAAAGCCGTGTATTGCCATGAAGCTGGAACACAAATGCCAAATTCTTATAACTTCAATATTTCCCCCTTTCTTTATTCAGTTTACTTTGCTTTGCTGAGTACCTTGTCTGATAAACAGCGTGGTAAACTCACTTGAACTGTGAACATGCTGCCACTAGGTGGTGGAGCTGACTCTCCAGTGTGAGACTGAGCCGGTGGCTCAGCCCATCTGAGGTGGAAATCAAGGCTCTTGGCCCCGCCAGCCTGTATAACATGGGAGCTTTCTGTAAACATAGGATCTGTTTGCTAACACCTGTAGAACCTGACTATCTAAAGATGACAAGAGCATACTTCAGAACAAAACCTTCACTATAAACTGTTTTTCTTTTTTGTGTGTAAATTTTATTGAATTTTTGTATATTTTATACAGAACATCTTAATCATCTTTCTATCCCTTTCCCCATTGGCTCCCTCCCATAGCTCCCCCCTGAGTGGATTTCATGTATTCTGTCATTTGTATTAAGGCCTATCGCATCAAGTTAGTGTCCCCAGACATACCTCAGTGCAAGTTCATCCACTAGATGAGGTCTAGTCAGCCTATCTAGAGTCCCTTCCTTTAAGATCAGTTCTTCCTCACCCAGCAGTAATCAGCTGTCAATAGTTCTTCAGCTAAGAACTATTGGGGCCTGCTGCCCATTTCCACAGTTCTGTGCTGAGTTTTTGTCTGCTTGAGTTTCCATGGGTCTTGTGCATGCCGACACCATTGCTGTAGGTTCATATGAGCAAGGGCCTAGGAGTCTGTAGGACTCTGTTTCCATATGATCATGTACCTCCTCCCTGGCTCTTACAGTCTTTCCACACACACATACTCCTCTGCTTCCACAATGATCCCTGAGCCCAGAATGGGAAGAGTTTAATATAGCAGTCCTATCCAAGGACTCACACTCTACAGACATTCTTATTCTCTACACTTCGGCCATTTGTGTCCTTTTGTGTGCATGGCCCTCTGTTGCATGAGGGAGCTTCGTTGATGAGAGTTAAGAGGTACATTAGTACTCTCTCTATCCTTTGATTCACTATGTTCTGTGAGCCTTAGGTGTAGAGGTTGTACTGTCGATGTGTCACTTAGGGTTGGACATTTCACAGACAAGCTCTGTGTGTGATCAATTGTGGAACTCTGTGATAATCTCTGTTGCAAAAGAAGCTTCTTTGGTGAGTGATGACTGGGATACTTGTCTATAAATATAAGGATCCACATTTTGCACATAGTAAGAAATTACATTTATCTAGGGATGTACAAAGACTTAGGATTCTTTCTAAGATCTATGACCTCTCCAGCCATGTGTATTTGGCTATGTTTACAGGACCACACATAAGTTTCCTCCCATTGAATTAGCTGTTGATTACCCCCAAGATAAAAGTGTCACTACTGCCCCAATATAGTTTGCTGTGCCAGTCATTGTTTTTGTTCTCAGGCCTCAAAACTGTGGTTGGACTATCAATTGATATTCTCCCTTAGCAACTTGCATAGTGCTCTCCAAAAACTATGAGACCTAGCCTTCAGGGGAGGTGACTCCCAGGTCAGTTCCAGCTCCATTGCTCCAAATCCTGTGTCCGAAATATGTTCTGTCTTCAGCAATAGGACATTGCTTTCAAGTTCTGGGAGACAATCAAGGGCTGTGGCATCAGTGTGTGTAATTTGGGGAATCTCTTGGACTACCCTGGACAACAACTCAAAGGGAGGTTGCATCTGTGTGGCACTGTTCCTTGTTGTGTAGCCTTCAGCTGTACACATGAACTCATGTAGAGATTGTGCCATTTTTCAGTAGGTTTTTGGACTACTACAATTCCCTCTGGTTTTTTACACTAACTAGGTGTTGTTTATCTCTCCTCTGATGCATTTAGACATCCAAGGCACCAGTGGAAATGAGGAAAGCTACAAGCTTCACAGAGAGAAATGATGGAAAATGTAGCAACAAAATTTTAAACAGTACTTTGTGCAAACACACACACACACACACACACACACACACACACACACAGCTTCCTATGGTTCCAGAAAAGTTCAGAGGAACACTGAGGTTTCCTTACACACACACACACACACACACACACACACACACACACACAGAGCTTCCTATGGTTCCAGAAAAGTTCAGAGGAACATTGAGGTTTCCTTTATTCCAGGTTTCCACACAGAGAGGCCCACAGATCTAGAAGCGTATCATTGGGATGAAGAGGGCACATGCTATACTTTTGTGGGAACCACAGGACAAGGCCACTGATCTGAGAGGAAACAGCCAAGCACAGCTCAGCATCTCCCAGAGCCACCGTAGACCCAGAGCTCACTCTATATCAGCAGCTCTCTGCTACATAGACCCCTAAAACAGGCTGGATTAAGCTTCTGCCACAGTGCAAGGGGAGAGAAACTGAGACTAAGGTAAATGACATGAAAATGAGGAAAGTTCTACTTTAAAATTTTTGTTTCATGTTATTGTTTGTTTGGCTTTGTACTACTTTAAAAATCATTACTGCTCTACTTTGTTCCAATTGTCTTGAACATAATAAGAAATTACAATAAAACAAAAAAAATGAACAAAGAGGGAAAATGCTTGTTTGATTTGAAATGTCTTGACTATTCCTTCAGTTATTCTATGGAATTGTTCATTTTAAACTGAATACTTCATTTAAAATGTATCTTCCACATCTTAAATGAATTGGTATTAAACTAGTTTCTGATGCAGTTGTACTTAGGTTTATGATATCTTAAACTTACTGCTTAACTATAAATATTTTATTCATTTTTGCTACCTCATACTTTAAAATGTTAGGTATTTCTATTTTAATAAAAACTGCCATTCAAAAATATTTATTTCAGTTAATTATGTGAGCTGTGGGAAGAGTATATATACATGTGAGTGCAGGTATCTGCCAAGGCTGGAAGAGGACATTGGATACCTTGGAGCTGGAGTTAGAGGGCATTGTGAGCCACGGGACATGGGTGCTAGGAACTGAACTTGGTGCTCTGGAGGAGCAGTATGTACTCTTGACCACTGTGCCATATCTCCAGCCCCAAGGACAATTCTACTTATACTCTTTTAAGTGTGTGTCCTGTGGAATGGGTTCATGACAAGGTAAATGATGAGACCCTGAGTCTTAACTACATAACTCAGTTATCTCCTGCTTCTGATGTTACAAAGCACAGGGGATTAACCATCTCCGGGGAGAACCTGCAAAGTTGGAAAGAGGAGAGCCCAGCTCCGTGTGCATGGTTTAATAAGTTTATAACTCTATGAGGCAAGTAGCATGATCCCGTTCTTTCCAAAGTTGTTCAACTGGTGGGGAATCAGGGGAATGAATCCAGCAGTTCTATACCTAGAACCTGCTCACTTTTTACTGTATCTCATTCTGGATATATTGGGTTACTACTTTGACATTTAAAATGTTCAACTTTCTTCTATTAAAAAAAAACCCAATAACTTAGGCATAGCAGCTCTCTCATCTGACCTGCTTGCTGGTATTTTCAATTAGTATCGGCTCCAAGCGAGTGCCTTAAGAGTTAGCCATAGATAGCATTGCCACCCAACAATTATTCCTTCCAGAAATATCTTTCCATTTGCAAAATATCTCATTAATAATTTTTATATTGATTATGCATTTGAATGATTTTTTCAGATATGTCAGATTAAGTAAAACATATTAAATTTATTTTACCTAGTTCTTTATATTGTTTTGTTTTAGATGCAAAAGTGGCACTATTTTATAACTCTTCCCTCACTCAAGGACGGCCCTTCGTGAATGCCCCCAGCATCCATGGTCCCCATGTCTATCTCTTTTTTGAAGTCCTGACATGGAAATGTCACTGTTGTTAGTTAAGTTTAACAAGTCCTGGTGTGCACTGTCTTCATACACTCTCCCTCAGTAAGACATGAATTCCCAGAACACAGTATTCCTCAACTCCCCTGTCCATGTCTCCCCAATGTAACCATCCTGGCTGGAATGAAGATATTCTAAAGAGACACTTGTGTACCTCTCTTTGGCTATGAAACTATTGAAACAGTGCTCACTAAGAAATTGGGTTCCTCAAGGATTTCATGCTGGGAAAAAGAAAAGGCTGAAACCTGGGACCAGCCAGAAAGGGAGTTTGCCTCCTGGAAAGACATTTCATACAGATCTGACAACTTGTCACACCACCTTGCAGGAAAGACTGGAACCGAGACAGTGATGATGGGCATCAGGACCACATCTTGACCAGGACTGCTAGTTATGCATACCTCTTACCCTCTTTAAACCTAAACCTCATGTTAACTTTTCATTCCTCTGCTCAATGTGACCACATTGAATAAATCTCCTTCTGCTTTTCACTATTACTGTTTCTTCAACTGACCTATTGAGAACAGGTAGCCTAGAGGTTAGATCTGCCAAGACTCAGGCTCTAGACCTTAAAACTCTGGTAACACCAGAGCATCCAGCATGTTGGGGCAGTGAGGCAAGGTTGATAACAAAGAGCTTTCTCTGCCTCTTTGATAGCAAAGAGGATGGAGGGTTCTACCCTCCACTATGGGAATGAAGCCCAGCTCCGAAGTCTGCTCAGTCCTTCCTCCTGGGATATCAGTGTGTGCTTCTTGCCTTTTCTGTCAAATTTGCATAGCACTGAAAGTAATGAGCCCCAGGCTCCTCTGACTTAAGAAAAGGGCTTCTACAAGATTTAATAGAGATGATCCGACACAAGGATTTAGCACTTAAGCCATCAGTTAAGCCTGGGGGCTACCTTAGCAGGGCTCCTTCCCCATTCCGCCATTCAGCCTTCTCTCTATCACTGTATATCCAGCTTTGGGTATAAAGCCAACAGGAACAGAGGTCTGATGACATGAAGACCTCGCTCCTGTCCCCAAGAAATGTCTTTTGGATAACAAGTGGTATTTTCCATTGGCTCACTCAAATGACTACTGAGTCGCTCCACAGCTTGGAGCCTTCCCTTATTAGAGGTAGAGAAAAGGTAGAGAGATACTTCATTAATTCAAGGGATCCCAAAGGTCAAGAAACCACAAGCTAGCATTGAGGAACACCACCAAAGTTCTGGACACAGGGTCACAAGATGGATGGGCTCCCCAAATACTTTATGTGTATATATAAAAGACATTCCATTTTCCCACATAAAAGAGTCAAATCAGTCTCAACATGGTCCTCATGGAAGAAAAGGAAGTGACCAGAGTCCTGTCCCTATGTGTTTCTGTACTTACATTCCATGGAAAGTATGTGGTTAGCTCTTCAACAGCTGGCTCTTCCTTGCCCTTTAACTACAAAACTCAGACAAAGCTTCAAAGAAGTTTTGCAAATATAGAATGTGCCACTGTCAAACAGATGGTGGCTTAGGGCCTTTCAGCTCAGCACTTAACATCTGTCGTGACCTGGCTCGTGGACAGTTCCGGATTCCTCTCTTACCTGATCTGATGCTGAATGATCTCGGGAAAAAACAAATTCCATTTACTGGTTACCTGCATGTCTTCCCAGCCTACCTGATTTCCTCCCAGCAGGACTCAGGCATGTCTGTCCCAAAAGATGTGACAGGTGCATTATTCTCATAGCTGCCCAGTCACCTGCTACTGTGGACTCTAAAATGAGCCTAGAAAGCTGAGAGTTCAACAGGTCACCAGCAGCCCAGACATTTGGTACTACTGTAATTCTACATCACCTTTGTCCCCTCCATCACCATGATCTCCATCACCTCCACTTTTGCTACAGGATCCCCATAATGAGATTTCCTACAATATATAGCTTCCTGACCTATAGCTCCAGCCCTGCTCCAGATGCCATTGCTCTCTTCCCCAGAAGCCAGCTTAATGATTCATGGGCACATCTCATCCCATTCAGCCCAGAGTCACCCAGGATTGTTATGGGAATTAAAGATGAGTATAAGAACCCAAATGTTCCCAAGGTTTTTAGTCAGAACATTCCTCTCTAAACTCTGGGATAAGAAAGAATCCCTCCCAAGAGCCTCTAACGAACTGGTTTCTTTAGAAGGTCCTTCCAGAAAGCCTAGGACAATATCAAGTAGACTTGTGCTACAATCCCATATCAGCACTCTCCCATGGCTGACCCAACTGCCAGGGTATCCTGAGCACACAGAACAAAAGCAATGAGCAGTCAGTGAGCTCCCCAGGAAATTCTTCCACTCTGCTAGGTTTTTCTTAGCAAGATGCCATGCCTAACATCTTCACCAATACTAAAAGAGTCACCTAGTGACTCTTTTGCACTGTGATTTCTTTGCTTGCCTACTTTTTAAACAAAAAGAGTGTTCTAGGAATTTCAATATTACCACATCCAACTTGTATAACCTCAAATTTCAGTACAAAATCCCAAACAGCTGCTGTTTGGGCAGCATAGAATTCTTTGTATGGCTATGCTGTAACCCATTTATAGATCAAATACAGTCACGATGCTGAAAGCCAAGGTGACTCCAAAAGTATTTTCTCACTCACCTAGCACACACTCAGCTCTGTACTGTGGTGATACTGGGATGGCAAGGGCACAAGTTCTATTCTTTCCCGAAGCAAAGTAATATAATTTGCTTTAAGGAGGTCCATTCAAAGAATATGGCATGTCTTGATTCTTAAGGAGGGCTAAGAAACTAAAATAGAGAAAGTGGTATACACTCAGAGAGGCAGATTTATTACCAGCATAAAAGGGCCCTAAACATGCTATTTAGATAAAGCAGCCCTGTCCACCCGCAATATCTCCTTTGTACCTAAGTTAAATTGCATCAAGACACATTGAACAGATATGTTAATTGCTTGATTTAATTATTTCACAATATATAAGTGGATCAAACACCACATTGAGATTGTAGATATATTTAATTTTATTTGTCAATTATAGATAAGTGTATGGATAAATTTACGTGATAAAGATAAGGATAACCCTTTGAAGCAATAAATTCTTGGATTTAGAACCAATCTTCTTACCGTCTAACTGCCCCGCCCCAACGCACCATCACTGCCTATCACAGGTAAGGTTGCTGGCAATTCCTCAGTATCAGAGAGAATTGTTGTACAAATTAGAGTAAGGTAAAATAGAAATGATTGCTTTTCTTTGAGTACAGTTACTCCCAATATTCTAAGGTTTCCTAGAAGGCTCGGGAATTGCATTCTGGGACGATAGAAATGCCAATTATTTTCCCTAAAAGTTTTCCAGACTGGGAGAGTTTTGATCATTTCCTAAGCACATTGTCCCTAGGGCCTTGTTTCCACTTCCATATCCTAGTCACTTTGAGAGTTGGAAAACTTCAGAATTGGATAATTCATTAGATCATCCTGCACCTCATAGACTGCTGGAAGACAGTCTGGAAGAGGAAGCTCCAGAAAAACAAACATAAGACAGTATGGATCAGAAGATTAAAGAAGTGTCTATGATTCTGATCCACAGCTGGCCGCCTATGAGTACCTTCCTCCTTATATTGAATTTACAATATGGTTATAATACCTAGCCAAGCAACATGCCTTTTAGTACAGACTCTTTAGAGTGTCTTACTTCCATTACTCCAGGACCCTGAGATCTTTGAGTCTCTGGGAGTGACCCTGGCACTGGCAATTTGGAGTAGGGTTCCCTACAAAATGTATGCAAGAGAATAAGGGTGAGCTTAGCTGATGCAGCAGGTCATAAAGTGGGTCCACAGAGCTCTCTTGAGACTGCTTCACTTCATTGACCTCTCCATCTGCACTCCTTGGTTAACACTGTTCTTGTTGGTATTCCTACAACCACTTTAATCTTCATTTTGAAAAAGTTAAGCTGGGTCATCGCTGACCCTTATGACCATATAGATTAGACCTCTTACATTCCCATTACTATCCCCTCTTTGATTTTGATTGATTTTATCCAGGGCCAGGCATCTTTGTCAGTTCTATTCAAATTTGTTCTCTAGTGTTCCAGGACCCTGAAAGGACACTGGGCTTGCTGGTTAGCTGGTTAGCTGGTTAGCTGGTTAGCTAGTTGGTTGGTTGGTTGGTTGGTTGGTTGGTTGGTTTGAAAATAAGTAAACATTTTATTTATTCATTTTCCAAATTCTATTTTTATAAGTTCACATAAAGGAAGCTGCACAGAGCAAGATCTAGAATTCATCTCACACTGATAAAAGCCTGGCCTGGGGGATGGGGGGCTGAAGAGTGCTTCTGATTCTACCAAGTGGTATATCATCATGCAATTGTTACATGAAACTATATATATACTTTCCATGTATGCTTGAGAAAAATAAAGAAAAACTTTAGAAAGTTTGTGCTCATATTAAGCATCTGCTGTGTACATACTAGCATAGTGTTAGGTACAAAGAAAACAAAAACCTACAAGGGAGACCATCACAGCTGTACACATTTTCTCATAAACCGTTAGGTTGTATTCCTGGGTGAAAAATTGTCTGTGGAAATTTGATGCTGCTTTATGTGATCGGCTGGTGCAAATTTCCACTTGTATATTATTCACAGGTCATTACCCACTGCGCCTTCTCTTCTCTTCTTCTCTGAACTCATCTTCATAGCAAAATTTCTACATACATTCCTGTCACATTACATACACATACCTATTCCCTAGTGTGTTTGTATTTATGGATTCAGCAGGGGAAGACTGATAGAATGTGTGACTTGCAGGAGAGCCACAAGCTTCACTAAAGGAAGCCATAAAGTCATAAATTCCTTAAAGTAGCCGACTGGCCCTAAATTGGCAGCCTGTTCTTGTTCAAGCCTTATCAACTTGGTTACCTCCCAGAGGTGCCTCCAGACCTCCCTGGGCTCATTTCCTGTGATCACAATCACAGGGCAGCTCTCACATAAATTACTCCTCTTCATCCCTACCACACAGTCCAAGAGGCAAATTTTGTCATGGTCATCATGTGATTTGGCAACTGAGGATGGGGAAAGAATCCACTGAGGTCACAAAAGGCCAACCATAAATCCTAGATTTGACCTGACTTTTGCTCTTGTGGTCTGAGTCCTTAATAAACACACATAGCCTTAACTTTTAGCTCAAATCAGATGCTCAGCTACTGCATGTTCCACCTCTTTGACTTTTGTAAATTTAATCAAAATTACATCTGGCATACATGCCTGTGGATTCCGCCAGGTGACCAGTTCAATGGTGGTGAAGGCAGGGTAGCAAGAGAATTAAACAGCTGCTCACGTTGCATTCACAGTCAGGAAGCAGAGCTGGCTGGTTTGTATTTGAGTTTCCAAGACTCCCCCTGTTAGATTTAGGAGAGCAGAAGAAGGAGGGAGTTTAAAGTTTAGAAATAAGAGTAAGAGCCAGACTTACAACAGGCAAGGAATGTTCCTTTATTCAAAGAACACAGCAAAGGGCTGAAAAACCCTTCCAAGGAATGAGGCATCTTCATTGAAGGGAAGGGCGTTTGGACTTATATAGGAACTTCGTTGAACACAGCTCCAAGAGTGAACTCTGTGCCAGGGCCTAGTGTCCTAGAGGGTCTCTCTCCCAAGATCATTTTATTGGGCAAGCAAGCTCTTAGGGCACTAAAGGAGGCAGGCTGGCTCCATTAAAGTCTTCCTCAGTCCAGGAGTGACCAGTTGATAAGACTTGAGAAAAGCCAGCCTGCCAACTTAGGGCCAGTTAACCACATTAAGGGATTTATGGTAACATTGCCTTTCTAATTAGGCTCATGGCTCTTCACACATTCTTTCACGCCCAGTAGGAACAAATTATAATAATATTTATCAATCACTTACTACAGGTAGGGTCCAGGATGAAATATCTCAAGTATTTTGTCACATTTGTTCCTAACAACGTGTTCTACAAGGTCAAGGTTCTTATCCTTGTTGCACAGAGAAAGATTCACTCTAGTTATGGGGTGCTATACCCCAAGTATATCCTATCAAACTTGCTATTTACTTACTGATGTGGATCAATATAGTCTGTCAGTTACTGAGAAATGCACCTATTAACCTACTTCTTATAATGTCCTACCTAAATCCCACAGGCTTATCAAACTCACATACTCAAACATCAATTCATTAATTCTTCTATACTGCCCCCATGCTTCTCCAAAGCAAACCAACAAAGCTTATTACCCTGCCTGGTTTCCTGGTGACATTGAGTAATGCTACCTTAGTATGTCAACCCAGACATCTCAGAATTACCCTCAACTTTGCTTCCTTGACCCTCGCCCACATCCAATTAGTTCCTGAATCCATTATGATTCTATTCGAAGCATATCTCAATTCTAGCCCTTCTATGTTCTTCCCACCTGTGTTACCTTACATCAAGACTTTATCACATTCCCTTGGACTATCTCCTGGTCTTTAGCCTTGACAACTCAAGCCCTTTGTCTACTACTGTGGGAAAAAAACTGGTTGCAAATGCAAATATGATTGTGTCATCCATAGTTCCTAATATGCAAGATCCTTCCTAATCTTTCTGCCTACTTTCCCAGTCTTGACTCTCATCATTTCCCTGCAAAGACATGGCCTTTTCTCTGACACTCCCAATGCTCTGCTCTACTGCTCATCCTTTCTTTAAGACATGGTACAAGTAGCAACTGACCACGAATGTGTTCCCAGTGCACCCAGCCTCAATTACTTGGCCCTCCTCTTGGTCCCTTGCATGTATCTCCATCTTAGCAGTTATAACATCCTATAATTATCATCTTTGTCTATCTTTTCTCAAAACTGTGAGGCTCCTGAGATCAGAGACCACGTCCCTTTATATTCCCAGTGCTCATGTTAGTGCCCTTTATGTAATGGGATGAAAAACGTACATGCCTCCCTGAGGTTCACTGTGAGCTTTACCAGTTTTCCTTTGTTGTAGATAAACCAGGCTAACTCAGCCCCATTTCAGAACCCATCCTCCTTTCTTTCCCCTCTTATATCTGAGCTTCCAGTTATCACAGAAGTGGATATAAATATTGCCCATCTCCAAATCAGGTCAAATGATCTCTCAATCCTATGTTTTTCAGGTATTTTATATGGGTCAGTGCTTCTCAGCATTATACAACTCAACGTTTTTTAAGAACTCAGACTATTTTTGCAGCAAAATTGGATCTGTCTTTGAAATAAATCAAATCACTAATGGCAACAGCCTACTGCCCTCAAATTATAGCACTATTAGCTTTTTCCACTAATCCCATCTCAACTTATAAACTGATGTGGTTCTTGTTTGCTCTGCTCAGCAGAGCCAGGGTCAGTTGGAACTGTCTTCTGAGGGATGGATAGTTTCTAACAGAGTGAAACAAAGACTGTTTTGCCCATTTTTTTAGAGATGGCAATTTGATTACTTGACTTCATTTTGGGGACAAACCAGGTTTATATCCCATTGCAGAAAACAGAAGGATAAGTATTTTTCTACATAGAGATTTTCTTGTCACAGTCCAGGATAAGCCTTAATAAACAAATGAGTATGCTGTCAGTTGCCAGAAATAGTCACTTCAGAATAACTTTACTAAACTAACCATAATTTATGAAGACTTCCCAAACACTTGCTCTGCCAACAAGTAAACTACCTACTAAGATAAATATTCGTCAAAGAAATACAAAACAGATTTCTTCAAAAACTGAATAAGGAAAATTCTGAAAGGGCTGACCTCATTACCAAGAGTTTCAACAAAATCACCAACCACAGTTACCTAAGTGGGAGGCAAATCTGCATTTGGGTAAAGAGTCGTAAATCCCCCATCAATTATTTCACAACAAGCTCTACATGACACTAGCCACTACATGACGCCAGCCACATTCTTGCATTGTGCCCAAAGAGAATTTTGTCTTTGCACATTCTCTTGATTATTGTCAACATCCATGGGGAAGGTTTCATATGACTTCACTCTCCCTTTGATACAGTTTCCCCATCCCCTGGGCACACTGTAAAGAAAGAAGAAGATGGTCCAAAGGCCAATTCAACATGGAATATGCTCACTTAAATAAAGTTCAATTGGAGTCAATAATCATTTTGAGAGTATTTACTGTGCTGTGGGGAGCAAATAAACAAAAAGGAAATTATTTAAACCTGCAGGAGTTTTCAGAATCAAGAAAAGAGACAGGTAGACACAGTAAAAAACTAACACAAGATAGATGAGATAAATAATATAATGGGGTGGAAAAAACAATAATCTAAGGGGCCAGAGAGATGGGTAAATAGGTAGACATTTGCCACACAATCTCCAGAACCCGAATAAGTGTGGAAGGAGAGAACTGACTCTACAAAGTTGTCCTCTGACCTCCACACACTTGTCATGTCATGCATACTAACACATACGTCATACACACATAAATTAATAAAGTAATCTAGGAAAATGATAAAAGAGAGTAACCCCCAATTGGATGCTGAGTACACAGTGTCCTGAGACAGGATTCAGTAGGAAAATATCTTGGAGTAGTTACCAAGGCATGGGCTAAGCTGAGAGAATATGGACTTCATATGGTGAACAGCAAGTATAGCAGTGTATGTGCCAAAGCATGATGGAAGATAAATCTATAAAATAGAGGAGGGCATAGAGACTTCGAATTCTTTTTTTAAATTTTTTTTTATTTATTACTTTTATTTTATGTGTATGCGTGTATTGCCTGCATGTAGGTAAGTGCACCCGTGTTGTGCAATGCCTGCAGAGGTTAGAAGAGGCTGTCGGATCCCCTGGGACTTTGAATTCTTTACCCAGGAATTTGTGTATCAATCTGTACCACAGCAATTTGAGGCATCTGGCCAACATTTGTAAATTAAACAGTTCATGTGAACTTAAAACTAATATATATTCTCTGAAGTCTTTGTACTTATTCAACAGATGCTTATTAAGTCTTGAGTGCATACTTAAATTTTACCATTTTGTCAACTTGAGCTTTTTAAAAAATATTTATTATTTTTATTTTATGTGTATGTTTTGCTTTCAAATATGTAAGTGCACCATGTGCAGTGCAGTGCCCACAGGGGCCAGAAGAGGGCCCTGGATTCCCTGGAACCAGACTTATGGACAGTTGTCATGTGGGTGCTGGGAACCAAGCCGTCTAGAAGAACAGTAAGTGCTTTTAACCACTGAGCCATCCCTCCAGCCCCGCCAGTTTGATCTTTATTTAATTGAAACAAGTAAGTTGAAATCTCCATCTATGAGGATGAATTTGAAAGATTTTATTGTGTCTTTCTAGTTTTATCTTATTTACATCTATTTTACTAAGTACCTGGTTTTCTGGTAAATTGAGTCTTTCATCATTACAAGCTGACCCTCACAATACTGACTCCTATCTTAGAGCCCAGTCTCATTAACACTAGTACAGTCACTAGAGAAGTAGTGGTTGTTGCTAGTATTTATCTTTACCTTTTAGTGTATTGGTAATATTTCTGAACTTTCTACCTTTTTCTTCCCCATCTGTTATTTATCTTGCTTTTCTATACTGTGACTTTCTCTTTTACAATCATGTTTTCCATTTTATTTTTTGTTTTGTTTTGTTTTGTTTTTCCAGAGTGGCTGGACCAGCTTACATCTTTTTTTGAACTTTTTAAAAAAATAATTTATTGAGGATTTCATATAGGCATATAAGCATATAAAGTGTTTTGATCAAATCCATGCCCACTCCCTCCCCTCCAACTCCTCCCATATCTCCCCATCATTTATTTTATTTTATTTTATTATTTTTGTGGTGGTGCTGGGGATGGAACGCAGATCCTTATCCATGCTAGTCAAGTTCTCTACCTACTGCCTCCACCTCCCCAGTGCTGGATTACAGGGTTGTGCCACCATAGCTGACTTTCCTGGTGCTAGATATTGAACCCAGGGCCTCCTGCATGGCAGCATTCTGCCAACTGAGCTACAGCCCCAAGTCTGTTTGTTTGTTGGTTTGTTGTTGGTTTGTTGATAGGTTGAGATATTTTCTTATGGTGTGTTTTTTCCTTGACTGTTTTGGAAGTTATGTCCTATACTTCTATACTTTTTAGGGTTACACTGTAAAATTAATAGAATCAAAATTAATACCCTTTCTCCCCTCCAGAAGGATACAAGTGTCCTACCGTTTTAACTTTCAAGTAACTCCTGAATATTTTCCATGTTTTGACTCTCAAACATTTTAGTCCTAAACATAGACCTACCAAGTTTGAATTAAAAACGTAATTATTATTATTATTCAGATAATGAGTTTTTAATTAATCTATAATTTTAAGTTTTCTTTACCCAAAATTTATTTTTGCATCTTAGACCTTTTTTATGAATTTTTTTCTCCCTAAAAATTCCCTTTAAATTCTCTTCAGCAAGACACCACTCATTCTAGATACAATACATAGAAAAATCAATCTCAACTGACCAGGGAAATCTCTCTCACCACACCACAAATCTCTATATCTCTCTCTCTCTCTCTCTCTCTCTCTCTCTCTCTCTCTCTCTCTCTCCTTGTTGGCTAGCTTTCATAGTGCTGGAAGGGGCTATATAGCCTGCTGTGAAACAAAAAACATCAAGGATCTTACCCACTGCTGGAGCCTGCATGCTACAAATCTGACCTGTCAGTCAAGATGTGCCCATTCATGCATTAGTGGCAGGACTGCTTATGGGGGCAACCAACTATTCTCTTGATTGGATTTGAGGACTGTTCCACATGAGGCAATTTATGCCTGGTAAGGAACCTTTTGATATTGTTCTGCTAAGTAGTCATGGTGTCTAATTACCATCTAAATATTTATGTTTTATCCAGAGATTTATGCTGGTCTCCACCTTGGGCAGAGAAGCTTCTCATTGCAGTGAGTAATGGTTAATGGGGATATTTATAACTTTTTTAAGTTCTGGGAATAAGTGACTATGAGTGCTCAGTCATAGATGGGATATCTGTTTCAACCTTCTCTAACCCCACGTTTCAAGGAAAATAGTGAAAGAGAGGGTGGAAAGAATCAAGAGTCAAAGGACAGAGAGGAGTGCTATGAAATGTCCTTTGACCATGACATAGCTATTGGCACATGAGCTCACAGCAATGTGGTTACCTGCAAAAAACCCATACCAGTTCAATTCAGATTATATTCTAACATGGAGGTAGGAAGGGGTCCCAAGGCCCTGAGGAACTATTGACAGTTGACAGCTGCTAAAGGAGGAAGAGTCTCTTTTCTTTGAGAAGAGGCCACTGGCAGGTTACTCATGCCCCAGTGGATAACTCCACAGCCTTGTGCATATGGGAAGCACTGAATGGACTCGATGGGTTTTGTTTAAAAAATGGCGTGAAGCTACAAGGGAGGGAGATACATTGGGGATAAAGGCCAGGGGAAGTTGAAAGGAGGGAGTGGGGGCGGCAGAAATGAATAAGATGCATTGTATACATCTATGAAATTTTCAAAGGATAAAAATTTTAAGTGAAAAACATAAAAATATTCTCTTCAGGAAATGCCTAGTGACATACTCTCTCAATTTGACTCTCTCTGAATTTTGAAGGTTATTCCACTGAATTGGCTTCCATTGTTGCTGTTGAGTCTGTCATTGGAATTTCTAATAGGTATACTTTTGTCCTCCGACTTAAGATATTTTCTTGAAAGACTGTGACAGGGAGAAAGAGTGAGAGCCCTTGTTTTGTGTTTCACTACAACTTACTTGTAGGGCATTTATCCATTCTCCCTAGTGTACACTGTGTGTCCTCTACCTCTGAAGCCATACCTTACCTTAGTTCTGAAAATTTCTCAGCCATCATGTTAAGCTTGCTTTTCCCCATTCTCTTCTTCCAAAATTCCAATTAGGCCAATGTTCATTTATATTCCACCCTCCCTCTCATTTAACCTATTTTAAAATTCCCATTTACTTCTATAAATGCTGAATTTCTTCAAAACTGTCTTCTCCTTTAATTCTTTCTTCGATTATTTAACCCATTCATTAAGTTATGTATCTCAGTAATCATCCTTTCACTTTTAGGATATCATTTCATTTCTTTACCCTGCCTGTTTTTATTTTTAATTCCTACATTTATGTCTTCAAACATTTTCTACATGATTGTATGCTATTGTGAAAACTCCCCTCTGTGTGAATTTAGGTTAGTGACACTGTCTTTACACCTCTGTTTCTGCATCCATAAAAGGGAGATAATAATTGTATCTCTCTCATAGACATACAAATATTAAATGAATAAATTTGTGTGTACATATATCATGATGTCTCCATCAAGAAATAAAGGTCAGTCTGTGTTTTCAATAAGAGATGAAATTATTATACACAGGGAACTCACAAAAATTATTGAAAGAGGAACCAAAAAGAGGAAGATGGTGTGACCCAAAGACTGGGAACTATGGAAAGCCACTACCACATACACAGAAGCTCCTCTGAGCTCACTCTGCTCTGCATCCATAGGCTAGTGTCCTGGCCATCTTCTGGTTACTGTCCCTTCAGCAAGGTATTCCTTGATCCCATGCCTTTAACTCCTCACTGCCAGGATGTTACTGCAAAAAAACACTATCACTTAGCTGTGACTGCCACCACTACTGCCATTTTTCTGGAGTAGCCAAAGGCACAGCCAAGAGAGGAATAGCTACTATCTTCCTTTTAGGTACCAATTAAAAGGGCACCGTGGGATAGTGGGAAGGGTGGATGTGGGGCTCAATCTGCATCAGGCAGGACATGTAAAGAATTTACAACAAGGCCTGGAATGTGATAAGTACGAGATAACTGCTATTGCGACAGTTATACTCCACATCCAGTAACTCAGTAATGGGTGGAATCAAACTGTCCCAACTACTGTGTCCTTTCTGCTGACTCTCATGCATATCACTTAGAGTTTGTGGCTCTGGATATTTGGTGACCTTTGATGATGAGCTAGGTCACACATGGTTGTCTTCAGTCTGTCAGGATTGTCATCTCTGAATAAACTGAGGGTTGTTTTGCTTTCCTGCTGAGAAGCCAGGCAGATGCCAACTAGCTGGAACTTCCTTTAACATGCTTCAAAGACACCAGATTGGTTCAAATCAGTGGGGCTCAGTGCCCCATATGACAAATACTAAATGAAATATTAAATGAATAAATTTGTGTGTACATATATCATGATGTCTCCATCAAGAAATAAAGGTTCAAGGCCCCCATCTCTTGAAATTCTGATATATGTTCCCTCAGGGAGGAGGCCTGCCTCATGTGTGTCTGCCTGCAGCTCACCACCACTTTGGCTAAAGCTCACTTTGGAGGGAGCATTAAGGTAAGGGACAGAAAGACAAACTTCTTTCTCTTCTGATTTCAAAATGATTTTATCTAAGACTAATTTGTTTTGAATCAAAAAGACCGTGTAGAGTCTATACTTAGCCAAAAGTAGCAATCTATGGACAGTGGAGAGCCATTCATGAATGCTGGAAATGATCGGGCCCAGGATGAAAACAGGCAATAAAGCAATCTGATTTGGAACTTAACTTTCCATGTATTTGAATATTAGAATCAGAGTCCCAGAAAGGTATGTCAGTGGCAATTACATATTCAGATTTTCTAGGAAAATCTTCTTTTCAAGTTCTTAACCTCATGAGTCTCACATATGTATTTGAAAGAACTTGAATCCTAATTTGAACTTGACCAGATATAATCACTTAACAATGACTTTTGTCATAAATGTAATACATTGTGAGTCCAGCTTTAATTAATCCCTTATGAATATGACTGTCATTAACAAGATCCCAAAGCATCAGATTCCTGGAAGTTCCGTTAAAAAAAGGAGCACCTGGGCTAGAGATGTTGGGGCCAAGCATTTAAATCATGGTGGCGCCCCCAAAGGAACACCCCCGCAATATAGTCAACAAAGCTTTTTAATAATAACCTAGAAGCAACTGAAATCCCACTGACAATCATGCTTCATGGGCACACCCCCAAATTTCTGTTTGCTTTGGTAAACTAAGCCCTACAAAGAATAATTTCCATATACTATATTGAAAGTGATTTAAGCTGGGTGAACAGAAACTCAGGACTGGTTCTCCCAGCAAGTGTCAGCTCACACTCTCTTAATTGACAAGTGAAAAAAAAGTGATGTTTTCAGACACAAAGATGGAAGGAAGAAAGCATCAAAATTTGTAACACCTAATTGTGTGGATTACATTTTGAGCTTCCTGGTTGCATTTATGCACACGTTTGGCAGGTAATATTGTAGAGGCACTGCACCTGTGAGGGGAGGCTGGAATGAGCTAAGGAGAAAGACAAAGTCCATTTCAGGGACCAACGCACAGAACACACTGGTAAAAAGGATGGTGATGATGAGGGAAAGGGGAGGAGTCCAGGTTAAGTACTTGGCTTTTCACTTGAGCAATTGGATTGTTAGAGAGTCACCGAGTCAGAACCAGGAAACTAGCAGGTGGTCAGGCTGGGCAGGAATATCAACAGTTTTCTTTAGGGCACATTAAGTTGAAGATGCCTGTGGGAGATCCAGGTGACTGTGTGAGGTGTGCAGAGGTGAGCCTGGAGCACATGCCTGGCACCTCCCGATCAGTCACAGAACTTCCAGTAACCTCACACTTGAGTTTGCCCAAATACTTGTCAAGTGCTGCTATACCGATAATCTATCAACTTCAATGTGACAGATTAAAATCCCACAGTGAAGTGTTTAAAGACCATGGAAAAGGCTTAGCACTTCAGAAAACTAAATGGGGCTGCCTGTTCTATCACCACCTTCCCTTTCTTTCAGAGGAAAAAAAAATGTCTTACCACTCCTAAGGCAGAATCACACAGCCATTTGAATTCCTCCCAAAACTTTGTTTTTTCCTCCCTGAGTGCAAGTCTCATGTTCTCCTAATGTGATCTGTCAGTTCTTGCTTCTGCTCTCTCATCCCCAACTTCCTCTTTGTCCTAACCTTCATAATCCTAGTTTCAGAGGGAGGGAAAGAGGAGAGAGAGAGAGAGAGAGAGAGAGAGAGAGAGAGAGAGAGAGAGAAAGAGAGAGAGAGAGACCTTGTTGAGCACCCAGGATGGCAGTGTCCCTGGAAACCTCTGACAAGTTACACCTCTGCATCCTGACACCCAGACACCCAGCTGTCTCCTGGAAGATCCCAGCATCTCAGTCGTAAACCCTCCACCAGTGCTGACTGGTTTACCTCGCTCATCAGTCCTCCCAGCCCCAGTCCCTTTAGTCCTTTCACCCTTCCCCTTCACAGGTCCATCTCTCCCAGTCACCATATGTTTGTGTATTATCCCTCAGTCTGCCTCAAATGCACCCTATCCTTCAAAAATAAAAAAAATAGAAACTCACTTAAAACACTTCATTTGAGGAATAGCTTATCTCCTCTGATGCTCATAAGCAGGGCAAGTAGATTTTTATTGTACCCATTATGTATGGAAAAAAACTGGCTTTGAGCCAGTATTGAGTATAAGAATACACGTGATAACAAAGCTGAAACTCAAGCTCAAGTTGTTAACACCAATATCTGTATGCAAATCCAGCATTCTCATCCTGACCTCACATGATGCCCAAACCACACCTCAGATAAGTACAGAGAATGTCTTGGGTGGAACCCTCTGCTGTACCTCTAAGGGTTCTCCCAAGTGATTCTAATATGCATGTAGGCTGGAGGAACACCATTCTACCTTGTCTCTGCAAAGATTATCTCTTGCTCCCTCTAAGTTCCCATGTCACTTTATTTCTACTGTCAATCATTCATTCATGGAGTCAGCCACTTGGCATTTCTTTATTGATCCCCTACAGACTGTCTCTCAATGTGCAGGAAACACTGGGTATCAACATGAAACAAACTGATGCTTCCTACCCTCTTGGAGGCTGCTCTCCATCAGAGGAGGCAGTCAATTAAATATAGTAATTATGGAATGTTCACAAATATGAAGGGAAAAACTTAGGCTCTTTTAAAGAAAAACTATAATGTCTTTGTGACTTTATAATATGATAAGATTTGTTAGACCAGGCACTTCAAATTTAGTATAAAATCCAATTGTTCATGAAAAACTGATCAATTTAACACATTAAATGTTAACCTTTTTCTTGTTAGAAAAGTGGAATAGTGTCTTGGCAGACACTATTTAAAACTAAAAAGATAAGCCACAAACTAAGAGACTAAGTTTATGACATACCCATTTTATAAGATTGGCTTTCAGAATATACTAAAAATTCTTACAAATAAATTAGAAAATTTAACCACAATAAGATATCATTTTGCCCCAAACAGACTCTCAATTAAAAGTCTGGCTACACCAAATATCACCAAGAATGTGGAGTGACTGGGGCTGCTATGAAACTGCTAGAGGGTGTGTGTGTTGGAGTCGATTGCAATAAAATATACTAAGTATATGATAGGCGGACCAGGAAGTGACATAGGACCATATAATAGGTGGGGCAGGGAAAGCTTCCCGAAAACTAAATCTAGGCCAAAGAAGGGTGTTCCAGGCAGAGGGAGGATGAATGTGATATATTCAATGCCAAAGAGAGGAATGTGCATGAACCAGGTCAGGCAGGCTTAAAATCATATCAAAGAGCTTACAGTCTAAGAGCCATGGGTGAGAGAGGAGAGAGGAGAGAGAGAGAGAGAGAGAGAGAGAGAGAGAGAGAGAGAGAGGAGAGAGAGAGAGAGACTTGAGGTGTCTTCCTAAATCATTCTCTACTTTGTGTTGTTCAGAGTCTCTCATTGAGCCTGGAGCTCTCTGTTTCTGCCCAGCAAGCCTCCAGGATCCACCTGTCTCAGTCTCCTCAGCACTGGGTTTGTAGGCACATGCTGTCACACTTTATTGTGGGTGCTGTGGATGTAAACTCACTTCCTTATGCTTGCAGAGAAAGCACATTACTCATTAAGCCATCTCTGCAGCCCCTCAATCATTCATTAAACAAAACTTTCTTTGTCACCTGCCATAGACCATGTCCTATATAGGCTCAAGCTTCACATAACTGCATTTGTAGTGGAAATATCACCCTACCTGTGAGGAAACAAACAAGTTGAAGGGTCCAAGAACTAGCAGCAGATAAATCACCTATGAGGTAAGCCCAGGGCATATTTTTTTCCTTTTTGAGACAGGGTCTCCCTGTAGCCCCAGTTGGCCTGGAATTCACTATGTAGGTCAGGCTGGTCTCGAACTCACAGAGATCCGCTGAGTGCTGGGATTAAAGGTATGCGCCACCATGCTTGGCCAAGGGCTGTTTTTCAAACTTGGAGAGTAACAGAGTCACAGGACACAGATGCAAAGTTTTAGTGTTATACTTCAGTCTCAGGACCCCAACCAGACCGGCGACTGCCCGACACTTCCAAAACTGCAAAAGCAAGGTTTATTGAACAAAAGTACAAACCACGGTAGGGACCTTAACACAGAGACTGGCGCCCCAGTTCTATGAGAAGGCCCAGTCCATCGTTCGGGCTGGCCTTTTATAGGGGGCCCACCACAGCCTTACATCATGGTGGGGTGAATGTATGGGGCCATAGGTGATAGCTTATTTGTTTGTCAGGCTATTTTGACCATTTGTGGTTGGGAAGCAGTTTTGACCATTTGTGGCAGTTGGTCTCTGGGTATTCCGGGAACTACTCACTCTTACTGGAAAGATTCAACTGGGGTGTAGGTTGGTTTTAAAATGGAGTTGCCACAGCTCTTCAATAGGAGCTGTGAGACAGAAGGAATCAGATGTGATGACCAATTAGATGTGAAGTTAGAGTTATAAGTGAGAAAACTCAAGGTGACACACTCAAATACCTGGGCAAATAGCAAGAAATTTGTGGGGATTTTACCTGTTTTGCTACAATAAAGCATACAAAGCTAGTCTATAAAGAAAAGAGGTTTAATTAGCCACAGTTCTAGAAGTTTAAGGACAGGGTGCCAGCATCAGCTCAGCTCTAGTGAGAACTGCACGGTGGGTGGTTCTACAAAGGCAGGAACACATGGAGATGACATTACCAGACAGGACACCAAAAAGTAACTCAGGGCTCAGGCTCAGGCTTCTGTAACAACTTACTTCCTTCAAAAGAACAATTCAAGAGTCCCTGGAGAACCACCTTAAACCCTTTCAAGAACGTGCTTCCAATGAACTAAGGACTTCCCTCCAGGCCTTACTGATCAGCATCATCACACTCATAACTGGACTCCCAACACGTGAACCATTGAAGACAAGGGGGAAGATACATTCAAACCATAAACAAACCACAGCAGTGAGCTAGAGAAGAACAAACTATGGACAATGTGTGTAGTTTGGAGTCATTAAAGGGTAGGCAGATGATAATATAGAAAATGGGGAAAGGAATGGCCCACAGGGAACCAGCATGGAACTGTAGAGACAGGCAGAAGGAATTGTGGTGTAGAAAGGAATGAAAATGGTAAGTGTGAAACACTGCTGAGGAGTCAAGTTTTTTTTAACGTGCTGATGATTATGAATTGACTGTGGATGCAAGATGACTATTGGGAGATTTGGGTTAAGTGGTGGGAGGGAACAGAAATGTTGAGAACTGAGATATGAAAGGAAAAACCAGGGAAGGCACCCTTTCAAGAGAAACAGAATAGTGAGTGGAATGAAGTATTTCCTTCCTTGCTTTTGTTTTGTGTAAGCAAAGTACAAAGTTAAAAAATAAAAAGCTGGACACAGTAACGTCCTTGAAAACTGACATTCTGTCTCAGTTCCAGCTGGGATGCTACAATTCAATCCAGCCACTGATCACCCATGGTTATAACAGTGTAAACTCCAAGTGCAAAAGCATTGTCCCCAATAAGATTGCTTCTATTCCAGAGGCCAAGCACACTTCCCAGGCATCCAAGCCACTCACAATTTTAATGACTGGCTACAAGTTCAAGGATCTTCACAATTCCTTAAGATTTAATCATTGCATGGAAAAACTCAGAACTCAGGAAAGCGTTATACTTTTTATCACAATTTTATTACAGAGGATACAAGTCAGAAGGCTAGCCCAATGGTCAGATAGATCAAGGTCAGATAAAGAACAATGGTCTTCTTTGCTTGCTCCTTGTGCATCAGCGTGCTCACCATCCGGGAAGCATCTCTAAGCTCCAGGGACTAATTTTTACTGGGTCTTCATTATGTAAGGAAAACAAATTAATCATTGGCCACAGAATTCGACTCAATCTCCTCCTTAGAGATCTAGCCAATACACTGATGTCAGTGACTGCTCTGCTCATGTGCTTGTACTTTTTGGTGTCTATCCCAAACCTGAAGCTACCTAGACACTAGGGCATCAGTGAGCTTGCTAGTTGGTGAGCACACTGATGTACTAGGAGGGTGATGCATCCTAATTCCACAAAGAGCCGGCAAGGTAGCTCCTTGTTGGTGACCTCACCTCTCTTTTTGTATTAGGTCATTGAGATGGCCCCAAGTTTATTGACTCTCGTGTTATAAAAATACTCCTGCTATTCAGACATTCCGAGGGCTTTGGAAGCTGCACATCTGCAACCTGGAAAAAGACTAAACTCTTTGTTAGATAATAGTAGGAGGTTCAGGACCTGCATGAAAGGAAGAAGCAGGTAGGATACAGAGCTTCTACCCCTCAGCAATAACACAACTGATGCATAATGGGAAACGCTGACGAAGCTGTCTATAGGGTTCCACTTTTCATACAGAGTAGTAAGGTCAGGTTTGGAAGTCAGTGATGTTTAAAATCATTATTGTGAATAGGAGACTAGGGAAGCCCTGCAGGACTGGGGAGCAGAGAAGAAGCCAAGTGAGAGGTGGTAGGTATTTGTTCCTGGTGGCACTCATCTCTGAGACTATCCGGTAGGAACAGGTCATTCATATATATATGAATCAGAAAGCTGCTCATGAGACCAGTAAGAATATGGTTGAAGAAATGGAATATAGAAAGTAAGCTTCAGAATAAGGAAGGAAAAGCAGAAAAGCAGATGGAGGAGGGTGTAGATGGGCAAGAAGTTCTGATAAGAGCAAACAGGTACGTGGAGGCTGTGGGGGAAGAAGTGCAGGGAAGCTGGTGACTGTGGTCACAGAAGAGGGTCTGTGTGCATGTGATTACAGAAATGGAGCTCTTCTAAGAGTCCATAAGGGTGGCAAAGGGAAAGCCTCTCCTACCAATCTAATATGAACTCCTTATGTTCAAGCTAGTAAGCTCCCTGAAGGGAAGGACTCAGATTTGACTCATCTGTGTTTGCCAAGCAGTACAAAAAATTCTACTTGCAAGGTGCTTCCAACTTTGAAAATGGACAGCTCTAAGTTGTGAAAGAGGCTGGAAAACTCAGGAAGCCCCTAAGTGGCAAGCCCAGGGGGAGCTCCATTTCTCCCCTTGGACAAAGGCCTCAGGGACAGTGATGCATCTGGACACGGCATTCCCCATCTCCCTGCAGCCACAGTCCAAGGAATTGCTATAGGGATAAATGTTGCCAGGAAATACAAATCACATCCAGGCTCACATAGAACCAGTGGTACCTTTTGGATTGTCAGAGTGTTAGAAATCCAATGGCGACAATGAAAACAAAGTAACTCTCAGGAGAGGAAGAAAGGAGGAAGGAGAGAGGCAAGTCAATGTTTCTTGCATGTCCACAACAATCCATCTCTGTTAGGGGCTTTCTCTTGTGGAACTTGATCTTTCTAGTAACAAGAATTGATCTTGCTGTCCACATTTATAGACGAGGACATCAGGCACAGGTAGCTGAATAGATTCTTCTGACGCAGCTGGGAGAGAAAGTGTTACATCCAATCTCCCCTGTTTTCTTTCCAACTTACCAACTACCTGCCCATCTAGATGACTTTAGCCCATTTTTTGAGTGTATGCCACAGGTAGGGAGTCCCTCAAGTGGTGGGAAATTTTGTCACTGCCCCCCACAGACCTTGAAGAAGGTCAGATATATTCCGAACCAGTCACATTCAAAGGAAACTCCTGCTGACAGGGAGACTTGTTAACTAGGGCAGACTAAGGTGAAGGTTCTTTTCTGTATATTGAGGTGATGGACCATTTTCTTGTCCACAGATGGCTAGAACTTAAAAAAAGCAAATTAGGAGTAAATCAGTGGGAGTAAATTTCCATGTCCTAGGACAAAATGGACCTAAAGCAAACCCTACTGAATCCTTAATATTTTAAAATCGTATCTCCTGTAAATTCAACCTTTGGAAGGAGGGAGTCAATGAATTTGATTGGCTGGCCAATTCTTTAAAATCCAGTCATTTAAAGGTAGCATTAACGTTAAACTTCAGTCCCAGACAAGTAGCTGACACAGCAAGGAAAACGTATTCATAGTCCTCATACAAGGTATGGGGAGTTCTACCAATGAAATTTTGCAGGAGGGGAGATACAGCAGACACAACTTCAAGTGTTACCTGTGAAAATGGGAAGCCATGCAGTAGAGGTGATGATGATCAGGGTCCAAGAATACATCCATGAAAATATAATGAAACCCATTGCTAATGGTTTGGATATGAAGTGTGCCCCACAGCCTCATATTCTGAGCACTTGATTCCCAGCTGATAGAGCTGCTTTGGTACATCATGGAACCTCTCAGAAATAGGATTTAGATGGTAGAGGTAGGTCACTGAAGGTAAGCCTCTGAGGGTTATAGCCCAGCCCCAGTTCTTGTCCTGGTGTCTGATTCCTGGTTCAGCCACTATGTAAGAAGCCTTCGTCACACACTTCACCCCCACGGAGCTGCTCTACCACCACAGAGCTGCTCCACCATTCCTTCCCTGCCATTATGGACTATATCCTCTCAAACTGTCAGCCAATCTTACCACCCTTACACTGCTTTTGTCAGATAGTTTGTCAGTGATGGTAAAATACACCATTATTTTTATAATACGTATATGCTAGTAAAATAAAGAAAATGGGACTCTATAGCCATAGAGTTGAATGAGGAAGTCGATGAATACAAAAGTGTAAGAGGAAACATCAGAAGCCAAGAGGTTCTGGCTAAGCTTATCAATGGGATTTTTGCTTAAGACAGGCCAGGTGACCAGATATCACCTGGGTAATGGTGCAGAACAAAGAATCCAGCTAAATACTAGGGCTGATCAGTTATCAAAGGGAGGGAGTTCTTATAAAACGAACTAAGCACAGTTCTTTACTAACACTAACCTTCACAAGGAGGCCTGGGAGAAGACTTGGGAAACTGGCTAAAACCTGGTCAAGCAGAGAGTTTTTGTCAACATACAAACTAAGTGATCTAACCTACAATCAGTGATAAGCTAGCAGGGGATGCATAGGTTCAGAGACATTAACGACTTGCTCCCTTTTGACCCCTATTTCCATCAGTAACTGTCAACGCAATCATTTGTAAAAAGACAGGAAGGAGACCAACTCCTAGCGACCGGACCAAATAAGCAAATTCTGCTAAGGCTTGCAAACTAGGCTGACACTGAAATTATAAAGTCCTGGGTTGTCCGAGCTAGCAGGGGATGCATAGGTTCAGAGACATTAACGACTTGCTCCCTTTTGACCCCTATTTCCATCAGTAACTGTCAACGCAATCATTTGTAAAAAGACAGGAAGGAGACCAACTCCTAGCGACCGGACCAACTAAGCAAATTCTGCTGAGGCTTGCAAACTAGGCTGACACTGAAATTATAAAGTCCTGGGTTGTCCAAAGAGAAAGTGTAGCACCGTGCCCTTGGTTTGAATGCCAGATATGGGCAGGAATAACTGGAACTGGAAGGACCTGTCCCAATTCCTGGCAATTCTCATCCCTTGCCAATCAGTCAACCTTAAGAACTTGGTCAGAGATGAGCAGGTCTCAGGAGCCTTGAAGCTGCTGTGAAATAGAACAGAGACGATCACTGTCTTGACTGAACAAGTCATTTCAGAAGGAACTCTGATGTAGAAGTGAGAAAAAGCAAAAAAATATGTGTGATCTGCTAGAGCCACACTGTCTACCCCACAGGACCCAGGGTTATGATCCTCCCACTCAGGGACACTGAACTGAATGACTCTCAAGTGACTCTCAAATGCTTTCCAGGGCTTGTGTTCTCTGGATCACAGGAAGCAAAACTTAAGGCAGGACTCACCAAAACCATAAAGTGAGTACCTGTGTGGAGAAGATGCCTTTCTTTGGTCTCTGTGCAACATTTCAATCACCCGTCCTGCCTGGGGGCATAATATGAAGAAGTTGAAAGAAGCTTTCTGTGAGAGTCAGCCCACTTTCTCCCCTTCTTCAGGCCTGGCCCTATGTGAATGGAGGAAAGGGCAGATGGCCTCTCCCTGGCAGCTGGATTATAACTCTGACACAGCACTTGCCATATTCTATCTTAAATTGTAAGCACTGGCAAAAAAATAAAACTGCTTGAGAACAGTAATACTGCATCTTGTTTAGTTTGGGTCTTCTTCCTTTGTGAATACACACACACACACACACACACACACACACACACACACATCTCAAATAGGTGCTTGATATATTGGCTGAGTAAACGAATAATAGAAGTCTTTCACTTCTAGTTAGCTTTCCTGACATGCCATCAGCACCTTTACCTCCTGGCTTCCCAAACTTCTCAGAAGTATTTGGAAATCCCTCAGGAAATAGTTCAACTTCCTATAAGGGAGGAATGGAATGTCTCTGAAGAAATTTACTTGCCCCAGATATTTTTGGAAAAACACAGGATGGAGGAGCATCATCTCTACCAGGTTAGGTATGCCCCAGTAACTTCTTTGCCCCAGAGAACTTCATAAAAGGCTCAGAATTCCCAGGCAGGTAGGTGGATGCCATCCTGACTAGAACCAAAGAAGCAGATAATCTCCATTATGCCTCTGTTCTCTTTTTGTTGTCCAAAAGGATACTATCCCTGATCAGAACCAGAACCACTACTCTACCCTGGAGGTCTTTGTGGCCTTCCCACTACATCCACATCAAGAACTGTTTGGTGACTAATGTATTCTAGGCTAGACATTGTTTCCCTATGAGTCTCTTTTGTCCCAAAGACATTTTTCTAAGGAAATGCTTGCTTGTCAGAGGAAGTTGGCTCTAGGTGGAAGCCAGGGATGACAGAAAGACCATGCCTGTGTTTCATTTATTTGCTCAGCCAACATTCATGAAGCATTGTCTAGTGTCAATCATGGCCATGAACAAAGTAATCCCAGACCAGTACATAGGGTACATGTGCAAATAAAGGCAAGGTTTGCTGAGAGTGTTAGAGACTTACACAGCACAGAGAGGATCTGCCACCTGGCCATCTGGGAAAGGGTTAAAGTACAGAGTAGGAGAGGAGAGCATAGAATCCTATAGTAGGCTTCATAAACCATGTGTACACGGTGTTTGGAGCTGTCTACATGAGAGGCAGAGAACCAGAGGTGAATTTTGAGTAAAAGATTAATGGCATCCATTTGCTTATTGGATACATCTCTAAGGCAGATGCATAGAAAGTGGCTGAAGTTCCCATGGCAATCAAGGAACCCAATTAGCAAATGATTTAAATAGCTTGGGTAAAAAGGGAGAAGGACTTCAGCCTTGGAAGACAAAAGAAAAATGAGGAGGAACTCAATAGAGGGATGCTTTTGGAAGCCCTTGTCAAGAAATTCCAATGGACTCTCATATGAGCATTTGAAAATTGCCGTTGACTTTTTTCTAGTTCCCTGTCTAGAACTTGTAATGCTAATTACTCTTGCCTTTACTTCTCCTTCACATCTCCTGTTCACTCAACTTTCTTTTCTCCCTAGAGTTAAGAGTTATGTAATTTGGGAGTCTTTTAGATAGACCCGCTAAAGGGGGTACCCCAATTGCCTCACCCTGCATCCCTGTTCAGCATAGAAGAAGCCAGAGCAGTTTGCATCCCAATTCCCTATTGGCAATTTGGGTAACCCCTTCAGAGGATGGCCTGATAAGAATAGGAGGTAGGAATTGGCTAGGCAGTTAGGGTAAAAAGACCCCAAAGAAAAGTATCCAGTTTCTTGGCTAAAAGTCAAAATGTCCTTGGGACTGTTATCAACATACTCTATTCCAAAGGCCAAAAATGTCAAAAGTTAAAAAAAAAAAGTGGGGGGGCGGGGAGGAGAAGGACTTGAACTACAATGCAGAAGTACATAGGGGTGGAGAGAAATTTACCTACATAAAAGAGGCCACTTTATCCAATGATGACAGGGGCTGGCTAGCTGAATGGATGGGTGGGTGGGTGGACAGATGGAAAGATGAATCCCTAGGGTGGCAAAAACTGGGAAAATAATTTCTGGTTGAAAATCTCATGCAGTGAGAGAGGCAGGGAAAGTTGGAAGCCTTCCACTTCTTACTCTTATATATACTTAATCCTCCGTCTGTGTGTGTGTGTGTGTGTGAGAGAGAGAGAGAGAGAGAGAGAGAGAGAGAGAGAGAGTTCATTTTATTATTGCTATGGCTACCCCAGGAGAATGGAGGCCCCAGGAAGGCGGGATATTCCACATCTTTGTGCCAGCCAGACATGGTGGAGCACACCTGTAATCCTAGCACTTGGGAGTCTGAGGCAGGAAGATGGTGAGTTGACATCCAGACTAGGGAAGACTCTGTCTCAAAAACTGAAAAAAAAAAAGTGCAAAAAAAAGGCTCAGTGGGTCTGGGGGAAAGTACTGTCCTTTGGCTGCTAGCTCACAGCTGCTGAGGGCCTCTCCTTGATTTCCCAGCATGGAGCGGTCACAGGGTTGAACACAGAGGACACCCCACCCCACGCCCCGCCACCAAGGGTTCTTGGATGGACATGAGACTAATAGTGATGGATGGATGGCAGTCAAAGATTTGCTGGGCTCCTAGTCCATGGTACTACAGACACTGGAGCCAAGAAAGTCTGGCACTAGGTAGTGTCCATTCCTGGTGTCTCGGGCACTTGGATGCTTGATTCTTCTCAAGGCTTAGCAGTGGTCAATGATGTGCCCTGAAGAGCCAGCCCAGGATGGTGGTGAGTGGTTCTGCCTCATCCTGCAGAGGTCTGAAGCTGGCTTAATACTCTGAAGTGGCAGGATTGGCAGCTTGGTCTGGAAGTGAGGATGCAGAGAACCAGAGGGAAAGGTGGAGCCTAGTAGGGAGCCCCAGCTGGGGGCACTGGCGTCAGCTGTGGGACACTGGGGTGGAACATAGGTGGTCAGGGTTCAGCGGCCCCAATAGCATTATCAGAGACCTCGCCAGCAGTGACAGCAGGGTGGAGGTCCAGCCCTAGTGGGCTGTACTGCTGTGGTCAGCAGGGGACACCAGGCCACAGTCAGTGTAGGGCTCCAGGCAGCCAGCAAAGGCCATGACATGGGCGATGTAATTCTGCTCCTGCACTCCATGCACCAGGTGTGCCTGTGGGCCACAAGCGAATGTTGCCACATCCTCGCCACCATGGGTCTCTAATGACAGGGGCACAGCTGCCTGCTGCCGGTACATGGGGTTTCCACTCTCTTTGTGAGTGACACTAGGCCAGACATCATTCTGCAGCTTTTAGCCAGGACCATTGCCATATAGGATGGAGGTATAGGATGTGCCATCCTGAGCCTTGAAAGGAACCAGCCCAAAGATGGAGGTCCCCTGACCCAAAGATGGAGGTCCCCTGATGTGTGTAGCCACCAAAAGTGAAGACGTGGGAGTGGTCATCAGTAACAAGGATCGGCGTGTCCTGCTCACTGGTGAGTTTGTCTGCCTTGTCAATGGCAGAGTCAAACATGATAGCTTCAGTCAGGGCCTGATAAGCTCTGCCCTCAGGGTGACCATGGTCGATGGGGCCCCCTTCCACAAAGAGATAAAAGCCTCAGGGGTTCCTGTTCAGCATATGCATGGCCACCTCTGTCATCTCCTTCAGGGACAGGTCAAGTGAGTGGTCTTTGTGGCTCTCAAATTTCATGCATTCAGCCTCAAAGAGGCCCATGAGGTGTGTCACAGATAGGTCCTGGGACACCTGTATGAGCTCCCAGCCTTTCCAAACATACTGGGCCCCCTGGTGTTTTGCCAACCACTCCCACACCAGGTCCCATTCATCCAGCCTAGTTCGAGCCTTGCTTGTCTTAACCCTTTACTCAGGGTCTGGCGTCCCCTTGGGAAACATGAACTTGTGGCCACTACCAAAGTACACATCAATGTCCATGTTGAAGACAAGTTGGGCGGAGATGTCCTTGCAACGGTCCTTTGGTGCCGAGGCAGACATTTGAGCATTTGAACACTTGCAGTTCACCACGTATGCATAGGTCCCAGCTGGAGAGGCATGCTGCATCGAGGTGGTGGTCACCACTCCCACAGATTTCCCTGATTTCTTGGCTCAGTGCATCACAGAGATGACCTCATTGCCCCATGCTGTGTTGCACTGGTCAAAGTGTGCTGCTGCACTCAAGCCAATGACCTTGTCATCGGTCTTGACACCGCAGAGGAAGGCTATGCCTTGTGCCTGCACTGTCCGGAATCTCTGTGTCTACGTTGTAGGTCTTAGACAGAGCCATGTATGGGAAGGGGCCCATGGCCAGGGGTGTCTCAGTTCCCAAGTGGCTATCCAGTTGTCCCTTTAGAATCCGAGTGGCTGTCACCATGGATACCCCCATCCTGTCCCTGAGGACAACAATGAGGTTCTTTGCTGATGTCTAAATGGGCTATAGCTTCTTGGAGGCATCAAAGGCCTCAGCTGCCTTTTGATTCCAGAAGGCTAGATTCTCCTCTTCTACTGGGATGATGCCAAGGGACAGATGAAGTCTGAGGCCCAGCAGCAGCAGTACCCAGGCTCCAGGCATGGCTTCAGCTGTGGGTGAAACAGTGGTGGAAGGAGAAGTCAGGACACAGGATCTTAGATATACTTAATACTTTCACACACTTAACACTTGGATATTATTTAAAATTGAAGATGAGTATATGTAATAGCAAAAAGGGTTTTGGTTTTTAATTTTTTATTTTTTTTAATTTCATGTGTATGAATGTTTTGCCTACATTTATGTAAGTGCACCTGTGTATGCAATGCTTGTAGAGAGGGCATCAGATCTCTTGGAACTGGAAACAGTTGTGAGTCATCATGTGAATGATGGGAACCAAACCCAGGTCCTCTGCAAAAGCAACAAGCACCCTTAACTGTTAAGCCAGCCCTCCAGCCCCAGGAAGGGTAGTTCTTAAATCTCAAGTAATGTTGATACATCTTTGCTGGAACGATCATGCCAAACATCAGTACATATGAAAATTTATTTTTAAGAATGGGCCCTGTGGGAGCTGGAGAGATGGATCAGCAGTTAAGAGCACTGATTGCTCTTGAAGAGGACCTGAATATGGTTCCCAGCACCCACATGGCAGCTAACAATCATCCATAATTCCAGTTCCAAGAAATCTGATGCCTTCTTCTGGTCAGGGGCATTGCACAACATGGGTGCATTTGCATTCATACAGGCAAAACACTCATAGACATAAAAATTAATTAATTAATTTTTAAGAAAAGAATGGACCCTGTATAACTGATAAATTTCCATAAGACGGTAGATTAGAAAGAAACCCCAAATCAGACCTGGTGAATTCTAACATATCTACTACCCCTAGTATTAAAGTCTTGTCTTCACAGGAAAGTTTAACATTTGTCCACCATCAGACTCCCTCATCCCATACTACTTGATCATTAGAGGCATTAGCCTCTCAATGTCTGGTCCAGGCATCAACAAACCAGAGTAGCCTTGCTAAGAACTTCCTCTCCTCCAAGATAGGAAACTCTGCTCCAGCCAACAAAGAGGAAGTGACTGGAGAAGTGAAATTAACAACATCCTGGAAGGAAATGGCCAAATCACCTTCTGTGATGTAATAACCAGAGAGAAGAAAACAGACACAGATACTTTAGAAGTAGTTTATCATATATAATCACATTTTTAAAATATAATTCCAAGAGCCAAAACCCTGAGGAAATGTTTTTTAACAGTGAAGCAAGAACAAATGGATGAAGGAAATCCAGCAACAGGCCTGCCAAGCATAGGTGAGAAAGCAAAAAGGAAAAAGGAAGAGACTCAGAAAAGGGAAGATAACTGACAGATGAGTTGGAAAGTCCCAGTGCTGCCCTGAGAGACGGAGAAAGAAGCAAATTCACACACCATGCCACTGACTGGAAGGGTGAGGAGGAAAGACAGGGGATGGAGTTTAACCCCATCCTAAAAACACAATGTGGAAACACTTAAGTGGAGTTACTGAGATGTATGTATCAACCCAGCTGGTGCTATTTAGAATATAATAGAATCTTTGGGAAAACGGTCCACAGATGGGTACTGTGTAGAAAGAAGCAGGGAGTTAGTAAGTGTTCAGAGCAATTAGAAATGGAAAAGAAGAATCTACGTGTGTTCAAAGACTTCTATTCGAGTCATGCTTCTAGAATTTACTGTGTATAGTCTTAGCTATGTTATTTCTGTCAGCTTCCATTTCCTCATAAGTACTAGATAAGAGTTAATGGTCATTAAGTCATTATGGAGACTGAGATGAAGAAAAAGTGACCAGTACTTGGGCACTCCACAAAGGACAGCTGTAAAATGACTCTTGTTTCTAGGTTTGCACCCAAGAAAAATAATATAATACTATGGTATAACGGAGGGGCCTGCAACCTCAGATTGGCAGATACATCTATCCAAGCACATTAACATCTTATTTGTGACTGCTCTTCTAAAGCAATGGTAGGGTAAGTCATTGTACCTAAAACATCTTCCTTTTTACAGAAAATGTTTCCAGAACATTGGAATAAGTAGCCCCAGAGTCCTCTGTTCATGCTGTATTTCCACCGTGTCTAAGAAAAGATACTGAGCAGAGTATCCATCTTACCCACCTAGAGTTTTTCCTGTTAGTTTCATAGGAAGATCAATTTTTCAGTGGCTTATCAGAGGTAGAATAACAACTCATCCATCAAGGGAATGCTTTGGAGACTATATATCACTAGGTCCACATACCAGTTCCTTTAGATAAGCTCCCCTTATTCTAGGCCAGAGAGAAAAGAAAAATGTTCCTTAGAATCTGTTTGAACTTTTTCTGAGCTCTTGGATACAAAAAAAAAAGGGAACAGGCCCACTGGAAAGGATGTCATAAGAGAAACTAAAGACCGCAGATGGACATGATCATACATACCTGTAATCCCATGGTACATGCCTATAAACCCAGCACTTAGAAGGCTAAGACAGAGGATCTTGAACTCAGAGCCAATCTGGACTACACAGTGAGACCCTGTTTCAAAAACACAAAACATACCCATCATGGTGGTACATGCCTTTAATTCTAGCACTCAGGAGGCAGAGGTAGGTGGATCTCTGAGTATAAGGCTAGTCTACATAGAGAGTTCCAGACCAGCCAGGGCTACTATGTCTCAAAAAAAAAAAAACAAGAAAAACACACAAAACAGGACTGGTGGAATGTCTCAGTGGATAAAGGCACTTGCCATGAAAGCCTGGTAACCTGAATTCAAAGCCCATGTAGGATGGTGGGAGTTGGGAGATATTGGGGGAGGGAGGGGATAATGGAGGCACTGTGACTAGGGAGGGAGGGAGGAGGAAAGCCAGATGCTAGATAAAGGAGTAGAGATGAGTGAATCTCAGGGGGCTAGGAAACCTGGAGGGAAAAATGATGCCCTAGAAACTCTATGAGAAATGTCCATAGACTCTGAACATTAATGCGTATGTGTACCTGGGAGCTGCTTGGCAGAGAACACAGTACCAGATAGAAGAGATCGCCCTTAGAGTGACAAGCATGCCATATATCACTCATCAAAGAAGCTTCTTTTTGCAACAGATGGAGACTACTGCAGAGTTGCAGATCTGATCAGGCACAGAGACCATACACCTGGGAGATGCCCATGCCCAGTACTAGGTGACACATCTGCAGTCGAATCTCTACAACCAAGGCTCATGGAACATAGAAGAAAAAGGATAGAGAGAGGGCTAATGCACCCATCAACTCTCATCAGTGAGGCTTCCATGTACATCAGAGTGCAATGGACACAGAAGGTCACAACTGGCCAAGTTGTAGCCAGTTGAGAATAAGAGACTGTAGAGTGTAAGATGGGACTCCTATATGGAACCTCACATATCCACGGCTCGGGGACCATTGTGGAAGAGGAGGCAGGAAGACTGTAAGAGCCAGGGCTGGTTCATGAACATAGAGAGGTGAAGGCTTCCAGGCCACTGGAGGCTTGCTCATGTGAACCTGCAGCAGTGTCAAGCTCGGGGCCCATGGCAGCTCAATTAAACAAGAGCCCAAAGGGGAGGT
Source organism: Nannospalax galili (assembly GCF_000622305.1). Classification (NCBI taxonomy): domain Eukaryota; kingdom Metazoa; phylum Chordata; class Mammalia; order Rodentia; family Spalacidae; genus Nannospalax; species Nannospalax galili. The sequence continues at coordinate 990,168 of NW_008344179.1, read as the reverse complement.
GAGAAATAGGTGGCAGGCCAGCACTGTTGGAGACTGATTGCTGCTGGGTGAGGGAGAGTATGACTTACATACGACTACTGGATGGGCTGACTAGACACCAGTGGATGCATTTACACTGAAGGACATTTGGGTACAAATACCTGATGAATAGGACTCAGCATGTATGGTAGAGTGCATAGGGTTCAGTGGGGGGATGGGAGAGGCATGGATGGGGGGGTCTTGATTTTAGTGGGAAATGTTGTATGAAATTTAAAAAGCTCAATAAAAAAATAATTTCAAAACAAAAGAACCAACTCCACAATGCTGTCTTCTGATCACACATGCACATATCACACACGCACCCATATACAGCATGCACATACAAACACACACATACACATACCAATAATAAATTTTTAAAACTGCAAAACAAGCAAGCAAAAAAGAGTCCTGATGATCATATTGCCTAATCCTAAATTCCTAAATCCCTTAAGATTAAAAATGAAAAGGCAGACCTATACACAAAACATTGTTGATACTTTCAGATAGATACCAGAAGGGCCTCTGAAAGTGATACTGGGAAAATGATAGACTCCTAAGAACTGTTAGGACACCAACTCCATGAATGAGACTGGTCTGGGAAAAACAGCAGGGACAGTCATTGCTTAGAGAAGGTAAACAAAGAAGGAAGCACTCATATGACCCAATGTAGAAGCACTTGGGAGGCTGATGCAGGAGGACTGTCACGAAGTTGAGGCTAGCCTGGGCTGCACAGCATATTCAAGGCCAGACATAGTAATAACCTGCCGAGAGAGAGAGAGAGAGAGAGAGAGAGAGAGAGAGAGAGAGATCACTACATGCATACACGATGATGTAGGAACCAACCCATGATTATTTTGCTAGTCCTCTTGATTAAAGACCAATGATTAATTACCAATCTTGATAACAGAAGGTAGGAAGCCCAAGATCAGACATATGATGGTGCCAAGACAACTTGCTGCTTTGAGGAAACACCTGCCTCCATTGTGGAGCGTGACCTGCCAGGGTAGAGGGAATCTTGAAGCTGAAAAAGGCTGAGTGAGTCAAGAGCTGAAGAATTCCCCCAAAGCTAGAATGCCCAATAACGTACTGGCATTGCCAACTTCCCACTTGTGCTTGGGTCTACATTGTCATCAACATCGTCATCATTCTACCAATACTCCACCTCAAGTACATCAGTTTCTATAGTGAGTTATTTTCTCCTGGAAGGAAGACCGGAAGGAAGTGTGTCGTCCCTTTGGCAAGATGGGTTTGATACACATATTGTGCAACTTGTCTGTTCTACACAAGGGGTTTCACTTCCCTTGATAGGGTGGCAGAAGGTTTGGGGTTCAGGTCACAGAGCTAGGATGAGACATGGTAGACTAATAATGGAGCCAGTTATACCAAGGGCATTGCCCCATGGTTCCAAAATTTCCCTCCAGCGGAAAAGAATCCACATATCATTTCAGCCACACTACAACACTGGATAGCTCACATTTCCTGGCCTTGATTTCCTCATCTGCTGTTCACGTTCAAATGGCCATATGTTTTTGTCTATATGGTCCCACCAGATCCTACCAGACAATCATCAGGGCTCTTTTCATCTGACAGATTCAGAGGTTCAGGAATGCTACTAGAAGATGGTGAAGCTGCTGTAACCAGAAGCAGCTTATGGTTCCTGACCTCCCATACCAGGAAAAAGGGACTAACTCAGACCCGATGCTCAGGTCCCATGCATACCTTCCTTCCTGTCACTGGCTTTCATCCTCTTCTGCTCAGCTCATACATTAACAGACCAAAAATATCTCTTTGTTCTCTGTCAGGATAGACCACAGAATCAGCAGACCTCTGGGCCCTACTGGCCACAGCACAAAGGCTTTGAGGAAGGTGGCAGTCCCTCTGAGGAGGCTTGCACACCAGTGGTTAATTTATAAAGTGAATCCTCTGACGGAAGAGCCGAGAAATCCACCAGAACACCCAGACAGGGCCTCTGGGCTATTTACAGGACCAGATACCAAAGCTTATAAGGACTTGGTGGCAGGAACTGATTATGGTTCACCAAACTCACCTGAAACTGAGGCCCCGAACAGATTTTAGATTTCAAACTGAACATATAGTTTATTAAAGATGAGATTCTTAGTCTGCCTTCATGATATCAAGATACTGGGATCCAAATTGAGACTAGGAAGGTCCAGGATGCTGTCCCTGCCCCCACAGTACATCCTGATCTGTTCCTGTTCCAAGTTCTGTTTCCCTTGAGTAATGCAGAACAAGCACAGTACCCAGCACATACTAGGCACAGGCATCTTTTTAATTATTTATTTAATAACCACATGATTAGAAGAAGCATTTCATTACAGCATTAACATATTCAATACAATTACCAGAGCAAAGATACATCTCTTTCAAAAGTGGCTGTAAATTTTTAGGTTCACAGTTGAATTAATAGTTATACAATATTGAACTCAGTATAAACCCTATAAAGACATAAAATATACTGTCTCATACAGAAAAACTCATTTTTAATGCTACTAACACTTAGATGTTTGCATATGCATCTCTAATCTCTATGCATCTGATTATACTAGTCACAGTCAGTTACACTTGGATCCTTGGCACCTGATTATGGATATAAAGTCATCAGGTAGATTTCAATGGTAATGTTTTTCCACCTCTACTAATTAACATGAAGCAAATTTTTATGCTTCTTCCTCAAATATAACTCATTTTTGTTGATTTTTTTGTGTATTTCATACAGAAGAACATCCCAAACAATCTTATTCATTTATATACCCACTTCCCAAATGGCACCCTCCCATAGCCTCCACCCCCCACTGGAGCCCATATGTTCTGTCATCCTTTACTGTCCATTGTGTTGTCGGCGCTCCCAGCCATTACCCAGTGCTTGTCCATCTCCTGAATCTAGTCAGCCTATCTAGAGTTGCTTGTTTTAGAAAGATCAGCTCTTCCCATGGAGACCCCATCAAATGGACTTGAACCAGTGTCCAGTCTACAAAGAGGAGAGTCAACGCAGAAGAAACATTTCCTCCGTGCTTCCAAGTGAAGCCAGCCACAGTTGAACAAGACCTTTGACTTATCTTCACATAGATGGAACTGGAGGAGCCAGGGGCTCCTCCCAAGCCCATGTGACCCCTGAAGAACAGATCCTCAAACGACCTTAAGAGTAAAAATAAATTGGTTTATTTGAGTCAACTGTATAGTCTTAAACACCCAAAAGGAAAATATAACGAAAGATTAAAGTGATCAGTATATTTCTTTAAGAGTTCATACGTATAGGTAAAGCTACATAACATGAAACAATGCCAGACAGGTGATACCTTCCTTTGAGTTTTTGGCCAGAGTGGCCCAAGAGACTCCCAGACAGTAACCCAGCACAGAACTGGGAAAATGAACAGCAGACCCCAATCTTATCTAAAGGAATATTGGCAACTGACTGTTGCTAGATAAGGCACAGGCATTTTTGGATGAAAACACCATCAGATTCCTGCCCACCCATGCAAGCAGCACGTCCCTGCTATCTGCATTCACATGCCAGGCATCGTGCTAGACTTGGCTATAACAAAGTTCACAGCCTCTCTGAAGGACCAGAAAGGTGAGTTAGGCTTCAATTCAGGGCTGTAATGAGTACCATACAATAGCTAGGCCAAAGGGACTAGAGAGGTATTCCTAGAATTCCATGCACCATTTATGATCCGGTCACTCATTCTTTTTTCTTTTCCTTTTTTTTCTTTTAATGTGTATGAGTGTATTGTCTGCATGTGTGTATTGGCACACAGTGCCCACAGAGGTCAGAAGAGGGCATTGGATTCCCCTGGAACTGAAGTTATAGATAGTTGTTAGCTACCATGTGGGTGCTGGGAATTAAGCCCAAGTCCTCTGCAAGAGCAGCCAGTGCTCTTAACTGCTGAGCCATCTCTTTAGCCCCCGGTTACTCACTCTTTCTAAAAAGGAAAAGCTGCCCTAGGGAAGGCGCTTGTTGCTCCCTGGGTTAAACTGTCTAGTGATATTGACACTGTCAAGAGATTTAGATAGAAAAAGTTTGCCAAAACATTCTTTGAGGGAGAGAATATCTCTACACTTTCAAGACAGACTGTGATCACCAACACACATGTGCCTCATTCACCACCTTAGCACAATGCAACTTAATTCAGGCTCCTTTCCCTGGTCATTCAGCACTGATGCGGTATCAACATGAGACTGGTTAGAGTAGTGTTCCAGCATTACCAAGTTGCATGAACTTGCCTCCAGGGTTCCCCCAGCCCTGTGAGAAGCATGCATGTACACCTGCACACTGAGTGTGCCCTCCCCAGTGTAAGGAAAGGCAAGTGTCTCTCCAGAAATTCCTATTAATACAATCAAAAGAGAGCTCCTGAAGTGTGTTCTCAAGGCTGACACAGAGAGAGCGATTGGAAAGCATTACACATGTTTAACTCCAGGTGGAAAGTTTCCTAAGCTTAAGCACAGGGACATAAAGGAGGGAATGCATTTGTGCGTGTGCGTCTGTGTCCTCCTGTGTTCTAGAGATCCTAAAATAAAACATTCATCTAACCAAGGAAAACCCACTAGTTTTTTTAGTTTTTTTATTTAATAACCACATGATTAGAAGAAGCATTTCATTACAGCTTTAACATATTCAGTAACACATTCCAGAGCAAGGATACATCTCTTTCAAAAGCAGCTGTAAATTTTTAGGTTCACAGTTGAATTAATACAGTTATACAATATTGAACTCAGTATAAACTCTGTAAGACTATAAAATTGAATGAGTTTTTACCCTTTAAAGATCTCCATTTCATTTTAAAATATGCTGTTTCCTACATTTTTAATGCTACTAACGCTTAGATGTTTGCACATGTGTCTTTAATCTCTATGTATCTGATTATTACTAGTCACAGTCAGAAAACCCACTATTTTAACATTGACATCATCTGCACAGTGGTCCCAAGAAAAACAATGCCTGTTTCAATGATGACACATTTGCAAAATGTTTGGTAGTTTACCACCCCTTGTATTTCCAAGGATTAAGAATTATTTCAGTGAAACAGCCTCTTCCCCTAGAAGTTCCCATCAATCTTCTTCCCCACCCCATGCCTCTGACTTGGTTGTGAAATCATTTGACCAAAGGAAAAATTTCTCAGGTCTTCACTTCTGCTTTTGAAAACTATAAAATAGTGAGGGAGACGTGGCAAATACCAAATCTCTTGGAGGTTCAAGGCATAACAAGTTGATCTGAGATCCTCTCCAGCCAGACTTCGTTGTTCAAGTAAGACTTAATTATTAGGCCTCTCTCTCTC
>NW_008344179.1:970877-984760 GCF_000622305.1 Nannospalax galili | reverse complement strand
CTCTCTCTCTCTCTCTCTCTCTCTCTCTCTCTCTCCTCTCTCCTCTCTCTTGGCTGGTGGGCTTTTTGGGGAAAAAAAAGCTGTAAGGCTGTAACATGAAATATTCTGTGAACACTGTTTATGTAGCTGCTGATATCTGAGAAGCGACTGTCAGAGCCTCTTCCAAGTCTCCTGGAAATACTTTCCTGTTTGGAATTTGGCACAGCAGTTGCTCTCCTCTTGGCCTTCATGCACTCATTCATCACTCAGAGATCATTTCTTTGCATTTATACCCTGTACTAGACCTGAGAGAAACAGATGAAGGCAGTTCTCAGGGAACTGACACTGCAGGCAATCACTCACTTTCTTCTCTTCACACAGGTCTCTGAAGTGCCATGGCAACAGTTCCTGAACTCACCAGTGAAATGATGGCTTACCACAGGTCAGTGGGGAACTGGAAAGTCGGCATGTCTCCAGGCCTTTCAGGAGTGGAAGGTTATCTACCTAAGAGGCCAGATTTATCCCCCACTAACCTTCTTCAATGGATAACACAGTTCAAATCAATCTGTTTTAAAGGCTGATTTTCTCACGCACACACCCAGCCCAATCTTGGGGCTTGAAAGCTATCTGGGAGTTGTCACTACAAGGGCACTTACAGATGTAATGGAAAGAAAAACTTGCAAATGGACAATATCAGAGACCTCTTTGCAAAGTTCGACTTGGGTATGGGACGGGAGAAAGCCAGATTTTATCTGACTCCACTAGTCTAGAATTTAGGTGTCAGGATCCAATAGCTGGTCCAAAAGCTGCGTTTAAATTGTTCCTTGCGTATCACCATGGAACTTGTCAGAAGTCTTCAGGAAGCCTTGAGTAATTTGTGCATAGATTTATTAACAGTGAAGGCTTATGTGCACAGAAAGAATAATAATCCTGATTAGAAAACATCACTGAGTCATGCCTCTGTTTTCATTACAGTGAGGAGAATGACCTGTTCTTTGAGGTTGACGGCCCCCAAAAGATGAAGGTGAGACTCTGGGCCTAGCTCCCAACCTGTGGAGGGGCTCTGACATGGGAAAAAGCTAAAAATGCGGTTGGAGGATACTGAGATGTCTTGCTCCCAAGATATTTTGTGATGGAATGACTTTGCCTCTCCCAGTGAGACAGACATAGGCAGCCCACATGCTCCTCTGGCCTCCACACAGCTCCTGCCCTACTGTAGTCCATCACTAAAGCTTGCTGATGGTAGCCTACTGTTTTTGGCTAGGAGGACAGCCAAGCCTTCAACACAAATTTGGTCTTCCTTTCAAATGGGTTCAGCCAACTTTAATCACTGAAGTCAAATTCTGTAATACAGAAAGGATGACCTTCAGAATTAGTACATCTTTCCCCTCTAAGGTAGAATAGACTCTATGTTCCCTGGGGAGGATGTTAAGATAATTTTAAAAATTGTTCACCTGTTATTTGACTTTGGACAAATGGACAAGTCCATTTGTCACTTTGGTCCCAACTGAAAAAAATCAGCGCATAAATCCAATGATCTCTGAGATGCTGGCATTCTGCAACAGCCTTCAATCCTGAAACATTCTCAGTGCTAGCCAAGTTCATCCCACCAAATGGACATTTTTCAGACTCTCACACCCATAGAGTCATGCTGACATCCCAGCTGCCCCTTCCTCAACTTATATGATGACTGATAACTCTCTAATGCAGAGTGGCATCAGCCCAGCAAATTCACTGTCTGGCTCAGTAAGCAGCTGATCACACCTTTTTTTTCCAGTTCATGACAGTGTTCCCTAGCCTCAAAATCCATTCCTCAGTCTTGTGAAATAATTATTATTTCTAAGACCACTGTGACTGATTAACTTGGTCCTAGGTAAAGCCCCTTGCCTTCCCTGACAAGGAATGCCTAGCCCGCAATGCCTGCTCCAGAGCCTGACTCTCACTGGGAGACTCTGTTCCAGATAGGAGCTTCTCTCCTGCTCTGCTTTCCTTTGGGCTGTTAGAGGTCTCCATCACTGTCCTTCAAGCTTTGAAATTATTATCATGCCTCTGGGCAACTTTGGTTAAGCCTTAATGTAGCCTTCCTCTGAAGAACAGGAAAATGATAACACAATTCACAAACAAACCATTCTTACAGTGTCTGCAGAACGCCTATGAGGAAAAGGATGTATGTAGAACATGTGAGAGCTTATTGAGTGGTCTTAGGTGAACAGAAGATATCACAATCATTATTGTCATGAAAAATGAAACGTACGTATACTGTTAGAGCACTCACTAGGGACACCAAAAGATAAAGGCTTTAAACAGGTGTAATTATATGGTGAGGGAAGGCCTGTATAAGAAAGATAAAGTAGAAAATAGTGTTTAGCCTAAAACAATAATGCACAGAACATCAAAAAGCCTGTATCTGGTTGTCATGTACCCATAGGCAAGTGATTTAACTTCTCTGGCCTTTAGAAATACAAGGATTGTGGCTGCAAATTTGATTAACTCCAAAGGCCCTTAGTGCTCTCTGATGCTAACATAGACATTCACTGGCCTGGCCATTCAACGTGCCTTATCCTTGGTTTCTCCACAGTGTGGCTTCCAAGACCCAGACCTCTGCTGTCCAGATGAGGGTGTTCACCTGCAAATCTCCTACCAGCACTTCAACAAGAGCTTTAGGCGGGTGGTGTCGCTCATCGTGGCTGTGGAGAAGCTAAGGAAGAAACCTCTTCCTTCCTCGTGGGCCTTCCAGGATGAGGACCTGAGAACTTTCTTTTCCTTTATCTTTGAAGAAGGTACTTGATGAGAGCTAGGAGCAGACAGCAGACCTTCACTCAAGTCCTTCTCAGTCCATCTCAGCAGTCATCCTCCCTCCCCAAGCAGAAGCCAATTAATGGTAGAAGTCTCAGCCATTAGAAAAAAGCAAGGAAGCCTCCAAGCCAAACTGCTCATCTCTTAAGCTGAAACTATTCTTAAAAGAAGACTTTAATAACTACTTACATTTGCAACTCACCTATTCATTCTCCAAGTACATTCACTTTACACTATTGCTGCCAAGTCTCACAATCTCTTAGATGAGCTAGTGTTAATACTAACAATATGTAAGTACCACTGTTGCTAGTTCATAGTGAGTGATCACAGCACTGAAGCTTATTTCATGGTGCCAGATCCAGTGCTCTTACCCACCCTTTTCCCAATTTCTCTAAATCCCACTAAAGTTAGAATAGAACTTTGACCATGCATTCTTAAATGTCATCCAATAAACCAAATTTTGATGCTTAAATTCACTAGAATTGCTCTTTTAATTAGAAGAGCTAACAACATTTGTGCTTCAACTTTCAGAACCCATCCTCTGCACCACATGGGATGATGAGGTGCTTGTGAGTGATGCACCCCTTCGACTTCTGAGCTGCAGGCTCCGAGATGAACAACAAAAATGCCTCGTGCTGTCTGACCCATGTGAGCTGAAAGCTCTCCACCTCAACGGACAGAACCTGAACCAACAAGGTAATGAGGCATGGCTTGGCTTCTCTTCCTGGCCTCCTGGTAGCTCACTAGTTTGCCATATTTTACGATGGAACACTAAGGCAAATTGTCAACAGAGGAGAAAAAGAAACATATAAAAAAAGGACCATTGTCCTGCCCAGTCATGTAGAGACGATGCACTGTCAATACTCCCTTAGTGCGGGTTTATTTGATGGGCACATCCTAACTGCCTGTGGGTTCTTTTTTCCTGATGTTGAGGCTGAAACTGGGGTGGCAGAGAAGAGATATACCCATTCCTGATCCCAACTCCATCCCTTGTCCCTTGCATCCTTCCTGTCCAATACCACATGGTTCCTTGTAAGGACACTTGATGACCATCAGGAAAGTATATCTCTTTGCCATAAGTGGCAAATGTTTCAAGTGTGATGAGGCCATCTTTAGCTGTGGTGACAGACCTGGCATCATGCCACAGTGACCACTAACAAAACAGAAAAGCAGCTGTCAACAGCAGCATGCTTTCCTCCATGGCTGCTGCTCTTAGAAGCTTTAGAGGAAGCTTCCTGCTCTTGGCCAGCTGAGGATAATCTCATTTCCTTATAACTGGGTCATAGCAGTGGCCCACATCCTCCAATTGAGACTGCTGTGACTCGGGAAGATCAAAATGGATCTCTCTCTCCTGAAGCCACTTTCCCCAGCTAAGCCAAGTCTTTCTACTTGCTGCTCTATGTATCTCAAACAGTACTTGTACCTGGGTCCTTGGGAGCCCAGCTTTACCTGTTTTCATATTAATCAAGTTGTTCTGATCACATTGATGGCACACAGCCAGCCAGTAACATGATGGATTTCTTCTTTATCATTTGAAAATTAGGCCCCCTTTCACTCTTCATTGCTACTAGTAAGAGGCTCTGAGGGAACCCTGAATCAACCAACCGATCCTTGGTAGTATCTGTGAGAAACCCAGATATCCCATCTGCCATGCCAAAGGAATCTCTCTGCGTTCCCACAGAGGATTGTACAGGTTCTGCGTGAAGTCTGGTGTTTCAATCCAGCCTGCCCTTTGGTGTCTTTGACTCAGACTCCTCTCTTTTCTCCAGTGGTGTTCTCCATGATCTATGTACAAGGAGAAGCAAGCAACTACAAAACACCTGTGGCCTTGGGCCTCAAGGGAAAGAATCTGTACCTGTCCTGTGTGATGAAAGATAAGAAGCCCACCCTGCAGCTGGAGGTGAGTGAATAACCATTAGAGAAGTCCTACTCAGTTCCTTCTGAAGACCTTCAACCATCACTTCCCAGATACCCACCTGCTTCCTGCCCCTCTCCAGAAAAGGTGGAAGTAGATCTTCTTGACAATTTTGTATAAATGTAAAATAAATTGACATACATTTTAAATGCATATAAACCTCACTCCCACCATGGGAAATTAAATCAGTTTCTATTGTTATCCTTCCAACAAATCATGCAGTGTCAAGGCTGGAAGGGTTACATATTGCTACAGTTTTCTTCATTTGATAAACAACAAGTTGGAGAGCTAACCAACTAACAGGGCCTGCCATCAGTCTTTACTCCACTTCCAAAATCACCCCACCACCACCACCACTTGCAACTTTCCTAGCGAAAGCTTCATTCCCAAGTTGAAATCATTCTATCCAGGGCTTTGAGAAAAAAAAATAACAAAAATACCCAGAAACAAGGCGTTCATAGCAGGTTTAATGTAATTTCCACTTTTCACCCAAATGATCTCCCATGATTAGTCTTAAGATTCAGAAAAGTCAAGTCTCTTTCAGTGATTACACAGAAAGTTGGGGTCCAGAGATAAGGAGTATGGCCCCTGATCCCACCACCTGCTTATGAGTCTCCTCTCTAGCAACCCCAAGAACATCTCTACCATAGTATCTTCATGTCTTCCCTCACAAAAATTCTTATTTCCATTTTTCTGCAGAGTGTAGACCCCAACCAATACCCCAAGAAGAAGATGGAAATGCGGTTTGTCTTCAACAAGATAGAAATCAAAAACAAGGTGGAGTTTGAGTCTGCTCAGTTCCCTAACTGGTACATCAGCACCTCCCAAGCAGAACATAGGCCTGTCTTCCTGGGAAACAATGGTGGCCAGGATATAGTTGACTTCACCATGGAATCCATTTGAGGTTCTCCTAAGAGGTCCACATGTGTGGACTGTAGCCTCAGATTCTAGTGCTGCACAAGGGGGAGAGGACAGTTTTGAGTGACTACAGACTGGACTTGACTGTTTCGGCTGCATTCTCTAGATGTGCTGAGGAGCTCACTTGTCTCCCGCCAGGGTTCAGCTCTCTGCCCCTAGAAGAATCCTCAGTCCTCTGCTAAGCCAGGTCTCTCTTGTGTCTCCTGCTTCCTTGGAGTCAACCTGACAGAAACCATCGCACATTCTATTCAAAGAAATTCTCTGTCTTTTTCTCCTAGCTTCTGATGGGCAACCACTTACCTACTTATTTATGTATTTATTGATTGGTTGATCTATTTAATTTAATTCAAGGGGGACAAGAAGCAGCAGTACATGCAAAAGAATCTGGTATTCAATATTTATTGAATCAATTTAATGTGGACCAGTGCACAGCCTGCATCACGTTCTCTTATTGAAGCTGAAAACAGATAAGCTTATTTTATGTATGTGGGAATATTTATGAATGAAGTATTATCAAATTGTTCAATGAGTCTGAAATATATTTCACTAAAAAAACACTTTCTTCCTTGGTTCTGACTTTTCTTGGATTTTACACATAAAGACAAAGATAAATTAGGTCAGAAGAATTCTCACTGGAGGTCTAGAAACCTACCTCCTCACTGCTGAGTGCTTTAAAGTCCCTAGATACACCCCTGGCCACAAAGACAAACCTCTCCCACTCTCCCCCTTAATTTCCAAATTTTTTTTAAAGAGGATATTCAGGGGCTGAGGAGATGGCTGAGTAGGTAAAATAGTTACAGTGAAACCATGAGGACCTGAGTCCAATCTCCAGTACCCATGTAATCCTAGCATGGTGGCACGTACCTGTAATCCCAGAGCTGGGGAGGCAGGGACAGGAGGATCTCTGGGGCTTGCTGGCCAGTCAATCCAGCTGAATCCATGGGTTCCAGGTCCAGTGAGAGTCACTGTCTTAAAAAATAAGGTAGAGAGCAATTCAGGAAGATACCAGATATCAACCTCTGACCTCCACCCATACACATGTGCAAACACATCCATACACAAACACACATACAGACACATGGACACATACATACATGCATGCACACACACATACACACACAAAGGGATATTCAGTACACAGGATTCATCTAAAAAATAAAATCAACTGAAACAGTACAGGGAGTAAGGGCTGATGGTAACAGCTGCAGGTGATTCATCTATTCATTTATACCACAGATACCTCTTAAGCAAATGATGTTCAGTGGGGGCTGAAGTTTAGACATGAGAAAGCTGTGAGTTCCTAGAGAGGATGGATGGGGAGGGGAAAGAGAGAGAGAGAGAGAGAGAGAGAGAGAGAGAGAGAAGACATAAAGCAATATGGCAAGTAGAGACATGACCAAGGACAAAGGAAGAGGCCAGGAAGGAGTCACAAGATCTGGCAGGGGGTGGGGGTGGGGTGATGTAACATTTGAGTCAGACCCAAAAGAACAAGTGAAAATTCACCCAAAGAGACAAACACAAATACAACACTGCAGGTAGAGACCCGAGTGAACAGAGGCATGGGTGTATGCAAATGAATGATGAAAAACATCAGGATTCCATAAATCTCCAGAAGCAAAGTCAAAATACAAAATAAACTACAGGGAAAAACATGTAATGCATCCCAGATAAAGGGAAAATTTACTACACATACAAAGAGCTCCCTTAATAGGAACAACAATCCAACAAAACAATCCTCAAGGAAGGGCTATTAACAGGCGAGGCTGTCCACAGAAAGGGAACTACCATTAGATCCTGGGAAGAGCAAACATTACTCAACATTACTCATAAAATGAAAGTCAAATTGAAAGTACTTTGAGATACCGATGTTCTCCTATCTGATTGACAAAAATCAAAAGTTCAACACACCCCACTGGGTGAAACTGGGGAAACCCCATTGCTAAACATTATACGTGGAAGTATGACATCTACAAAAAAAAATGCAACAATGACTGTGATAATCACAAGTGCTCTTCACTTTTGGCTCAGAAATCACCTCTGAGGATTTAACCTACAAATGTATAGAATCTATTTGAAAGGGTGTGTAATCAAAATTACTCGTTGTGTATAGATGATTTTCAAAAAATGAAAACAACTCAGGTGTCTATTAACAAGAGATTTTGAGACATAGAATACTATGCAACTGTAAGCGTAAGAGAGACCTTTCTGCACCAATGTGGAATTCTCTCCCAAACATGCTGATACCTATAAAAATGCAAGATACAGACAGTGTTTAAGGAATACTGACTTATGTAAGAAAGGGCAGAGAGAACAGGGAAATCAATACAGTTTGCTTGTACTTAATCTGAAAAATTCTAGAAAATACATCCCAAAAACACTAAGGAGCACTAGGAAATAAAATATATGGAAACAGGTGTGAGAGTAGGGCCTTTTTCCACATACTTTATACACTATTTGTTTTTTATTCATCCATCCAATATCACTTTTTTGTTGTTATTTGTTTAGCTTTATTGTTTGAGAATTTCATACATGCTTATAATGTGCTTTGATCAAATCCACCCTCATTCTCTCCCTTCCAATTTCTCTTCCCCCACCACTTTTCCCTCTCAGCTTCATGTATTTTCTCTTTAAAAAAAAAAAAAACACTGACTGTATGTGCAGGGATGTAGGACCATCTACTGGAGCACGGATAGCCTTTCAGGGGCTGCATCCCTTGAGAAAACATATTCTCATAAATTAAATAAAAATAATAAATAAAATATTTTTTAAACTTATACTCCCTCCCCCAGTATCCATCAGTCACCAACAGCTTCTCAGGTAGAGGTGGAAATGCATAAGCCCCTCCCCTCTCCATGCTGGGATTTTGTTTGGTACCATCATGTTAGTAAAGACACAGCCTATAGAGTAGAAAAAAACCTATACCAGACATACATCTGACCGAGCGTTAGTGTCTAGAATATACAAAGAAATAAAAAAGTTAAGCACCAATAAAAAAATCAATTAAAAATTAGGGCATGGACTCAGGGAGTGGGGATCCACATCTTTAATCCCACCACTCAGGAGGCAGAGGCAGGTGGATCTCTATGAGTTTGAAGCCAGCCTGGTCTACATAGTGAGTTCCAGGCCAATTGGGATATATATATATATATCTCCACAACTTTAATCCCACCACTCAGGAGGCAGAGGCAGGCAGAGAGATCCTGGCCAGCCTGGTCAAGTTCCAGGCCAGCTGGGGCCACAGGGAGACTCTATCTCTCTATCCCCTGGCTCTTACAGTCTTTCCAATCCCTCTTCTGCAATGACTCCTGAGCCCTAGGTGACAGAGGTTTGATATGGGTGTCCTACCAAGGGACATATACTCTGCCATCTCTTATTCTCTGCACTTTGGCCAATTGTGGTTTTCTGGGTTAATCGCCATCTGTTGCATGAGAAAATTTTACTGGTGAGAGTTCAGAGATGTATTAATAATTTTCTACCATCTGTTCCACTGAGTTTCCTGAGCCTTATGTGTGGAGGATGCACTGTAGATGTGTTGCTTAGGGTTAGGCTTCTCACAGACATTTATTGTCTGCATTTTACCTGTTGTGGAACTCTGTAATCTGTTGCAAGGAGGGTTTTTTTTTTTTTTTTTTTGGTGAGTTGTAAGAGGTACACTTGTCTGTAAATATAAGGATACATATTTAAAATATAGTAAGAAATTACATTTGTGTAGGACTGTAACAACAAAAGTAGGTTTTTCTCCAGGATCTATCACATTTGGCTATGCTTACAGGGCCACACATGAGTTCTCTCCCATTGAAAGAGCCTTAAGTCCAATTAGACAGCTGTTGGTTACCCCCAAGATAAAAGTGCCACTACTGCACCAGTAGAGATAGTTGCTCAGGCAGCCATTGTTGCACTTATTAGGCTTTACAGTTGGATATGACCATTGACTAATTTCCTCCTGAAATTCATAGGGAATCACAAAAGACTCCTGATAGTCAAAGCAATCCTGAACACAAAGAGCAATGCTGGGGGGAATTACCATACCAGATCTCAAGTTATATTACAAAACTATAGTCATAAACACAGCATGGTACTGGCACAAAACAGACATGTAAATCAATAAAGCAAAAGAGAAGGCCCAAACATAAATGCATGAAATTTAAACCACCTAACATCTGACAACAGTGCCAAGAAGACACACTGGAGAAAAGACAGCATCTTCAACAAATGGTGCTGGATCTCCACCTGTAGAAGAAGTAAATTAGACCCATCTCCATCCACCCTGCACAAAAGTCAAGTCCAATGAATCAAAGACCTCAATATGAAACTTGAAATGCAGAAGCTGTTAGGAGAAAACATAGGCAGCACCCTACAAGATATAAGTGCAGGAAAGGGCCTTCTAAATCAGATTTCAATTGCTCAGAAATTAAGGTCAATAACTGACAAATGAGATTTCATTAAACTAAAAAGCTTCTGTACAGCAAAAGAAACAATTGATCTAATGAAGAGGAAGCCCACAGAGAGGGAGAAAATCTTCACCAGTTACACATCTGACAGAGGATTAATATCCAGAATATACAAAGAATGCAAAAAACAAAGAACCAAGAAAGCAAATGACCCAATTAAAAATTGGCTGTCAGTGGATGAACCCACACTGAAATACATTATGAGGCACAAATTAGACTCTAGAGGCATATATATGATAGAGGGCATTAAATTGGGCAGGGGCAATAATGGGAGATGGGGATAGGGGACAGGATCTAAATATCATCAAATTATGTCATGAAAATTGCAAAAATTCGATAACAAAAGAAAAAATGGGCTATGAATCTCAACATAGAACTCTCAAAAGAATAAATTTAAAATAGCTAGGAAACACCTTTAAAAGTGTTCAACATCCTGGAGCCAGAAGTGGTGGCGCACGCCTTTAATCCCAGCACTCGGGAGGCAGAGGCAGGCGAATCTCTGAGTTCAAGGCCAGCCTGGTCTACATAGTGAGTTCCAGGACAGCTGGGGCTACAGGGAGACCTGTCTCAAAAAGACCAAAAAAAGTGTTCAACATCTTTAGTAATTAGGGAAATGCAAATCAGAACTATATTAAGATTTCAACTTACCCCAGTCAGAATGGCTAAGATCAAGAGAAAAAAATGACACCAAATTCAGTTTGATTTTTTTAATCATGTGGATGTGTATCATCTAATCAGAAATGAAATAACAATAATTTAAAACCTTTTTCTAAAAACTGGAATTGAATGAACAATTTCATAAAAACAACTACTGAAATGTGTCGGTGCTTAGCAGTTTGCTCCTCATACCATTTTTCCTTCTCTCCAGCTCTCTGAGCCAGGGCAGAGGGTGAAGCATCTTACCTCTCCTAGTTTCAGAATGTCAGTGCCAAGTATGGGCTAAGGGAAGGGTGCTGCTGTGAATGAATCAGAAGTAACCTGTAGCCCAAGGAACAGCTCCCATTCCTAGAGTAAGTGATACAAATCCCCTCCCCCCCCTCAGATGCAAAGGGAAGAGCAGGCCAGGAAGAATGATGGTCAGTAAAGTCATCTCCTCTTGTGAGGAAGCCAGATTCCAAATCACCTATGTGCAGATAAACGTGTATGACCATTTTGGGGAGAAAGCTAGCAGTGCTTAGTTTTTATTTTTAAATGCCCTATGAGTCAGTAATTCCACTGTTTGCTGTTTCTCCAAAGAGGCAAGTTCAAAAAGGTTTAGGGATGCGTTGTTTATAAATATTTAAAAATATTAACTGGAAGTCATCTAACTCTCCAATGGTAAGGAAAAGGTTAGTAAGCCACAGGAGATCAAAAAATAAAAGAGATGGTACTGAAATGAAAAGATTCCAACCAAATGACGGAAAGGAAAGAGGACAGAAAAGAGCATTTACTTAAAAGGAAAGGCCTGACACATCCGCAATGTGTAATATTTGAATTTCCGACAGGAAGAATACATCTACACATTATACATACATTTGTTTAACCCTTTGCATTAAAATGTGTGAAAGGCTTGAGTTTCAGTTCCTGGCCCTGAATCAAAGACTAAACTGACACTCCAAGAGCTATTCTGTGGAGCCATGTTTTCTCCATTTCTCTGTACTAGGTTTTCTTGACCTAGAAGAAAGAAATGATTTACTGCTAAATGGAAAGGCTCAGAAGATTTAGGGGAGAGTCAGAATCCTTTTGGAACTCTACTCAGTTCACAAAATGTAACCTAGAGGAAGTCAACCTGTCTGTGACTTTGACAGGTAGCACCACATGGCCACAGCTCCTACCAGCTTCCGAGGAGAGCCTTCGTGCTGGGAAAAGGAGCACTGTGCTTCTGACTTTGACTTACATATGAGATTCTGTAACAAGCAGTCCTTAAGAGCAGACAGTGGCTAATCCAATAGGATTAGGCTGCAGTAAGTACCTGACTGGGGAAGACAAAGGATCCAATGGTATTTAGGTGCATAGGAGGTCTGAAAGACGGAGCAGTGGGTAGCTGCTAACACCTAAGCCAGAGGTGGAGAAGCAAGTCAGCATGTCTTCTACACAGGCCTCTCCTTACCTTGTTTCTCACCTTCCACCCTCCTCCACCCCAAGACAGCAGTGCTAAGCTACTCACAGACATCTGTTCACTGTAAGTCCAACTGAGGATGACCTACGGTCTAGGGTGATGTCTGCCCAGGGGTGTGTAACTACAATCAGAGCTTCCTCCCCCTTCTAAAAACTCATTGCATCCACATCCTGGGCCCTAAATTGTCAGTGAGGAAGCAAGCCAAGTAAAAACATTTTTCTCCCTGTAAAGTCTGGAAGCACTGCTTCTCTTATTTGTACAAGCATAACTAATTGTTTACATAACCATGAAAATTTAAATCCCTCCCAGAAAGTAGGTCATAAAACCATGAAACACAATAGATGCATAGGCTCCATTTGAGTGGGAACAAGGATTGGCATTGGGAAAGTGAGGAATGTACCAGGGTCCCTAGCTCTTCTCCCCAATCAGAGGTCTCACTGTCTCTGAGAACACAGCATCTTGTAGCAAATGGGGTGAGTGGAAATAGAGGTATCCAGATACACTCTGTCCTGACACAAGAGCTGTGACGGGTATGTAGCCACTCATTTCTGGGTTCTAAGCTCCCTCACAGGCTGCCTGAACCAGTCAGTACTTCTCTTTCCCTCCAGCCTCTCAACTTTGCCAACAGCATCCATCCAACAGAATCAGCCCTCAAGAGTATCCTCAGGCCATGGGGACAGTGGAGAGACCCAGCTACCACCTGAGCAGGCTGATGCTACAAGTCACCTGAAGAGGAATCCCATCAGTAAGGGCCATGTAATTTGCATATCACTGTTGAATTTGAATAAGACTTTAGAACAAAAAGGTGTCTGGAATCCAGATACATATAAGAGGCTTTACATATAAAGAGTCTTTAAAATAAAATATATGTGGATTCTAAATAATTCTACCTGAAGACAAATTGGGAACTGACAGTATACTTCTCAGCAGGAATCTGAAAAGCAGGTGAGGCCGAGCTCAGATCCCTCCAGGTCTTTGAATCAGAACCCTTGTCCCAAAGAGATATGACATCTGCAATGGGCCTCCTCACATACTTCATATCTTCCCCAAGAAGCTCATCCAGGACTCTGATCCTTGTAGAACACAGGTCTTCAGAAGTTTTAGATGAGATTGTCTCAAGGAATTTTGAAAAACCCTGGGCCCTCCTACCTCACTCCACAAGTATTTTTATGTTGATACCAAACTTTTTATCAATATCTTAAAGAGTTTCAAGTGCTATAATTTTTAGGATATTATAAGCACAGTTGACCCCCAAACCCCCATGATCTGCATTTGAGGAGTCAGCCACTCACAAATGGAAAGTATTTTTAATTGTATCTCTATTAAACATGTACAGATTTTTTTCTGGCCATTATTCCCTAAATACTGCAATATAATAAGTATTTACATAGCATCTTTACTGTATTAAGTATTCGTAATGCTTAATTCCATCTAAAACTTACATAAGTAAATTCTCCAATAATCAGAAGATATACAGTATTCTTTTTGCCTTGAATTAATATTTCTATTTCCTTCATGAAACATTATTAAAATAACATTATGATTAAAAGTATTGTACTGATTATCTTATATTAATCTTTGCAACAACCAAAATATTAGTTACATTAATTTATTTTATGTAAGCATAAAATATATTTTACATTCTTTTTTATACATTTATCTATTATGTTTACATATAAATTATATATCCAAATTATATCCTATATAAATCACGTTTACATATTAT
>NW_008344179.1:966887-967884 GCF_000622305.1 Nannospalax galili | reverse complement strand
CATATTACATTTTTCTGTAAGCATAAAATTCTATATTTTAAAAATTCTTCTATTGTGAAAGAGGATTCAGAAAGATTGTAAGACAGGTGTGGTTTATATATCCAAATTATATCCTATATAAATCACGTTTACATATTATTTGTACATTACATTTTTCTGTAAGCATAAAATTCTATATTTTAAAAATTCTTCTATTGTGAAAGAGGATTCAGAAAGATTGTAAGAGCCAGGTGTGGTGCATGAACATAAAGGAACAGGCTTTCAGGCCTCTGGGAACTTGCTCATATGAACTTGCAACAATGGTGACAGCATGCACAAGACCCATGCCGACTCAATTGGGCAAAAACCCTGCATAGAATGGGGGAAATGGGCAGCAGGCCCCTACGAGAGCTAAGCAACTACTGACAACTGATTACTGAAGGATGAGGAAGAGTAGATCTTCTTTAAGGGAGTGACTCCAGATAAGCTGACTAGACACCAGTGGATGAACTTACACCAAGGGACATCTGGGTACATATGTTTGACTGGATAGAACTTAACATATATGACAGAATGCAGGAAATCCAGTGGGGGGGTCACGGATGGGGGACGTGGTATAAATTTGATTAAAACTAATTATATGAAATGCATGAAAACACAATAAAACTATTTTTTAAAAGAAAAAATAATAAAATAAAACTTCTTTTACATTGAGGCATTCCAAGAACCATTATTCCTACACAATTGAATAAAATAATAGTAATTTACAAGTATTGATTTTACTAGTAATATATCTTAATGAGATAGGGCTTTTAAATTTTTGTTTAATGTGGGCTAAGGAGATAGCTCAGTGGGTAAAAGTGCCTGCCTCACAAGCGTGATGGCCTGAGTTCGATTCCCAGAACACAATTTTTAAAAATGCAGCGGCAAGGAGCAAAAAGTGTCCTTTATGTCCCTCTGACCAAATTATTATAGACCTCAAAGTATGTCTGTTAAACACCCAAGAAGGTTAGTTCAA
>NW_008344179.1:965342-966816 GCF_000622305.1 Nannospalax galili | reverse complement strand
ATAAACCTTACCTAGACATATATTTCTTGATCTGCTATGTATAATTTGTAGTTCCAGGGGACTATGAGCATCTCTCAAAATGTCCTATAATGTTGGTGGGTCACCTGTCCTCTTGATCAAGGAGGCCGAGGAGACTCCACAGGATGGGCTTGAACCAATGTCCAGTCTATAAAGAGGAGGGTCAACACAGAGGAATCCCTTCCTCCAAGCTTCCAAGCAAAGCCAACCATGGTTGAGCAGGACCTTTGACTTACCTTCACATAGGTGGAACTGGTAAAAGAAAGGAGCCAGGGGCTCCTCCCAAGCCCATGTGACCCCTGAGGAACAGATCCTCAAACAACCTTAAGAGTAAAAATAAATTGGTTTATCTGGACCAACTGTGTGGCCTTAAACACCCAAAAGGAAAGTATAACCAAAGATTAAATGGCCCAACATAACTTCATAAGAGTCCATATGTATAGATAAAGGCTACATAACAAGGAACAATGCCAGACAAGTGATACCTTCTTTTGAGTTGTTGGCCAGGATGGCCAAAGGGATTCCCAGATAGTAACCCAGCACAGAACTGGGAAAATGAACAGCAGACCCCAATCTTATCCAAAGGAATATTGACAACTGATTGCTGCTAGATGAGGAACAGCTGACCTTCCCAAAAGAAAGACCTCTAGATACACCAGAAGGGCAAGTAGTGGAGAATGGCTGGGGGGCTGACAACACAGCAGCCAGTAGCAGGGATATCAGAGTATAAGGGCTCTAGTGGGGGGAGGGAGGCTATGGGAGGGTGCTACCTGGGAAGCAGGTGTATAAATAAAATTATAATAATAATAATTCTTCAAAGCATAAAAATTTTCTCCTTAATAATTAGATGTGAAAAACATTAACATTGAAATCTACACCACTGAAATCTACCTGATGACTTTATATCCATGCTCAGATGCCAAGGAGCTCAGAAAGTAACCGACTGTGACTATTAATAATCAGATATATAGAGATTAGAAACGCATGTGCAAACATCTTAATGTCAATTGCATTACAAATGAATTTTTCTGTATGAAACTGTGTATTATAATAATGCAATGGAGATCTTTTTTTATGTCTTATAGGGTTTATACTGAATACAATATTGTATAACTGTAATAATTCAACTGTATACCTAAAAGTTTACAGCCAATTTTGAAAGAGATGCATCTCAGCTCTGGAAATTGTTATTGAATATGTCAACGCTATTGTAATGAAATGCTTCTTCTAATTATATGGTTATTAAATAAATAATTTAAAAAAATTCAGCAGCACACATCTGCAATCCCAGCAGGTGGAAGACAAGATGGGAGGCATGAGCATGCAGTATAGCAGCAGCAACAGGACAGACTGCCTCAAAAACAAGGTGTAGGTAGAGAAGCTACTCCTGAAAAGTAGTCTCTGACCTCCACACACATGCCATGACACATGCAATCCTGCACTCACACACATACAC
>NW_008344179.1:943537-965323 GCF_000622305.1 Nannospalax galili | reverse complement strand
ATTATATATGTATATATAATATATATGTATAATGGGAATTCAACATTCATCTTATTCTTACTTTGCTTTCATTTAAACACAAGTGCTAAGAAAACCTGTATGTATACATAATAAATAAACAGGAATGGAAGGCACTTTATTTTAACAATGTCACTTGATTTTGGGGGATCTTTTTGAATTAGCAATTCTGAGGAAAACAAACAATGCTACAAATCTCAGCATGCCTGACTTCAAGCTATACCACAGAGCCACAGTAACAAAAACATCATGGTACTGGCATAAAAGCAGACACACAGATCTATGAAATAGAACAAAGGACCCTGAATTGAAACCACATAGCTCTGGGCTGGAGAGATGGCTCGGCGGTTAAGAACACTGGTTGTTCTTGCAGAACACCCAGGTTCGAATCCCAGCACCCACATGGCAGATAACAACTGTCCGTAACTCCAATCCCAGAGGATCCGACAGCCTCTTCTGACCTCCGTGGGCATTGCACAACAGGGGTGCACTTACATACATGCAGGCAATACATGCATACACATAAAATAAAAATAAAAATAAAGAAACCACACAGCTCCACGTGCTTGGTTTTTTACAAAGATGACAAAAACATACTTTGAATAAAAGACAGCTTTCTTTAACAAATGGTGCTGGGAAAACCAAATACCATGTAGAACAGTGAAACTAGATCCTCATGTCTCACCTTATACAAAAATCAAGGGGGTAAAGAGATGGCTCAGTGGTTAAGAGCACTGGCTGCTCTTGCAGAGGACCCAGGTTCGATTCACAGCACCCACATGGCAGCTAACAACCGTCCATAACTCCAGTACCAGGGGAATCTGACACCTTCCTCTGACCTACGCAGGCATTGCACGACACAGTGCACTTACAAATACACTCATACACATTAAAAATAAAACATTAAGTTCTTAAAAATCAAATCTAAATGGACCAAAGACCTTAACATAAGATCCAAAACTCTGAAACTGTTAAGGGAAAATACAAAGAAATAGCCATACACAAGAACTTTCTGAAAAGGACTCCAACAGCTCAGAAAATAGTTCAAAGAATTGATATCCTTTAACTTCATTCTTGCAAAGGCCTGGAGTCTGCTTCCCGATATCTGCATTGGGTAGCTTACAACCACTCACAACTCTAGCTCCAGGAATATGATGCCTTCTTCTGACTTCCAAGAGCATCTATAAGTACATGCACATACACACACAAACACACATACATATAATTAAAAAAAAACACTACAGTGAGATGGGCTGAAGAGATGGCTCAGTGGATAAGAGCACATGATCTGCAAGCATGAAGCCCTGAGTCTGAACCCCCAGCACCCATACAAAAAGCTGGGACGTGACTGCATATGCCTGTAACCCTAGCAGTAGGGAGCAAAGACAGGCATATCCTAAGAGCTCACTGGCCAACCTGTTCAGCAGAAACTGTAGGGCTCAAGGCAATAATGTGGAGAGCAATAGAAGAAAACCCTATCCCTGACATCCTGTTGCAGAGTTCACATGCATATGTATGGGCATCTGTGTCCACACATTCACATGTCTACACCACATATATACTACACACACACACACATACACACACACACACACACACACACACACACACACACACACAATGCACTGAAATTTCATCTCATCCCAGTCAGAATGACTATCATAAAATAAACAACAAAAAAATGAAATGTTGGTGGGGATGGGAGGGACAAACTTTGTACACTGCTAATGGAAGTATAAATTAGTCCAGCCAAAAATCAGTTCGAATGTTCCTCAAAACACTAAAAATAAAACTGCAATATAATCCACTTCTTTGGGTATATACCCAAAGGATTCTAACAGCATTACCACAGAAATACCTGAACATCCAGGTATTATGCCATTTTTTAGAAAATAGGTGTAACTGAAGATCACATTAAGTGAAATAAGACAAACTGTTGAAAGATCACATTTTCTCTCATTTATGGACCCTAGATTTTTAAATACATAAATCATTTATATGTATGTGTATACATATAAATATACACAATAAACAAAATTTAATTTTGTAATTATTTTTAGGACTGGGGGTATAGCCCAGTCTCAGAACTCTTGCCTAGTAAGCACACTTAATGACTTGTTAAACAAATTATCCAGGTCTTTATCAGTTGTGTTCGAAGTAAAGGAAAGGAAACTACCAGGACTTCAGAAAGTTTGTTGGTCCTTTGCTGGCCTCTGAATGCTTAGATAGTCCCTTTGTTTTATGCCCCCAAAGTTCTGATAACCAAGGGTAGTGGAATTTCGTAGGATTGGAGGATGTGCAGGAAGCCTGCTGTTCTGCTCTTGGTTAGAGAAGAGCAAGCAGACCATGGGGGCTGAAGATCACCTAGTTCTCTTTACTATTCACCACTGGTTGCCTTTCTACCCTCAAGGTATTGCCTGACTTAAATAACCACCAAGTGTCACAGCAGATATCAGGGCTGTGACTGTAGAGTCATACCAACTAATGGAAAAGAGGCTGGAATAGAAACCTGACCCATCTTCCCTCTGACTTCATTTCCTCTCTGTCATAATGTGGGGGTAGGTCAAGGTCTGGGCATCAGCTCTAGCATTGTGGGGTTTAGTTCTTACAGTGATAGGAAAATCACCAAACAGAACAGGGTAGAAAATATTTGGGTGACTGCAAATTAGTGGTACTATTTGCATAAAAGTGCCCATCATGCAAAGATCTGGGAGAACAGCATGCCAAGAAGAGGAAACCTGGAGTGCAAAGCCCCAGGTTGGACATGGGCTTAGCACCAGGAGGTGCAGCAAGGCCAATGGGGTTGAAGCAGGACGAGCAAGCAGCAACGGGCCGAGAGGGGACAGAGAGGCAGGCCAGGAATGAGGAGTTTGGGCTTGGAGCCTTATGCAAAGCCATTGGAAGTTCTTGAATATGGAAAAGGATGATATTATTCAAGGTTTGTAAATGCCACTATTGCTATTTTGTGAAGAATGAACCTGGGGCAGATGTGAAGGGTGAAGTAGAGAAGATGCTTAGGAGGTTGCAGCAGTAAACTAGGCAGGAGAGGTTGGATCTGGGTCCAAAGTAATAGAGAATGTGGTGAGGAATCTGCTCCAGCCCTAAAGGCAACAGAACTGGCTGAAGAAGTAAAGGCAGGTGACTAGGGAGGGAAAGGACCAAGGAGGACTTACAGGTTGGAGCACTGAGTGAGTGGGCAATGGAGGTATTCCACAGAAGGGGAGCACCCTGGGATGGGCAGTAGGAATTGTGAGAGTAAAGTCAAAATTTCTATATTTTGTTTGTTTTGTGTTTTGTTTTTGAGACAGTGTCTCCCTATAGCTCCAGCTGACCTGGAATTCCTTATATAGGCCAGGCTTAACTTGATCTCACAGAGCTCTGCCTGCCTCTGCCTCCCAAGCGCTATGATTAAAGGTATATGCCACCATGCCCTGCAGAAGCTCTACATTTTGGGTGAAGCTAGGCTTGAAACACCTGTTAGATTTATTGTGAAGATGTCTACGTTGCATATAAAACCCAAATCTCCCTTGAGACTCAGAGCCAAGTGTAACTGACATGTAGAAGTTATGTGAAGCCACTGGTCATACTAGATCAACTAACTAGAGAAGGAGATAGAAAAGACAGAATGGCCAAAAAGAGCAATGGGCATGCTTGCATGGATAGCTTGGAAAGGGGAATGAAGCCCTCAAAGGAGACTGAACAGGTAGCTGGGGATGGGAGAGAAGAGACACTGGAGAAGGGTGGAAGAAGAGAATGCGGTCCACCAGGTCCAACAATGCTGAAAGATGGAGTGAGGACCTGGCCACAAGATTCTGGCAGAAAGAGGTTTCTGGTGAACCAAAAACAAAAGTGAGGAAGAGTGTAAAGACAAAACAACCTAATTGGAATGGGTTAAGAAAAGAATTAAAGGCAAGGATGTGGAACTAGCGAATGAGTCCTTCAAAGCCAGGGCATGGTGGTGAGGTGTAGGGAGACTGAGTTCAATGCTACACGGCAAGAACTTTTCTTGAAAAAGACTTCTTTGGAACAGTTCTGTTCTGAGACAAAAGATGATTCAGAGAGGGATGGGAAGATGGTGAAGTGCAGGTACAGTGGAAGGAGTGGTGGGATCCACTGAGGGTTTTTGTTTAAGACAGAGTTGTAGCACATTGGTGTGTATGAATCACATATAATCAGGGAGAAGTCAGGAAAACAGGAGAAAGAAGGAGCCAAGTCCCTTAATAAGCACCTGCAGGAGAGATGATAAAAGAAGGTAACATGCATGAGGACAGATGCAAACAGGTTGGAAGTTGCCGGAATTCAAGCGCTTGGCAGCTCCATCCTGACTGCCCTTGCTTTCTGAATGAGATAACACACAGAGTGTTGGCTGTTGAGGTCCTGATGGTCATTATGCCCTCTTCATAAGTGCCTCTCTCTCTCTTAATGCTAAAATCTATGTTAAAACAATTCTTAATGAACTCTGACTTTGCTTGAAATTTCATCCTGAAATTCTCTCTGCAGTAGAGCCAAGAATCTCAGCTTCAAGCCAGATGTGGTGGCACGTACTTGTAATCCCAGCACTTGGGATACTGAGGCAGAAGGATTACTATGAGTTCAAGGCCAGCCTGGGTTACATAGTAAGACTCTGACTCAAAAAGGTGGAGAGTGGGGGAGCTCAAGTATAGTAGAAAAAAAGAACTTAATACTCAGGAGGATTTAATATATCAAGCAGTGACATAACTGAGTATTGATTTTAAAAAAAAAAAAAAAGGTTTCCCTCTTAATTATACAAAAATATTGCTTTGGAATGAATTCTTCTGTATGAAAAAATAAAAATAAAAAAAATAAAGATTAAAAAACAAAAAAAAATGTGTATTGAAAATAATCAACTTTAAGATGTGCTTAATTAACAAAATATAATTCTGAAAAAAATTAAAAAAAAAGAGGTTTCCCTCTTAATTATACAAAAAAAAGCCTTCATAAATACAAGATTTAAAAGTTGAACTTAAGCCAGGCGTGGTGGTGCACACCTTTAATCCTAGCACTTGGGAGGCAGAGGCAGGCAGATCTCTGTGAGTTCAAGGCCAGCCCGGTCTACATAGTGAGTTCCAGGCCAGCTGGGGCTACAGGGAGACCCTGTCTCAAAAAGACCAAAAAAAAGAGTTGAACTTAAACCATTAAGAAAATTTTGGTGTTTTAGTCTACAATTAGAATTATATACATAGAGTTTCAAGTAACTGTAAATGCATTTACTGTGTACATAAATTCTTCTCGAACTTCAAAAGGAAAAATTTTAAGTTAGCTAGACACCAGAGGAAGCCAGCCCTCCCCCCCAACTCTCAAGTCAAAAGACCATAGTGGTCTTCACAAGTTCTGCCCACCCTCCACCCCAACACACAGGCTGCTTCATCTTTGGGTCCCTGATGACAGTAATTGTGCTGTTCAGCCTCAGAGCTGAGACCCCCATATGAAAAATTCAACCCACTCATCAGCAACATTTATTCCCTCCCACCCTCCACAACAAACACAGTTTGGCAACAAAAAAAGCAGTTTTTAAATAATTCAGATTCATTTCTTGTTTCCAAGTACCTGGTGAGATGTATACAGAACCCCAGCAACACCTCTTCCCCATTGTCTTTACCCTTTCTCTTCCAAACGATCACAATTCCTACCCTAGACCCTAGACCCTGGCTTTTTATAGATTTGACATCATGAAAGGTCAAACAAAGGGCTGGAGAGATGACTCAGCAGTTAAGAGCACTGGCTGCTCTTGCAGAGGACCAGAGTTTGATTCCCAGCACCCACATGGCAGCTAACAAGCATCAGTAACTCCAGTTTCAGGGGCTC
Source organism: Nannospalax galili (assembly GCF_000622305.1). Lineage (NCBI taxonomy): Eukaryota > Metazoa > Chordata > Mammalia > Rodentia > Spalacidae > Nannospalax > Nannospalax galili. The sequence goes on along the minus strand of NW_008344179.1, from coordinate 959,479 downwards.
TGATGCCCTCTTCTGACCTCTGTGGGCATTGCACAACACCAGTGCACTTACACACGTAGGCAATACACATAAAAATAATAAATAAAAAAAATTTTTAAGTTCAATGAGGACTTCTGCCCTTCTGACAGCAGAGACTTGAGAGACAAGGCTAAAGAATTGTATTAAGAAAATGATCCACACTGGCCATGGTGGCATGTACCTGTAATCCCATCACATGGGAGACTGAGGCAGGAGAATAACTTCAAGTTCAAGGCCAGTCTGGGCTACATAGTTAAAATCTAGGCCAGTTTGGGCTATGGAATGACACCCTGTCTCAAAAAATTTATATATAATGTTATCATATTATATATATTTATTACAAAAATAGGCAAGAGGTTGGGGCTGAGAGATGGCTCAGTGGTTAAGAACACTGACTGCTCTTGCAGAGGACCTGAGTTTGATTTCCAGCACCCACACAGCAGCTACAAACCGTCCCTAACTCCAGTTCCAGGGGAATCGGGAGCCCTCTTCTGACCTCTATGGCATTGCACAACACAGGCGCACTCACATACATGCAGGCAATGCACTCATACATACACATAAAATAAAAATAACAAATATTTTTTAAAAGGGCATGGTGGCACACACCTTTAATCCCAGCACTCAGGAGGCAGAGGCAGGCGGATCTCCATGAGCTCAAGGCCCGCCTGGTCCACATAGTGAGTTCCAGGCCAGCTGGGGCTACAGGGAGACCCTGTCTCAAAAAGACAAAAAAAGAAAAAAAGAAAGAAAAAAACAAAAAATAGGCAAGAGGTAAGACCGACCTAAAAGGCCGTCATTTGCTGGCTCCTCTAGAGGACAGTGGCTTTCTGATTACTAGTTACTACCTGTTCAGGACTAGGCTCTGCAAAGCCATTATGTCACCTTACAAGGAGATTATTGAATGGCAGGTCACTTTTGTGCAGAAGAGAGAAAATTAATGCCAATTGTCACATGATTGTCCTGTTTTTCTGTTTGGTGGGTTGGTGGGTTTGGGTTTTAGTTTTTTGAGACAGGGTCTCAGGTATTCCAGGCTGGCCTTGAATTCCTGATCCTCCTGCCTCCATCTCCCAAGTGCTAGGATTACAGATATATGACACCATACCTTGCTATTCTATTTTGTATCTAACCGTGCAATTCTATTCCTGGATTTTTTTATTCTATGTATATGCCATGCATGTGCCATGACTATCTATGCCAATATCCATCTGTGAAAATAGATTCCAGGCTCGCTGATCTTCCTTCAATCAGCTTCTGGCTCAGTCAATAAAAAGTTAAATAAATTTTTGACACAAGTCAACTACATTTTTAATAAGCTGTATTTCTTTCTTAATGTGGGGAATGTTGTACTTTGACAATTTCTACATCTTTTTTTTTTTTTCCTATCCTTTTGAAACTAAAATCACTTGGGTTACCCTGGACGGGACTGTTCCCAAGACTTGGAGATTCTGCAGCTCCTTCCTCTAGCCCTGCCCCCTCCTGAATGCCAAGGCTCCTGGGGTTCAAATGGACGAGATCGTCAGGGTGGAGGGAAGACGTGGAAGGGAAGGAAGCAGAACCTGCTGAGGCAGTGCCAAACCTCACCCTTCCTGACTCTGACCTCACCCAATGAGGGATGGGAATGCAGGGAGGGCACTACCACCTCCACCTGCTCCCCTGCTCTGCAAACTCTGAGTCATGCTGTAAACCTTGAACCAAAAGATTCAATTTGGCAATAGATATTTGAAATACTCAAAGTACCTCTTGGCCCAAATTCTACTTATAAGAAATAATATAAGAAAATTCTAATAATAATAATCAAGGACGTGCAACATACTTTATGTATTTTGTCAATGTTATTGGAACATTACTCAAAATAGTAAAAAACGAAATTAACTGGGGACAAGTAATATTTGGTATGGGACCATGACAAACTATTATGCAGTTATTAAAAAAATCACATAGAAAATTTTGTGTTATAAGCAACTATTCTTTTTAGAATTCACAGCAACTAAGATCATTCCAAGTTAAAAACAAATAGGTGCCCTGTTTTATGCCTAACTTGCCATTTTACAAAGGCATGGGGCTCTGAACACTGTCTATGCCCATCCCTCTTATCTGGTCCTCCAGCCCGTCCCTAAAGGAAACCAGCATTAACCTCCATTCCTGTCCTTACAAAATGCTTGTCTCCTTGGTTATTTGAGTGATACGAAAAAAGTGTCCCAGATCACAGACCTAGAAGAATCTAGAGGCAACAAAAGAACAAGGGAGGGAGTTATAATACAGTAATAACCAACTCTATAAATTCTCTTTTAGTACCCAAGAAAAATATTCCCCTTAAGGATAACGAAGTTACAATCCCCATAATGTCCACAGTCACAAACTAGATGTGTTTGTACTTTACAGTTGTTTTTGTGTAATTCATATGTTAACCTCAGAACAATTCACAAAATTGAATTTGATTTTCAGTTCTGTGTCTGGGCTCAGTGCGCAGTAGAAGAGCTTACTCTACGCAGGAATATATGATATGATATACTCAGTCCCAGGAATATATGATCCCATTTTTAGATGAGGAAATTGAGGTTCAGAGAGAACAGACAATATAAATTCTTCTTCCTGGTCAGCTGTCTCCTTTTCACTCCACAGCATGTGGCAATCATCTGTCCCCTGAACTTTGCCCCCCTTTTCTTCTGGGGCTACTTCCTCTAGTCCCCACCCTGACTCACCATGCTACATCTCTTGGGCAAGATGACTGTTTTAAAACTGTGTGGAAATAATACATTAATTACCCTCAACACTACCCCACAAACACACACCATGCCTCACTGTAACAGAAACAGTTCAGGCTACCCAAGGAATTCTGTCAAAGCAGAGAAGCCTTGGTCTTAGACTTTATAACACAACTGTTCACATGGACAGATGATGACTAACATCTGGGAAACAGTACGCAAATTTCCTGGACTCCAGGGCAGAGGGATTGCGTACTCAGGAGCTGCCTCCTAACCACTGACCATCCATCCCCAAAGTAAGAGGTGAAACACCCCAGTACCATTTACATTCCTCACCCACTACTTAGAAGTTGCAGGACAGGATTGTGATGGTCTGTGGAATAGCTACACACTTGGCAGTCACCTCTGCTTGTTGTGACAATGGCATGGAATAGACCCACTCACCCCCTTTCCCACTGATGACTCCAGGAACATCTTAAGAGAGACATGCCTCAGGGCACACAATGATGGGCGGAGGCCTATGTCTGAAAATGAACTCTTTTACCCACAGCTATTTTTTTTCCTGTCCATTGAAATAATTAGATACTCAGATGGCAAATGAATGTGGAAATTCTGGTTTCTGCTGCTACTGCTAACTGCTGCTGAGTAATCTTTCTGAATTCACTTTGTGTCCACCAAATTCTGCCTCCACTTCCTTGGGAATTCCCCAGCATATAGAGTTTTCAATGTCTTAATACTTTGCTATTTTTAAAGCTAAAAATGGAATGTTTGTAGAACTTCCTTTGCAAGAGGAAACAGTGACCCCTAAATATTCATCAAAAGAGACAGAAGTAGATGCTATGAGGTCCCCTCTATCAATGTCATACAGCAGAGTCAAGAACCTCCCACCTTTGGTGTGACCTCAGCAGAGTCCCCAAAAGACAGCTAGGCAGCGGCTCTGGGGGTGTCCTGGGACTCAGCTCCATCTAGTTTTATCATCCCCTACTCTTCATTCTCAAAAATCCTTCATTCTCAGAAATCCTCCATTTTCAAAGATAAGGAATGAAAAAGACTCATCATAATGAATTAATATGTTGGCAGTCTTTACCTGAGCCTGGTTCTCAAACATCCCAAGATGTCTCTTCATGCACCCAAAGATGTCTCCATGTACCAACTCATTGGCCACTTAGCCTCTCCCACATGAGAAAGATACTTTGTACCTGACCACTAAAAGAATCCTCCCTGGACTTGAGGCTTCTCTTTACCAGCTGAGGCCCTTCAGCCTCTGGAATCTCTACACTCAGCAGTTCATCTCTGCCTTCCTTATACTTCCCCTCCCGTCTTTCCTCCCAGGAAGGCCCATCCCTAACTGACACCAGAGACATCACCAATGGACTTCATACATCCTAGACCAAGCAGCCCAATCTCTGTTATCCTTACAAGGTATCTCTCTCATTCTTGAGCTATTGCATTCCCCTCTTGAGAAGTTTCCCTAGGCAACTGCTGCAGTTGGAGAAGGAAAGGAGGAAGGGAAGGAGGGAGGGAGGGAGGGAGGGAGGGAGAAGGAGGGAAGGGAGGAAGGAAGGAGGGAGGGAGGGAGGCAGGGGGAAGGAAGGAAGGAAGGAAGGAAGGAAGGAAGGAAGGAAGGAAGGAAGGGAATGGTTTGGGAGCTACTTGTTATAAATATTAAATGTAAACATTGGTTAATCATAGCTAAGTGAAATATAAAACATAAATTGCTCTTTTCTCTCCAGTAGTTGCCTTCAAACATCCTTGCAGACCTCACTGACATCTCATGCCCATGTAGACCTTTTCATTAAATATCCTTCCTATATGAACAGTACCAAATTTTAGGATAATATAGCAAATATACACTTTCACAGCTAGTGTTTTTCCTTTCCCAAAGCCCCATTAAATGAACACAAAAGTGTTTAGTTTTGTTTCACTTTGTTTTGTTTTTACAACAAACGCATAAGGATGCAGGAACAAAAAGAAGAAAGCAACAGTGAGGAGTGCAAATTGTTTTGACTGATGAGACAGTTCCCCAGCATTCACTTCACTGAGCTCACAGTTCACACACACAACAACTGAAGAGCTCTTTTGAGGGTCAGTGAAATGATGTGTGCTGTCAAGCCTGGTAACCCGAGTTTGACCCTCAGGACCCATATGATAGAAGGAGAGAACTGATTCCTGCAAGTTGTCCTCTGACCTCCACATGCATATGAATTCAATAAATAAATAAATAAATAAATGTAAAAAAAATTAAAATAGGGGGGCCGGAAAAATGGCTCAGCAGTTAAGAGCATTAGCTGCTCTTGTAGAAGTCCTAGGTTTGATTCCTAATACCCATACAGCAACTAACCAGAGTCCATAACTCCACTTCCAGGGCATCCAACACCCTCTTCTGGCTTCTAAGGGCACTGCACAACATGGGTGCACTTACATACATTCAGGCAACACACTCATAAACATAACATTAAAATGAATAAATAACTAAATATTCAAAAAAATTAAACAACAAAGAATATCTATTTGCTTTTGAAACTAGAAACAGATGGATAAGTGGAGGCTGAACTGACACAGCAGGAGAAAAGTAAAGAACCAGTCAGGATCCTGCATCTTTGGAATGAGATGATGATAAAATAAGTAAGATTATTTGGAAAACTGATTAAGAAAAATAGATCACTTCAGAAAAAATGTATCATGTAAGATTTCCTTTATACAAAACTATAGAAAAATGTTAACTTGCCAGGTGTGGTGGTACACCTTTAATCTTAGCATTCAGGCAGCAAAAGCAGGCAGATCTCTGTGAGATTGAGGCCAACCTGGTCTACATAGTAAGTTCCAGGCCAGCTAGAGCTACAGGGGGACCCTGTCTCAAAAATTAAAAAAGAAGATATGAACTAATCTGGGTTCACTGGGGAGTGAAGAAGGGAGGAGAGAGGATTACAAAGTGTTCTAGAGAGACCTAGGAGGAGACGTATATGTTCACTCTCTTGATTGTGGTAATGGCTTGATAGGCATGTGTCAAAGAAATAAATTGAATAATTTCAATATCGATAGTTTATTATGTGTCTGTTTTACTTTGATGAAGTTGTCACTTAACAGCAGTTAATGCAGAGACCCATGATTGGTCAAGGTGCTAAGGACAAGTGACTGCTGAGTGCTCAGCCTGAAACACAACACCCATATCATTCCCTCCAAGGCTCGGGGAACATCACAGAAGAGGGAGTGAAAAGAATGTAAAACCCAGAGGATGGGGAAGAGGACCCTGAAATGCTGTCTTTGGACAGGACAGGACTCATGAACTCATAGCAGCTATGGTTGCCTACATAGAATCTGCAAAAGACTGAGCCTGTAATCACTCAGGCATAGATAGGGAAGGGATTCATGGGGCCCAGCCCTGTCCATGGGAGTTACTGACTGTCCAAAGATACCGGAGGAGTTATTGTCTTTAGTGATGCAGTCAGTGGTGAGTTACTCATGTTCCGGTGGATAGCTCCACACCCATGCCCACACAGGAAGCCCTAGTTAAACCCAGTGGGTCAGGTCACAGCAAAAGCAAAACATAGGAAAGTACAATGAGGATCTGGGGGAAAGGATGGAGGCTTGTGAAGGTGGGAAGGAATAAGAGAGGTTGGAGTTTGGAGAGATGAGTGTGATCAGAATATACAGACACATATCTGAAACTGCCCATACATAAATGAATAGGAAAAAAAGCTACAGTTTAAAATGCTGACAGGGGTCTGAGGAGACAGCTCAGACAGAAAGAGTGCCTGCTATGAAAGGAATAAGACTAGAGTTCAAATCTCCAGTACTCAAATAAAAAGCCAGGTATGGCAGAGTGTGCCTATAACCCCAATGTTAAGAGATGAAGACAGCTAGATCCTAGGAGCTTGCTCATCAGCTGGCCTGGCTGAAACACGGAGCTTCAGGTTCAGTAAGAGACCCTGTCTCAAAAAAAAAGGTAGAGACAGAGGAGACACCTGGTGTCCTCATCTGGCCTTTGTACGCACGTACATGGGCACCTACACTTGTACACATACATGCATGCAACACACACACACACACAATGCAGTCTGTAAGGAAATCTGCACTTATTGCTAGTTGGTTTTTGTGGTTTGGGAGACTATCATGATAATAATTTTATCATCTTGAGAAAAAAATAAAAATGAAATAATCAGGAAAAATGAATTATTAGATTCCCAGATCACCTCTTCCCATACAAGTAGAAGACATGAATTTATTCTGTAAAGAATGAAAAATAAAGTGTCTTTGGCTGGAGAACATCAGGCATATCTTAAGATGAGAGAAAAGTACTGAAAACAGCATTCTGTGGAGAATTCCAGGCTTCTCCCCCATACCTAATGCAGGCTGGTCTTTGGCCTTTCTCCTTCAGGCAGAAGATTCAAAGTCAATGACTCCTGTAGTCACCATGTACTCAGAGATTCCAATCTACTCCTGAGTCACCTATTCTCAAAAGTGTAAGATTTTTAAATACCTGCTGAAAATTCTTAGCAAGAAGGACATTAAATAAACCAACTGAAAAGGGCAGAATAAAAAAAAAGATTTATGCACAGAGAAAACTTGAAAAACAAATAAAAATTATCGTGAGGCCAGCCATGCTCCTACAGTGTCCCAGCTATTCAAAATGCTGAGGCAAGAGGGGGATTTGAGGCCAGGAGAGCAATACCAGTTTTGATAACCATAGAAAGACCCTGTCTCAAAAGTTTTTTAAAAATATAATGAATTTTTATATTAAGTATAGAAGTATTTGATAGAATTGTGAATCAAGAACAAAATGTTATGGGGAGAAGCAAGTAGAATATTCAAGTAACAAAATATAAAATGAAATGAAAAATCTATAGGGGAGAGATAAATGTGAAGTAAACCTCCTGTAAAGGAAAGCAAAAGGATAGAGCCTTAGAAAGTAGACTAGATAAGAATAATAGAAGCAGGGCAGAAGAGACAGAGCAGTTGGTAAAGTGCTTGTCTTGTAAGCATGAAGACCTGAGTTCAATCCCCAGAGCCCAGATAAGAATGCCAGGCATGGTAGCATGTTTGTAATCCCAGCACTGGGGAGGCAGAGATAGGAGAATCCCTGAGGCTCACTGGCCAGCCAGTCTAGCCTAATTGATGAACAGCAGGCCAATGAGAGACCTTGAAAGGAGGTGGATGGCATTCCTAAGGAAGACACCTGAAGTTGTCCTCTGGCCTCCACACATATGCACACATGTGTATATGAAATGCTTACACGCACATGAATATGCACACACTCAAATTCACACACATAGGTGCATAAAATTTTTAGAAGATTAAAGGTAAGAAGAAAAACAGATAAGAAATAATAGTTTTTAAAACTTAAAGAACACAAGTTTTCAGACTAAATGGTCTATTGAATGCCTTGCAGAATGAATGAGTAAACACTAACATCATAGCACTTCAGGATACCGATGATAGAAACAATCCTATGATGTTCTAGACAGAAAAAAAAATAGTCACTTGAAAGAGTTGGACATTTGAATATCGTCAGACTTCTCACAGCAATATTAGAAGCTAAGAGGAAATGGAGCCTGTCTTCAAAGTCAGGAAGCAAAATGAATTACAACCTAGAATTATATCCAGCTGTACTATCAACCAAGTAACAGAGTAGAATAAAAAATACTGTCATACAGACAAGTTCCTAAAGAAATTTCTACTACTCACACATCTTTCCTCTAAGAACTCACTGAGAAACAAGATCCACGGCAGGAGAGAGGCAAAGAGGACCAATGCTACAAGGAGGCCCAGGTCAAAGATGGGCACAACAACAGAGAGCAAACTGGACCAGGTCACAAAGCCCCAGGGACCTTTTTCCCTAAGATAGAAACAATTTCTGTGAAGATAATCAAGCTTAATCTAAGGATCTTCAATTTCCAAGTGTTGGTTAGATAACAATTACTTGTCTTACTTTTTAATCACCTCATTCTCCAAGACGCAGGATCCTGACTGGTTCTGTCCTTTTCTCCTGCTGCATTAGGGTCAGCCTCCACTTGTCCACCTGCTTCCAGTTTCAAAAACAAATAGATTTTTTTGTTGCTTAAAAAAAATGGTTTTTTTTTGGTCTTTTTGAGACAGGGTCTCCCTGTTGCCCCAGCTGACCTGGAACTCACTATGTAGACCAGGCTGGCCTTGAAATCACAGAGATCCGCCTGCCTCTGCCTCCAAGTGCTGGGATTAAAGGCGTGCACCACCCGCTCAGCTATGCTTAAAATTTTTTACATTTATTAATTTACTTTGTGTGTGTGTGTGTGTCTGTGTGTGTGATGTTACTAGAAGTTGAACCAGAGCCTGGCTTATGCTACGCAAGTACTTTGTCACTGAGCTACTTTCTCAGTCCTGTTTTTACTTCTTTTTATTTTGAGACAAGGTCTTGAACTTGCAATCCTTCTGCTCAGTCTTCCAAGTGGTTGGGATTACAGGTCTCCAACACCAGGCCTGCTATATATTTCTTTCTCCTTGAACAGATCTATCAACAGAAATTATATGCTACTCTAGTGATAAGTAAATAGAAAGCTAAGCAAATGAGAAAGAGAAGGCAGTAATTAAGGAAAGATACAGTGTTCAATTAAACAAGGAGAGTGCTTAATTTACTAAATGGCTCCTGTCTGAATAGCATTTACATATCCATAATAATAAAAACAACTACTGATCTAAGAGAATTAAGATGTAACCACATTAGGAGGATTGGGAGATGAAAAAGTAGGTATACCAGTTGGAGATTGGAGCAGAAGAATTTAGGTTTCACTTTCCAAAGAGGAAGATACCATGTAAGTGTAAAACTCCAAGTCTACCAGGTAACATACAAGTGTGTCCTTAAGAAACAAGGACTTAGGCTGAAGAGATGGCCAAGCAGTAAAGTACCTGCTGTGCAAGCGTGAGGACTTGAGTTTGGGTCCCTGGAACCCCTGGGGAAAGCAGTTGGCAGGCATTACCATGTATGGGGGCAGGAGAGAGGGAGGCAGGAGAGAGGGAGGCAGACCTGGACATCTGTTGGCCAGGCAGTCTAGCCAATTGATAAGCTCAATTCCCTGAGAGACTCTGTCTCAAAAATAAAGGGTAGAGCAACCGAGAACTATATCTAACTTCTATTTCTGGCCTCCATACATGACAACTCACATACACATGCACGCACACACACACGTGTGTGCACGGTGCTTGCCACAGAAAGAAAAAAGAACAAGAACCAAACACCAAACAGGAAGCCAGAGATAAGGAGGTGAGGTATCTGATTTTTTTTTAGAAAAAAATATTAGAAAATTACAGGACTTTATATGCAGAACTGACTTAAAACAGAAAAAGAAAAAGAATCACATTTTGCTATTTTTAAAACTATATTTTAGAAAAGGCATAAGACTATCTTTTCAATAATTAAAATTCATTTCAACATTGGTTCACATACTTCAAAACTAAAACTTATTTCACATATGACTATTTTACCAATTCTTAGCTCTGAAAAGTAACAATTAAAAGAAAATTATGAAACATTGATCTCTCTGTTTCTCTCTGTCTCTCTGTCTCTCTCTCTCTCTCTCTCTCTCTGCGGGGTGCACAATGAAAAATGCCATGATGAGACTGATGAGAGGATATGAAAGAGGAACACCAACTCCACATCCAGTCAGTCTTGCCCCTCCCTCCCCTGCAGCTCTAGGAAGGGGTGCATTGGCGTGTCTCACTCTTTCCTCACCTCCTTCCCCTCCCTCCTCTGACTCTTCCATCTTCCTTCAACCTGAAGTGCATGAAGAGGCCTAGAAATGGAAAGTCTTCTGTGGGGCTTAACAGCTCAAGTGACCTCTGCCCCCACTTCCTCTGGGAATTCCCGCTGAGGCCTAAGTCACGTCCATACTGAGATTCCACATGCCAGGGCACATCTGCTAGGGCACATCTGCCAGGGCATGCAGCACAAAGTCATGTGCTGCCATGAGCTGACCTGTACCTTGAGCGGGAGAGCCTGTGGAGGAATGGCTCCTGAGGAAACAGCCTTACTGAGCAGGTGTGTCTGCTCAGTCACAGGAAATCACAGAGAAAGGTGTCTGAAGGAGAAATTTTTACTAATAACTGTGGGAGTGCTGAGAACACAAGAGTTTCCCAGAGTAATTGTAACCATTTTACATTCCAGCCAGCATTATATGAAGGTTCCAGTTCTTCTCATTCACAACACTTGGTATGGTCCGTTTTGGGGGCACGGGATATACTAACAACTGTGTAATTATTCCTAGAGCCTTGAGTTACATTTACATTCTCTTTAGCATTAAAAACTTTGCCAAGAGCCAGGCATGGTGGTGGTACATGCCTTTAATTCCAACACTTGGGAGGCAAAGGCTGGTAGATTTCTGTGAGATCAAGTCCAGCCTGGTCTACATAGTGACTTCCAGGTCAGCTGAAGCTACAGGGAAACCCTGTCTTGAAAAAAAAAACAAACTTTGCCAAGTATAGAGAAAGTACTCCTTGCAAGATTGGTAGGTCTTTCACAGTAAATGGAGATCACTACACTGGCCATTCTACTAGGTTAAAGTGCTCCATGTGCCAATCGGCAATGAGTACACACAACATACACACACACACACACACATGGAGGTTCAGACACTCACAAAGGAAGGGATCGGTAAGGGTGGACTGGGCCTCCAGTTCTGGCCAAAACTGGGTACAGTATTACCTAGGGTACAATATTACAGTGTCCCTGGTCAACTCATTTAACCTACCAGGGGCCCAGTTTTCTCATCTATATAATGAGAACACTGGGACAGCTAACTTGTTAAAATTACATAGATCTGTGGCATTTCTTCATGAACAGCATATTTCTAGATATTTTAAGGTTGATTGAGACACACAGGAAGGAAACTTGAATATTGATCAAATCTATCTCCTTTTTTTAACAAAGACATATACATTTCATTTGATGTTTTCACAACTATCTTATGAGGAAAACAGAGCTGTCCCCATTCAGATTGTTAGAAAACTCCAGCCTGTCCTTCTCTGAAGCCCAGGTTCCTCCCACAGTGAGAAATGAGACAACCAGGCCCCACACATGTGAGCTCTGCCCCAGAATGAAATGAAGCAATCATTGGTTTTTGTTAGGTTGGTTAGCTGAGTTTTTGTTGTTATTGTTGTTGTTGTTGTTGTTGTTGCTGTGTTTGGGTTGTTTGGTGTTTTGGGATTTTGTTTGGCGAGGGGTATTGTTGTTTTTATGCAGGGTCTTACCACATAGCTCAGGCTGACCTTAGACTTGAGATTCTCCTACCTCAGTCTCCCAGGTACTGTGATTTCAGGCACGCACCCCAACACCTGGCATTTTATTATCATTTTCCAATAATCTCATAATCATCCTTGAGCCAATCAGTAAAATTATTGGCCTGTCCAGACCTTGCTTCTGGAGACAAAGCTGTTGAAAATTTAAAGGAAGAAAAATGTGACTCGCTGTAAGAGTCACCTATGTTCTATGGAAGAGTAACTAAAACCCACAATTTAACAAGTAGAAAGGCCACCTCACCCTGTCCTTCACTCTTGAAATATTCAAGAGTCAACCATATTTCACAAGGACATTGGCAGCCTGAATCTTCACTGAGAAGAGCAACCAACTCCATGAGGAGTCAGAGAATTCTGTGAGGGCCAATTAGAGAGGACGGGGATTCAAAGAAATGCCATCAAATTCCAGGGGCTCTCTCAAGGTGTCAGACCTGTGCATCTTTAAGGAAGCACCGGGATAAATCATTGCAAGTCATTAAGGACTTCACAGTTTGGTTGTGCCAGAAGGAAGAACATCACAGTATCAGAGTTCTCTGGCTGTAGAGTGGGCTGTCTCACAAAGTAACATTTCCCAGCTCTTTAGATAGCCCTATCTTCATAGGAATGCAGTAAATAGTACTTACTCCCCTGAGAAAAGAGGTTGGAAGAGAAACAACTCCAGAATCATAAGAAGCAGCAACTCTAGGTACTGTCCTAGTTTTATTTCTGTTGCTGTGATAAAATAACCTGACAAAAGCAACTTTGGAGAGAAAGGGTTTATTCAGCTTACAATTCCAGGTTACAGTCCATCCTTGCAGGAAAGTTCAGGCAGGAACTTCAAGCAGCTAGTAACATCACATCCACAGTCAAGAGGAGAGAGAATGAATGTGTGCAGGCTCACTTGCTTGTCCTCAGCTCAGTTTCCCCACTCTTACACAGTTCAGGAACCCTCTGTCTTGGGGATGGTGCTGCCCACAGTGAGCTGGGTCTTTCTCATACCTATTAGCTTCAGATGTTCCCGCAGACATGCCCACAGGACAACCCAATGTAGGCAATAACTCATCGAGATTCTCTTCCCAGGTGATTCTACGTTGTGTCATCTTGACAAAGCTGATCATCAACAGGTACATACTAGCAATTTTCTCAAGTCTCTGTTTAGTAAAATGGAACATAAGTAAAGCAGAACAAAATTGTGTTTGAAAATTATAGTAACAAGATCCTATCTTTTAAAAAAATGCCAACGAAACAAAAACAATAATAACCTCATTTAATTTGGGGGACAGAACTCATGTGTGAAGCCCTGATGGTTATTGCCTTGGTAGAGTTATTTAACCTTCGGATTTTCATTTGTGAACAGTGAAGAATTCTTGTGGGAGGGGGAGTATGCAGAGCCATAATGGGAAACAGAAGATTCTGATAGTGATGAACATAATAGGTGAACACAAGAAGTGGTTGAAACAGAGTAGGGTGAGGAAAGAGTGGGCAAGGGAAGTAGTAACGGGACCATTAACTTGGGAGGAAAGGATGAAAGGCCAGAGGAGGGAGGAACTCATGGGAGGGAGGTCAACCAACTATGCAGGCGAGCCCTCTAGGATGGCATCAAGACCTTGAACCTGGACAAGAGAAATACAGAAGTCTGGACAAAAATGATGATTTCTCTCTGGACACTCTGAGTCACCATGTAGGGTAAGCTTCACAGAACACAGAATTTCCCCCATGGGTTAGTTCTGCTTTGCATGTGGCCTGTGGGAATTTCTATAGGAACTGAACCAATGGCCTTACAGTATGGTAAGAAAGAATTCATAGAAATGAAGTGGAGAGAGGGGAAGTGACATTCATATCCCTCTAAGGAAGGAAATTGAGGCTTTTGATTCTCAGTCTCTGATTTCCTCAAAAGTTGCCAAAAAAGGAACAAGGTTGCATTTTAATGCTAAACTTCCAGAATTTCAAACCATACCAAATTAATTTCTAAATATATTAAAGGCTTAAATGTAATATAAACAGCTAGAAGAAATGAAAGGTAATTTTTTAGATAATTCTAGGGATTTTTTTTAAAGATGAATCTCTAAAAGTAAAATCCATAGTCCAAAGGTCTTTTCAATAATAAGGGTTTTGGTGTCCTCTGATAATCTGCCTTCCTGCTTTCCAGTCCAATCACACGCCATGCTGCCCCACCTTGCCCTCAGGGCTTCATCGCTGGCTTGCTCTCAGTTTCTCTAATTCATATCATCGTCTAGCTTCAGAACTTGGCATGGGCTGTCCGCGTTGCCTGGTACATGAATTTCTTTCCCTAAGTTCACTTCTTCCCTTCCTGGTATCATGTAGCTTTCTCTGACCTTTTAATGAAGATCAGACTCTCCCTACACATATCTCCAGAGCATCACATACTTCCGTTACTTATTGATCACCTGTTATAGACTGATGTATGTGGTCCCCCGCCCATTGACATGTTGAATTTAAATCCCTAATGTGAGGATATAGGGAGATAGGGATTGGGGGAGATGATCTCTACCTGGAGCCCTTATAAAAGAGATCTCCTGGGGAGCTTTTTTGTACCATCTACTATTTGAGGCTACAAAGAGTGTTATCTGTGAACCAGAAAGTAGACCCTCCCTAGAATTAACCATCATTCTTATCTGAGACTCTAGAATTGTGAGAAATAGATTTCTGTTGTTTATAAGCCATCAACTTAGTTGTGTTTTGGTATAGCAGGACTAATAGACTGAGACACTCACTACCATGCTTATATGCAAGGTGTGGCTTCTCTGCTGACAGAAACACTCCATGAGGTTAAGAATCTTGTCCATCTTATGTACCATTCAGCCCCCAGCTCACAGTATGTTCCTGAATCAAGGATCCATTCTATGAATGAATGAGTGCATGTATGAATGAAGAGAAAACATTACATAATTTTTCTAGCCTGTTATACCCACTGTGAACAAGTTTGCATTCTAAGAATCCCTTTGACTATAACCTGAGTTTTGGCTAGTCACATTTGACATCCCTCCTAGAAAGCCTATGCTTTCCATCCTATGTCAAGGAAGAACCTGGGCTAATGAGTAAAGAAAGGTCTGCGTTCCACAGGTAGAGGGAAGAGAATAGATTCCAAAGAAAATTAAGCTATAAGGAGTAAAGATGGGAGAATATGACATTTGAAGAGAAGGGAAAGAAGACTAACACTGACCTGAAAACTCTCAAGTGTAATCTAAATCCGATGCATCCAAAACTCTGAGGAATTACTACCACAGTTGTACAGGCAACCAAATCCCTGAAGGCTGAGCAACTTACCCATTGCCACAAGGCAGGAGACACACAATGCATTTCTTATGCTTTTACTCATCCAGTTTCCTCAGCCTGGAATATCCATTCTCCACTATGCAAATCTAAGTCCTCAAGCTCAACTTCACATGAAGGTAGCCTCCCTGAAGGTGTGCCTGGGTTACTACTTTGAGAGCTTCCATCACTCCCTCCCTTCCCTCTGCTTCTGACAGTTTCAGCCTTTCTACTCTGCCTGCACATGTTATCTTTACATGTCTTCCCTAGAACGTAAGGAGCTTAAGACCAGCAGAGCTCTTTGCTGCTTCTTTCTCCACAGCTCTCCTAAAATGCTTCATTGTTGACTCAGCTGTGAAGCAAGCAGGCTGCCAAGCTGACTCGGGCAGATTTGCACAGAGCCCCTGAAGGACACCTGGCCCAGTTTTGCCCCATTCCCACTTCTGAGTCCAAACTGTGCAGGTCTGCTCCTTCACTCTCAAGAGAATTGCAATGCCTTTGAGTAAGTCTGTGTAGTATGGAAGGCTTTCGGGGGGACAGCACTGAAACTCAAAAAAGGAAGAAAGCAAGAAAGCAGAAGAGAAAAAGTTAAGGTCATATCTCCACTTCCATGGATTTTTTTTCCTTACCAAAACACTCTAAAACTTGTCCAGATATTCAATTTCAGAAACATAATCTTCTTTTTATGAGTTATAAAGGG
>NW_008344179.1:925235-943477 GCF_000622305.1 Nannospalax galili | reverse complement strand
AATCAGGCTTTCTTTGAAATCAAGACTGAGTTATCATTCCCTCACAGCCATGGCAAAAAGTCATTTCCTTCTAACTTGTTGGCAATTATCATATGCTTCTATGTTAAGAAAGGAATTTATTTCTGTTTAGTCTAAGAGTCAAAAAAATCTATTCTGTCATTGAAATTAGAGAAAAAGCAAATAGAGTTTAGCATGTATCTGTGACTCAGTTGTACATGAGACAAAGAAAGATTCTAAAAGGGAATGATAAGTGTGGAAATGGGACCCTATGCAATCAGACACAGTGCTTCAGAAACACAAGAAAGTCATATCAGAATAGTATTATGTTCAAGGTCATCATGAAATCCGGAACGGGCAACCAGTACTTGAGACCCCCAGTAGTCACCCAGTCTGATCTCTTCCCTCTAAAGATCAAGAAAGCCCAGAAAAAAAATGTGGTAATTGTCGAGAAGCAAGATAACAAAAGGAATGTCATCGGTTGGAAAGTGTCACAATAAGACACATACTTTGTGCCACTACTGTGATTCTAAGTCCTACCACCTTCAGAAGTTGACCTGTGGCAAATGTGGCTATACTGCCAAGTGCAAGAGAAAGTATAACTGGAGTGCCAAGCCTAAGGGACGAAATAATAGCAGGACTGGATGGATTCAGACATGGATTCTGTGAAGGAATGACATTGAAACCCAAGAGGGTAGGTGTTGCAGCATCCAGTTCATCTTGAAGATTTCAACAATCAATCATAAAATAAATGTTCTGGCTTCAAAGACTGTAAAAAAAAAATGTGGGAATTGTCTAAGATCACACAGTGGCCAAGATCAAAGTCAGGGTGAAGATCTGCTTCTCTGGCCACACCATGTACCACATCTGTCAATCCCATCCTGCACCACCTGCTTCAGTTGGGGGAAGGGGGGTCCATCATCTTCAGCCAACAGTTCACATCAAAAAGCAGAAAGGAGAGAACTATGTACCGGCCATAGGACTGTTTGCATGCATAAACAGTCAACCTTACATCAGATCAGATACTTATATTTCGCTTTCTTTAAAATACCTTAAGGGCTGGGAAGATAATTCAGTGGGTAAAGTACTTGCTATGCAAGCATTAAGGCCTGCATGGGAACCCCCAGAACCCACGTAAAGATGGGTATGGTAGCATGAATCTATAATCCCAGAGCTCCTACACCAAATGGAAGCAAGATACTAAAGAATCCCTGGAAGCTCACAAGCCAGCTATTGTGACTTAA
The DNA here is from genome assembly GCF_000622305.1 of Nannospalax galili. Lineage (NCBI taxonomy): Eukaryota > Metazoa > Chordata > Mammalia > Rodentia > Spalacidae > Nannospalax > Nannospalax galili. The sequence continues at coordinate 942,236 of NW_008344179.1, read as the reverse complement.
GCAGCACTAAAACAATAAAGGAAACCCTGCCTCAGACATCAAAGGTGGTCTGGTGCTGGGATTGTCCTTTTATCTCCACTGACACAGGCATGCCAAAGCACTCACCTGTACACACACACACACACGTGCGCACACAAATGCACGTATACAGTATATATCATGCGCATAAAAAATTGAAATACTGTGAAAAACTACAAAGCACCATATAAATGTTAGATTATTTTATTTGTCTGGCATATTAACTCAACAGTACCAGCTTTATTATCAGCCATTTTTGTCCTCACAGCTAATTTATCTTTACATCTGGAATCCAAATTTGGCCCCACTGTAAGCATCTAATTAGGTTCATGGCTTGCTAGAAATCTCTGTCCTAGAGGGCAAAGAGTTTGATAAGAATGCTAATATAGACAGTTCTGTCCAAGAAGAACTTGATTGTGTGAGAGAGGAGTTTTGAGAATGTATGTCACACTGGTCTGTGATAAAGAAGGGAAAGAGACTCACACAGCATTAGTCAGAATAGGTTTGGTTACACCACAGAAACAAACTGAAATCTCAGTGATTTACCAGTGCTAAAGATTTGTTTCTCACCCACACAAAGGCCAGCACAGGTACTCTATCCTCATGCTTTTGCAGCCACAGCATCTAGAACACGTGACTTCCAGGGTTGCTGCATCGGAGGAAGCTGGGCATGACGAAGGCCCATGCTGGCCTTGGGTTGCATCAGTGGAGAAGCATAACGCATCATACATCAATCACTTCCTGCTCATAGTTCATTGGTCAGAGTATGTTGTATGTCCTCAATCTAACTGCAGAGGAGACCAGGAAATGAAGACATACGTCCATCGAGAAATTCACAAATGAGCAGAGGGACAGTAGTGAACATTATCTACCACACATGCATTCCCTAGATTCCAAGAAAGCAAATATCAAAAGATTTCAGAGCCCAGTTATCTAAAAAGTAGGCTGTAAAGACAGAAAGATTTAAAGGAAATACACCAAAATGTCATCGTAATTATCTCTAGTCATTAAATTTTTGTGGGTTTTATTTTCTCCTTTTTTACATATTTCCCCAGCGCAGCAATATTTGATAATAAACATTTTTAAATAAAAAAAATACAGGTTATTTTTGAAATTGAGAAACAAGTTCAAACCAGAGATAACTATGACTCCAAAGAAGAAAATGACTCAAAAGGAAAGAAATTTTCTTTGAAGAATGCACTTCTGATCAGAGGATCACAATTAGCCAGGAAGACAAAATGCAAGCGACAGGCCCAAACATGAGGGTTGCCACACAGGAAGCCTGCTGGTGAGCTCATTTTTGAGGGGCATCCAGAGAAGCAAAGCCTCATTACTCAGCATCTCTAGAGGAGAGAGAAAGGGAAATCAGAAACAAAAAGCATCTATTAGGGAAGAAATAATAAAGTCTAAAAAGGATAGGTCACAGTCAACTAACCACCCAGTGATTTATTCACTGAACCATAGCTGTCCATAGCTGTCCTGTGTCCCTCCTGCTGCAGACTTCCGAATCTCTCCCTCACCTCTAAGCCATGGCAAACCCCTGCTGCTGAGTTCTCAGAGTATGGGTCATAATACATACTTTTGAGTTGAGGTAGAAAAACTAGCTTTCTGAAAGACTGATACACTTCATAGATACATTCTTATATCTGTGTTCTCTGTGTACAGTTTTACAACCTAGAAATTATTCTTTAATACAAAGGTGACCATTTAAAAGGACAAAGGTAGCTGGGGTACAGCCCAATGGTAGAGTCCTTGCCTAGTATGCACAAGGCCCTAGGTTCAGTCTCTGTTACCACAGAAACAAAACTACAAAACAGCTCAGGTTACTAACACAGAGAACTTGAGTGGCTTCCCACTAATTCTTAAGTGAAGATCTTGTGGGACTCACATGAGGCCTTGACCATCTGGCTCTAGCTTTTCTCCCAGTCCTCAATCTTCATCTCACCAATCCACCCCGCTCCATTAGCAGCTCTGAACTCAGCCTCTGACCAGAACCTGCTTCCACTTACTTGACCCCCACAGCATTTGCTCAGGCTGGAATGTTACTTTTTCTCTCCCTATTGAATAACCCTCTCCCAGCCCAAGACTGGCCAGTGCATCTGTTTCATATCTTTACTGCACTTACCTCAGTTTGGAATTATCTACTTGGGGGCAGGGGTTATCACCAGCTTCACTGTCAGATTTTAGGAGAACAGAGATCATAGCTGGTTTTGCTCACTTAATGCAAAGTAATGACCAAAAATAAGTTCAGATTGTCCTCATTCTTCTTCATTCTAACTCCTTTAAAAAAAAAGTTTTTGAGCACTTTTGTGCCTAAATCCATGCTAAGTATTTTATTTTATTTTATTTTATTTACCTATCTATTTATTTTTAAGATAGTCTCATGTATCCCAGGCTATTCTCCAACTCACTATGTAGCCAAAGATGATCTGATCCTCCTGCCTTCACCTTCCCAGTGCTGGAATGACAGGCATGCGCCACCAGCCCAGTGATTGGATCAAACCTAGGACTTTGTGTATGCTAGACAAGCATTTTACCTAGTAAGCTTCATACCCAAACCTGTAACTCCTGTTTATTTATGAGTGAGAATACATGGAAACTACTTCTTACTTTTACCCACTTCACTGAAGAGCCATAGTCCCTAAGCAGCAGGATACTGTGAGCCAGAATTCAAGAGCTGAGTTTTAATTTTATATCCCACTCTGTTATGAATTCTCCATATTACTTGGAACTGTTTTTCATCTAAGCTGAAACAGGCTCTAGAAGAATTTAAAGCAGGAGTCTCCAAAGCACACCCTTCTCTAACATATCATTCTAAGACCTGCAATAGACTGAGCCAAAGCAAAAGAAGTAAAATCCAATTTAAAAGAGAACTAGGAAAAAAAAAAGAGACTATGCCCAAAACAGAGAGAAGACCTTGTGGTTGAATACAGACTTGTGTCTGAATCCCAATTCTGCAACTTGGTGACCTTGCAACCTTGGGCTGATTACTTAATTTCTCTAGAACTTGACTTCCTCTTCTGTAAAATGTGCTAGAATTACCTACCTTACAGGTCTAACAAGAGGATTAAATAAGATAATATATTATAATACCTGGAAGGGAATAGGCTACTACGTAAAGTCCTTTCCTCCTGCCTAACTGTCATGGAATAAAAAAGCAGATTAAAACTAAGTAGGGCATGAATGGAGACTACATTTGTCTCTCCATGTGATGATGGCTTATGTGTGCTTTATTCTTCTGAATAGGCTTTATATCACCTGAAAAGAAATGCATCTCTCCTTCAATGTTCATAAGGGATTAGTTAATTCCAGGATCCCTGGAGCCTTGTAAATGCCAAAATCCACAAATGTTCAAATCCCTGATACAAAATGCCTTCACATTTACATATAACCTGTACACAGCCTCCTGTATGCCTTAAATCATTTATAATACCTTATACAATGTAAATACTGTGTGAATGTTATGCCAGATTATTTAGGGAATGATGACAAAAGGAAAGGCCTACATATGTTCAATACATATATTTCTCTCATTGCCAAAAAAGTTCAGTCTGCAGTTGATTGAATCTAGGCATGCAAAGCCCATGAATACAGAAGGCCAAATTTTCTCCAGAAAATTCATTGGGAAGACTTGTGATTTTCTCAGCAGTCCAGTGATTTCTGTTAGATTCACCTACATGAGACAGTTTTAAAGTTGATTCCGAAGATATTCCCAAATGTTTTCTGTTTTCACAGTACAATGGCAAGACCACTATGAGTTCACAGCCATCCTCCTGTGCCAAGCATTTCTGTTACATCAGTCACTTCCATTCTGCTTTCAGGGTATCTCAGAATAAAAGATTTCATCAAAAGAAAAGAACAAGAGGAAAAGATTATTTATAATTTCTTCACTTTTTGCATTTTTTCATCTTTTCCTGTGTCTATGTGGTATGTGCACATGTGCACACACATGTTCACATGGATGCACAAGTGCATGCAGGTGCTCATGAATGTATGCGCATGTGAGTGTGGCACCTTGAGGTTGATATCAGAAATCTTTCTCCATCGCTCTTCCACCTTATTCTTTGAGGCAAGTTCTCTCGATCAAACCCAGAGCACAGAGATACAGCTAGCCAGCTTGTTCCCTGACTTACCTCTGAGGCTGGAATTACGGGTGGTCTGCCATGCCCATCCAGCATTTATGTGGGTTCTGAGGATCTGAACTTTGGTCCTCTTGATTGTATGGCAAGCACTTTAACTGCTGACCCATCTCCTCAGACCATATTTTATTTTTTAAAGATCCTTGAATCACTTAAAAACAAGGTGTTTGAAGTGGGAAAGACCTTAAAGATGACACATTTCAGTCCTGTCACTTGGCATTGGTGGTGATAAGGCACTCAAGGATTTAGACACACTGGAAACAGGAGCTCTGTCTTAGAATCAGAAACCTGACTTCAATTACTGATTCTTTCTCAATTTTTGTGGCCTTAGGTTACTCACTTCTTCCAAGGTCTCCAGCCCCAGACGAGATAATAATAACCATATCTCAGGGCTGGAGAGATGGCTCAATGGTTAAAAGCACTGGCTGCTCTTGCAGAAGACCTGGGTTCGATTCCCAGCACCCCCATGGTGGCTAACTCAAGTGTCTGTAACTCTTGTTCCAGGGGATCCGACACCCTTTTCTGACCTTTGAGGGCATTGCATGACATAGGTACACTTATATGCATGCAGATAATACATTAATGTACACAAAAAGTAAAAATAATAAAAGCCATATCTCATATCCTGTATGTGTAGTAAGAGGCTGAAGTGAGAGCTTTGTGAACCATAAAACAACTGTTCCATGAAAAGCATCATCATGATTCTTTGCAACCTTGAGATAGGTATGGTAGTGCACGCCTGTGCCTATAAGCTCAGCACGCAGGAGGCTGAGGCAGGAGGCTTGAGACTGAGACTCAAGATCAAGAGGTTGAGGCCAGCCTCAGCTGCATAGTGAGGTCCTGTTAAGAAAAAAAAGGAAGTGAGTAGGAGGAGGAAGGAAGAAAGGAAGAGCCACAATCTCTGAGCTTGTAAAGTGTATCTACTCACCTCCCAACATACAACATGGCATCCTGCATGCTTAGTTCTGTGGATTGTGAAAGGAAAGTGCTGGTGCCTAGCAAAACATATAGTACAGAATAAGTTTACGGTATTTTTTCTGTATTATTTAGGTGATGCTGAGTCAAGAAGATGTTTTGAGTCTTCCTCAGAGAATCAAGAGCTATCGTATCATAGGCCACAAACATCCATCAGTCCCAGCAAAGCCCTACCCAACACACTCCTCTCTCCCTTCCCTGGAAGAAATAGTCTAGTCAAACTTTGTCCACACTCACAGTAAAGCAGGCTCCTCACCAAAAATGTGAGGACCACTCACTCTCTGAACTTACCCTCTGCATTTTTCTCTTAAAGCTAGTTTCTGAGAAGGTCACGTGAAGGAATACGTTAAGAGATACGCTAATCTAAATGCTTGTTGTTTCTCAACCAAACTCTCCTTGAGAAACAAAGCAACCACATCTGGGAAATTCTCTACAACACAAGAAAGGAGATGGATCTAGGCTGGGCGTTGCTACAGATGGTAGAATCAGGGTGTTTTCCTGGATTACCAAAGAGGTGCTATGCATTGTTCCCAGAAACCAAACAGCTTCAGCCCTTTCAATGGTGGCTTCACTTAAAAATGTCTTCCCTGCTGAAGTTTTCAAAACAGTATTTTCATAAGAACTCTATTTTCTTCTGTGAGCTAAGGCATTACAATGATAACTATACAGACTCTCAAATGACTGAAGCCATCATTACATTGTTATTATTTTTGTTTAGTTGCATCTCCATAGCAGCCCACATTCCCCGTGTGATTTGCAATTGTTTCTTTGTAATTGTGCTCACAAGATGTCCAGTAGGCAGAAGGAGTGACCACAATTAACAATTCTGGGTTGCCTAAAGGGGAACCAAGATAAGCAGAGATATAGACTTACCAGACTGCCATCACTGCTCACGGAAGATATATTCTGAGACAACTAAACTTTGGCTCCAATCTGGTCCTGTAGGAAGACCTTTATCTAAGCCTTTATCTAGGATGTCACTAATCTGCATCTCTTGTTTTTAGATATAGCACAGGGAGGAACAGATTGGGCAATAGAATCACAATTGGAGATTTTGCTTGTGCTATAGACGGCAATGATCACACAACTCACACACCCTACCTCCTCCCAGTCCCATGGTGGTAGATGTTGTTGTTTTTAAGGCCATGTTTCAGTGGCTCACCTTTCTCTCTTTGCCTTTTTTTCCTCTTCTTCCATCTGCTTCCTTTATTTAAAATTTACATGGCTTAAATGCCAACTAGGAACTCTGAAACACTGATTTGCTAAGAGTCAATCATTCTACCACCTGAATTGGGCTGGCCTCTATATTGCTGGAAAAGTTTCAAAAAAAAAAAAAAACAAAAAAAAAACCAAACAACAACAACAAAAAACCCAAACCAGACAAAGCTGATGCGTGTCATATGTAAGAATGTCTTCCTTTCCCCCAGCCTCATTTCTGAAATGAGCTCCTGCCCAGGGTGGGACTTTGGGGCAGCTATCCTTGCCCAGCTCTGACTTATCCCTAAGAAGGCCAGACTAAGTCTTTAGACTGTAGGATAGGGTCACTTTACCATGGCATGGCTGGGACTATTCAAAAGAGTAAGAGGACCCAGATTATTGTGGTCAAATGTCACTTTACTCTCTAACCCTGAGGCTGTCACTCCATACATACTCTGAGAGTCATGCCTTATTCAAACAAACCTTCCTCCTCTGGGGAGGGGGGGAGGGGGGAACCTCATTCTCCTTCAAACCCATTCCTTAGGGGTCAGTGACTACTAATTATCCAGCCAATCCATATGAAGCCCTGGAGTACAACAAACTAATTAAGCCAAAACACAAAGTACAGCTACAAAGCTCTTCTCCAAGTCTGTCTGTAATTCTGATTTAGGGATTTCTTTTTCCCTCCTACACCAAATACTTTTAGAATCTTGATAAGCTTCCTATTTTTCTCTTTTTCTGAGATGACATGTTTATAATGACAGACAAAAAGCAATAAATAGATGAGCCAAGTCCATAGCTACTAGAATCTTTGCAAATATTATAAACTGTCTTCATGTGGAATGAATACAGCATCAAGTACAATGAATATATAAAGATACAAAGTAGAATGACTTCCTGTAAATTCCCAGTGACGCAATCGTGGCCACACCTACTAAGGGCGACTATTATAAAAGACAGAGAAGCCTGACTCAGGTTTAAGTCTCCAGGCAGAAAGGGAGTCACCTCGCTGGCACTTGAGTTGGCAAAGGTATTGTCCTTATCACATCTCTGGCTGTGAAAATGTATTTTGTTTGCTCCTTGATTGTCCTTTCTCAAACAACATTCTGTAAAACTGTGGCCTATTCCTTTCTTCTTTTCTTGTTCTTTCCCGATTTGATGTGTGATCTAGAATCACAGATTTCAGAACATAATTCTCTCATTAGTGATAGGGAATCAAGGACCAGCTGAACAGATTCCTATAAGGATATCTATCCACACAGCTGAATCTTCCCCTGGAGGGAAACTCTGCTACCAAAAACAACCAGGCGAGAACTGCACAGGCAAATTCTGTATCTCCCTTGCCTCTACATATAAGGCAAATACCTCAATCAGATTGTTTTCATTTTTTTCTCTTATCCTGGCCAACCACTGACTGAATGCCTACTATGTGCGTGTATGATACAATGGGTTGGACACACGGTGCACCAAGATAAACATTCAAAAAGAAATTTACAAACTAGTAGAAGAGGCCAAAGATACAAAAATAATTCAAGGGAGTAAGAAGGAAATGCTGAGTGTGGGACAAGTCACTCAGTGAAGTTTCTCAAGAAACACCATGGGATTCAGAGACAGGCTGTGTTAACCAGCCCGTGCTGTTGTCTGTTGCAGAAGTCAAGATGGCCAGAGTTCCTGACATGTTTGAAGACCTGAAGGACTGTTATAGGTAAGAATCGCATTTTAATTTTTTTTAATTTAATGAGGGTCTCAAGGCTCATTAGAATCCAGCTAGAAGTTAAAGTGACAAGCCAGGATCCAGGTTGGCAGAGGCTATGGAGATGCACATTGACCCTGAAGTCAGGGCAGGTCCAGAGAAGGCCCAGGAAGATTAAGCATCCAGCTAAAATGGCCAGGAGATGGACATTATGGAAAAATTGTTTTTGAAATGTAGTGAGTCCTACCTAAGTATCAACATCAACTTGGACACTCTGATGATGTATGCTCAGATACAGTAGTGGGTTTTACTGAACTGTTTGAGAGCTAATTCATTCTCAGGAGAATTTGATCCCAGTCAGGAGGAGGAAACAGCCCTGCAACAACTTGAGCACAGAGAGAGAGAGAGAGAGAGAGAGAGAGAGAGAGAGAGAGAGAGTCAAACTTCATTCTGATACAAAAAAAAATGAATGAACTAACATATTCTCATTACATCCAATAAATAATGTTAACTAGACTACAAAATAGTACCTGGATATTTTGTCAAGTATAAATTATTAAATCTGAGTGAATGTGTGAAAACAGTATATGACAAAGGGATCTTGGTGGTACTTCAAAAAGAGCTTAGCAGTCTTCTTTGAAATTCCATTAACGACCTTAAATTTATTAGCCATGCCAAATTTTTATAAAGCACAAATAAAGTACAAAGCTTTTCTAATATTTACTAATTTCAAATTAATGATATATGAGTTACTGTGCCAAGACATGAATGTGTAGAAATCTTTTACTGTGAATAGACATGAATGTGTACAAATTTTTAATTTTCAAAGATAAGAGTAATGATCTTCTGTGGGTACATATGTGTGTTTGTGTGTATGTGTATGTGTGTCTGTTCATGTGCTCAAATAGCTGTACAGCCATTTCCACTTCCTGACTAGGATCAAGTTCTCTTTAAAACCCACTACTGTATTAGAGCATATGAACTCAATAGAGTCTATGCCTAAATCAGTATTGATGAATGTGTATGTATTACTCAAAGTTAATTTGGTTTGTCAACTATGATGCCCAGTGATATAAAATAATGAACAGAATTACAGTCTCCTCATCTTTTCTTTTTTTAAACAGTGAAAATGAAGACTACAGTTCTGCCATTGATCATCTCTCTCTGACTCAGGTAAACACATGATTATCATTCTTATGGGTCTGGGTTTTTTCACACAGTAGTTCCTCAACCAAAAAAACACTGCAATGGGCTGAGTATTATGTACTCTTGTTTTACCCTCACTAGAGATCCAGAATACATTTCCTTATTATCAGTGAGATCACATGCCTCTCTGTACTAGTAGTTGCTGGCATTCTTCATGTTAATTGCCTTTTTCAGAACAGAGAAAAACTATCAGAAGGCCTGAGAGCTCCTGGGTCAAACTTCTACTGTTAGTTTTGTCACCCTGAGATAGTCCCTTCAGTCCTTCTCACTGTGGGGGGTCTGTCTCCTAACATGACATGTTGTAGTCATTCTCTGACACCAGAAGTTAAGAATGGTCCCCTAACAGCCCATAAATATGAGATAGAGGAAGCAAACCAAGAGAAAGTGAGAATTTGCATATCCTCACCAAGTTATTTTATTTTGTTTAGCTATGATACTCGCTATAAAAGCTGCTCCAGAACAAACCTAGGCATCATGGGGGATTACCTTCTACATATGGTTAAGTCCCTGATATTAAGTGGCCTAGTATTTGTATATAACCTGCTCACATCCTCCACTATACTTTAAATTGTATCTAAATGATACAGTTTAATTAATTGTGTGATTCCTAACACAATGCAAATGCTATGTGAATAATTATTATACTCTATGAAATAGTTATATTTTTTAGGAAAAAATTACAAGAAAATGTCTGTACATATTCAGTACGAATGCAATTTATTTTTATAAAACATTTTCAATCTTAGGTTAATTGAATTTGGGGATGCTGGCAGGGGATACAGCAGGCCAAATATATTTCTAAGGTATTTTGAGCACTCTCGAGTACATGTCAAACCTCTTGACGGGGAACTCAGTGGAAGGCTATCACTCAGTAGAATCATGTGTTGACCTATTTCATTACAATACTTGATTCTTGAGCCTAAAGACGGGTGGAAAGTCTTCCCAAGAAATCATATCATTTCAGGGAAATCTAGGAAAGGGAAGGAAGGAAGAGGAAAGAGAGGAAGGGACTGATGAAGCATGAGTTAGTTACCACAGCCCTGAATGGACAGCCTCTCACTAAGTGTGCAGGACAAACACGACTGGAAGGAGTCTCCTGTCAAGGTATAGTCAGCATCTCAGATGCTGTTTTCTTTTCTTACATTTAGAAATCCTTCTATGATGCAAGCTATGGATCACTTCATGAGAACTGCATGGATGAATTTGTGTGTCTGAGAACCTCAGAAACTTCTAAGACATCCAAGTTCACTGTTGAGGAGAGCCTGGTGATGGTGGCAGCAACATCAAACAGAGGGAAGATTCTGAAGAAGAGACGATTGAGTTTCAACCCAGCCTTCGCTAGTAATAATCTGGAATCCATGACCAATGATTTAGAAGGTAAGGGGTACAGCACAATATCATTGTATTTTTCAGTCTTAAGTAAATGAGGACAATAGAATATGAGGGAGTCAGAACAACAGAGAAGAACCAGTCTTTAGTTTGATAAATATAACAAAAAAAAATTTCTGTTCTCCTACAGTTGGGGGATATTAGCAATACCCTGGATCTAGAATACTTGCTCATGGGTTCATTTCTTGGCCACATCATGAAGGTTACGTAAAGGTCCTTGGAGAGAAAGCAATCATAGTCTGTTAGTGCGTGACCTCTGCTAACCGCGCCTCCTTAGTCATGTTACTTAATCTCTCTGGCCTTCAGTTCCCTTTACTATGAAACGGAGGTGACCAAAGTCCTACACCTCACTGGGTTCTTGTGAAGATTAAATGAAGCAATACTTCCAAACATCTAGACTAGAATAATGTCTGGTATGCAGGCACCACCCAAGAAATGTCAGCTGTTGTTATTACTACTGTTACCTTTGTAAATACTGCCAACACTACTACCTTATTAATAACCGCACTATCTCTAAGCCTCAGAACAATCTTCCATTCTCCCTTACATATGATGAAATGAAGCTCAATCTATAAGTGGGAACCCTCAGAGCTAACTCAGTCCACTCTGACTATATGAACTGTGGGGTTTTCTTCCATGTCTTTATTGTATATACCGCCGCAGGAAACATAAACCAAGTATTCATGTTAATAAGACACCTAGACAATAGCACATGTCTACCAGAAGATTTTAAAATAAAAGAAAGTATAAGAAAGAACATAAAAAAGCACTCATTTTTGCCACCAGAGCTTAACCCAGCCAACACTATGGTACATACTTAAAGTCTTTTCTGCAAACACACATGCCCAAAAACACACGTCTAACAGCATTAGGAGCATATTACATATAATCTCATATACAGCTTTTTTCACTTAGCAATATATTAAGGACATTTTACAGTACCAATTTTTCACCATTATAACTCACAATGGGTATCTACATCAATTTTGGCATCATTTACCTCCTTAGAATAGCTTCCTAGAAGTGAAATTACTCATAGCCTCAAGGTTCACGAAGCCATTGATGCATACACTTTCCAGAAAGATGGTAGACCTGTACCTTCAGTGCAAATACACATGTAACTTATGTATGATTGTGACATATATCATTGTGGTATATAATTATTAACATATTTGCTTTCATTTTAGAGTACATTTATTTTAAATATACATGGGGAACACTGATAGTCTTCCTGGTCACATAGAAACTTAGGGCCAGGTGTGGTGGGCCATACCTTTACTTCCAGTACTTAGAAAACCAGAGTTTGAGGCCAGCCTTGTCTACATAATGAGTTCCAGATCAGCCAGGGTTACATAGTGAGACTGTAAAAGACAAAAACAAAACAAAATGTAAAAGTTGTCAAAAGACTTTCTTTTAAAAAAATAAAGAAGGAAGGGAGAGCAGGAGGGAGAGAAGGAGGGAGGGAGGGAGGGAGGGAGGAAGGAAGGAAGGAAGGAAGGAAGGAAGGAAGGAAGGAAGGAAGGAAGACAAGGAAGAAAGGAAGAGTTGGAGAGATGGCTCAGTGGTTAAGAACACTGGCTACTCTTGTAGAGGACCTGGGGTCAGTTTCCCAGCACCCATGTGGTGGCTAATAACTGTTTGTAACTGGAGTTTCAGGGGGTTCCCTTTTCTGGATTCCATGAGCATTGTACAACACAGGGCACTTAAATACATGAAGGCAAAACACTCATACACATAAAATATAAATAAATAAATAAATAAATGTTTAAAAGATCAAATAAAGCCAGGCCTGGTGGCACATACCTTTAATTCCAGGACTCAAGAGGCAGAAGAAGGTGGATCTCTGTGAGTTCAAGGCCAGCCTGGTTTACATAGAAAGTTTCAGGCTAGCTGGGGCTATAGGGAGATCTTGTCTCAAAACAACCAAAAAATTAAATAAATAAATAATCAAATAAAATAGTTACCTAATGAACCAATTTACAAAGAAGTAAATAAATAACCATAAGACCAATATTAGAATCAAGTCTGCTGCTGATTGATTTCAACTCTTACAATTTCCTCATCTGGACTGGACTACTATCATTGTCCCTTCCAGAGCTACCTCTTGTGTTATAGTAGCTGTGTGTTATCTATATTTGTAACTAGGTATTAATCTGAACTTGTGATAATGACTTTAGAAACCATCCAGCCCCGGTCAGCATCTTACAACTTCCAGAGTGATGTGAAATACAGACACTTACGGACCGTCAAACAGGGATTTGTCCTGAATGATTCCCTGCAACAAAATATATATCGGGATGGAGACGATGTACATCTCAAAGCTGCATCACTGTCTGACCTGCAACATGAAGGTAAATGGCCAATGTGTCATGTTGCTTTCCCTGTCCTTTTATTTCTTTGCTTCTTTCAAATTTTGTGCATTCAAAGTGCAAGTTTATCTACATCCCTGGCTTTGCATAATTCTTCTAGAATAGAATGAAGCATATCACCCTCAGCAAAGATCCCTGAAAGAGACAGAAGTATTGTACACACCTGTGAGTTCCACCAGAGAGCAGTTCCCTACCTCTGAGATCACTAGGTAGAGCATAGAATTTTCTGATGTAACATCGCCCTGATTCTTGTAGATATTCTCATCCTCCAACTTGAACTGAGTATCAGAAATATTTAATGACTTACTCAGATTTACTCAGAAGCTAACAAGGATCCCTCACTATCTGTTAGAAAGCCCAGCAATCAAACTTACACCTAACAGTGAACTAGGAAGAGCCTTACTAACTTTGATAACACAGTGGTAAAGCAAAGCAGCCAGGAAGCTGCAATGTGATCTGAAGGATGAAATTCAGTGTCCATAACTTCTTGACACACAGTTCCAGTTTCCATAATGGACCTATTTTAGCTGCAGGAGATGTTATCAGTATAAAAAATTATTTTCAAAGACCCACAGAGGCAACTTTTCAATAAACAAGCAGGATTCTTTCTGGAAGGCACTGTATACACTTCAGTTAACATGCTTTATGCTCCCATACTTACAAATTGTTCTGTAGTCTATGTTCCTACTTATCTCACACAATTTCCCCCACATTTTGACTTAGTACATATAGTTTCTCCACCCCCTCCCCAGTTTTTGGCACTAGAGATCAAACCCAAGAGTGATGCATGCTAGGCTCTGTCACTGACCCACAACCCTAGCCCCTCCCTATATGTGCTGTGTTTTTCATTTCTCATGGCACTAGAGTAGTTAATCATTTGTCTATGCCTTCCTAGTGAATGCAGCAGACATTAGAAAGCATCCAATGACATAAATTCCTCTCCTGATCTCCAGGTATTTATTTACACCACAATTGGGGGCCTAATTTACACACACACACACACACACACACACACACACACACACTTGATTTTATACAAATAATAGTGGATTTACTTTCTTCCTGGCTCTTTCTTTGACAGTGAAGTTTGACATGGATGCCTACTCATCAGGAGATGATACTAAATATCCTGTAACTCTAAGAATCTCAAACAGTCAGCTCTTTGTGAGTGCCCAAGATGAAAACCAACCTGTGTTGCTGAAGGTCAGTTGTCTTCCATCTTAGTTGAATAAGCAGATACCCCTCCCAGGGTGGCACAGTCCTCTTCCTACCATAGTTCTCACCTGCTCACCTCACCCCATCTACCCTATCCTCAGAGACAATCCAAGGAAGGCTTTGTGAGCAAGGAGAAAGGATGTAGACAGAGGAAACGAGAGATGAGTTGCTTCTTCCCTTTTTCCTTTCCCTGACTGATCTTATTCATGTGCCCTCCCAAAGCATCCATTTATTCTGTTGATCACTATTGATATCTACTATCTGACCTACATGATACTAGGCATTAGGACAATGAGGCCAGCCTCCAAGAAACTTAAATAAACCAACTGAAGTCAGAGAAGATTAACCACCTGTTAACACAGGTGAAGCAAAAAGCTAAGAGCCAGGATTGAACCTTGGAGTTCTGACTCCAGTGCCTTGTTGATACTACCATTATCTCCCATCCCAGCCCCCCATCCTCTATAACACACGCACACATGCACACATATGCACATTATAGCATTAGACATTTTTTCCACTGATAAGAAGGTGATTCTTATTCAGTAAATGTGTAATCCAATGTCTCCCATCTCCACGTAGAATTCATGTGGGTGTCTGTATTTCTCTATCTGAGTCAAGTAAAATGAAAGTGGTATCTACTGAGTGGGGCAATAGCTTCATAAATTCAGCAAGCATTATTTACTGAAGGCCTTCTATTTTTCAAGTAGAATGTCAACAAATACGAAGACAGTGGTGAATCAAAGTCCCTAGCCTTGTGGGTCTTAGTCTTGTAGGGCCACAGACAATAGACAAGCCAAACATTTAATCAACAAAAAGTGTAAGATGCTGTATGGAAAATGGACAGAATGCTAAGAGACAAAAAATGGTTCCCTGAGAGAGGAGAGCTGCAAATAAGAGATGGGGGTGGGGCATCCTAAACAGAAGGATCTGAGTTCACTCAGCCCCTAGAGCTTCATAACTCAAAGGCCAACTGCAAGGCTAAGAGGAGCATTTGTGGCCCTGGTGCGTGTAAAGAGGAAAGATGTGCAGAGGTCTGTGCTTACAAGTATGTGCTTTTCCATTTCATTTGAAACACAATGAAAAGCCACCAAAGAGATTCAGAGAGTGTGAGGTTCTGGTATCGCATATTTCTTAAATGGGGAATAGACCAGAAGAGAAAACAGAAAGCCCAATTAGGAAGTAAGGTCTGTTAGAACAGCAGAAGGGTGAGGGAAACAGGCAAAAAGAAACAGATTGGTTTATCGTTTGGAGATAAAACTGACAAAAAAAAATTGGGCAAAGCTAGAAGACAAATAGGTTTGAGAGGAAAAATTCTTGCTGATATTGAAAACTCAAGGGAATCTGAAAAGGATATTTACTTGTAAATTTAAAAGAGTAGAAAAAAAGCATCTCAGCATTTATTTTTTTCATGAAATTACTGTTAGATTCTATTCACATTTACAGGGAGAGGACTGTCTAAAAAGTCTGCATTTAAAACATTCAGTTACTAATAGATCAGAGAAGGACTTTTGCGTTTCAGCTTTTTTGGAACCATTTTTGCTTTTGTGTGTTTTGTATATGTGTATATACTTAGCTTTCAGTTTCTGACTTAAATCTTAATGCTAGACTGTTTTCCTAAAGGCATCGTTTTCATACTTAGAAGTCAGAATGTTTAGCAATCTTAGACTCACCAGTGCTCAGATTTGATGCAGAGTGCTCTATGCCAGTGTTAAAGGCAGGACACAGACAGTGTTTTACTCCATCTGTCTGGATACAGAGAGACACTGGTATCATTGACAGTCTTCACAATTAATTTAGATTTCTCTCCAACCAACTAAGGATATGGACCCTTATGGATAGACTGGGCCATACATCAAACAGGCACTAATAAATGCTTGTTGAATGAAGAAATGAAGAAACCTGAATCATATCCAATTCACAGTTCTAAAGTACTGTTTCTCATGAAGGCCAGAAGGCAAAGGATTGAATTGTTCTTTTTCTAAAAACTTCATGTCCTTTAACAGAATTCTGCTTATTACAGGAGATGCCTAACACACCAAAACTCATCACAGGTAATGAGACCAACCTCATCTTCTTCTGGAAATCTACTAGCTCTATGAACAACTTCGAATCGGCTGCCTATCCAGACCTGTTTTTTGCCACAAAAGAGCGAGATCAGGTGCACTTGGCAAGGGGCCTACCCTCTATGATAGATTTCCAGATACCATAAAACAGGCCTTGTTTCTGTAGTCTACTTACTTGAGAAGTGTTGACAATCTGTATGTACCATGTACAGGAAGAAATCAGATTCTTCACTCTTAGTCATATGCTGACCATGTGATGAGCCTTTGTATTTCTAAATGAATGTTTACCCTCTTTGTAAGAGAAGAACACAGCCTAATGGAATCAACACTGACATATATTATTTGTTATTTAAAGAACACCCTATACTTTAAACAGTGCCAATCATTTTAATTATTATTCTTTATGACATTCTTAGGAGGGCCTGAGCTACTGACTACGGTGATCAAAAAGACTCTACCTATATTACAAATGGGTTAACTAAGGCATAAATTTAAAAGTACACTTAACTGCAGTTGGAATGAGAAGCCATAGACCCATGATTTTAATCTGTGTGCCTTCTGCTTCCAAGTTGCTGTCAGACCCTTAATCAAGTAGGATAGGGACCTCAGTATTATAGTTTTCAAAAGGAAGGTGATAATAGCTACATCTTTCCTACCTCAGTGGGTTTTTTATACCAGTCGGTGAGCTCATTTTAGTAAAATGCCTCCTGAAACTGAACCTCAGGAAGACAGAGCAT
>NW_008344179.1:903058-925202 GCF_000622305.1 Nannospalax galili | reverse complement strand
TATGTATTTATAAATATATTTATGATAATTATTTATGGCATATTCTCAGAAGCAGCAGAGCTCTCTAGGCTAAGTGAGTTAGATACGGTTAGATCAGGGCACCATGGTCCATATCATGCTTTTTCTACAGTTATGAGCTCTACACGCTTGCATTTGGGAGCCCTATAATCATGGTCATCAATCTGTATTATTTACTTTGTTCAATTAAACTACAATTGGACCAGTCTTTCACTCTTCTGCCCTTACAGTTGCCTTGGCAATCTTATGCCACTCAACTTCAACTGTAGTTAAATTCAACTCACTAAAATGGAAGCAACTTAACTTTGGCAACCATAGGACCACTGTTACCTAAAGCTTTTTTTCTGGAATGTAATCAATGTTTTCTCTGGGTTCTAAAATTCATTATCAAACCATAGCATCGCATGGCTATAAAAATAATTGTTGATGCATTATTATTTATCATAATTCAATAAAACAATTTCAATGTGACATATAGTTAACTGCTGTCCTTTTGATTGCTTTTTTATTTTGTGGAGGGGTTGTTTCATTATTTGCTGTCTTCATCATTTTACTGCATAGATATAAGGGATAAATAGAAGTTCACATAATTAACTATAACTAATGTTACTTTACAAAGTCAAACCAAGATTTCATAGCTTTCTTTTCTCTTTTGTTAGCTGCCAGTATTTACAAGTATCATTGAAAATTATAACATTTCCAGATTCCATTAAAGCTCACATTACACATATACAGTGCATGTATGTGTGAAATGTAGTAGATACAGATGTCTATACAAACTCACCTTACAAGGATAACATTAAAAACAAACAGCAGACTTCTGTGTAATATGGCAGACTAGACTGCTCCCCTGCAATCTGGTAAAGGAGAAAGTCAGAATAAAAATATAATAAGCTCTATTCCAAAGATAGAAAGACAGGAAGAGTTTTGGAAATTCTCAAGGAGAGCAACGGGACACCCAGCTCCCTACCAAGGTGAGAGGAAACAGAGGCCTCATGCAAAAGGCAAGCCAGTGAGCTCCAGAGAAAAGAGACTGGCAGTTCACCTTCAGAACAAGCACACAGCCCTCACAAGCTACAGACCCAGTAGCAAGATTTGGTGAGAGAGTGACTCTTCCTATGGATGGGTCAAAAGTGGAAAGGAATCCCACTCTGTCACTCTATAGGCACAGGGCAGTGGCCAGTTGACATCTCAAAAGGGAACTTACTGTTTGAAACCAAGCTACCCTGAGGGCCCAAGAACAGGAAACAACCACAAGTCAGGGAGCCTGAATTCAACAGGCCACACAGCCCAAGGATATGGGGAGACAGTTGTGGAGAGAGGGAGCACAAGTTGCCCACAAACCTAAGAGTGCAGGCGGCAGGGAGCTTAGCTCAGACTGTGAATGCATAGGAAAAGGTAGTCCTGCTCTCCGTGACTGGGCACAGACCTTATCTACTGAGAAAGACCCTAGAATTTAATGGCCAGGAACCTGAAGTCAGCAGATGGATCAATCTCTACAACCATCTATCTGCCATTCACCCCCGTAGAGTTCAAGAACTGGCAGGCTATTTGACATCTGCAGCTGTATCCCTCCAGCAGGGTCATCAGTACTTAGGAAGACAGAAAGGCACAGGCACGTCCTCCACCTGTGCAGACCTCAGTGATTGCTTCTCCAACTCCCCGCCAACACAGGAGATGTCCCCAAACAGAACACTGGCCAACTAGGGTTACTGTCTCCAGAGTCTCACCAGGAAAGGAGAACCTGCCCAGCCCACAGACTTCAAAACTAAATATGGCCAGCAGAGGCACCTGGTATGCAAAGAAGGAAGTCGAGACAGCTCTGGCAGACATCAGACAGTTGTCCAATACAGGCTCAACACTAACATAAGCCAAAGGAAAGACAAGAGCCCACAAATTCAGCCTACACCATCCTCTACCTGGCCCCATACATGAATCTGGCAGTCTCCAATTTTCGAGGACCCAGAAGCAAGTCTGCTCTAACACTTCCTATTTTTTTCTTTGCCTTCTTCCCCTGTGTTTCCCCCATTTTTCTTTTTACTACACTTCCAGTAGCCTTTGACTTTACCATATTTTATTATTATTATGTGTGGGTAAGCATGATGGAATTGGAAGGGAACCACAGCACACATGTGGTGGTCACAGGACAACTTTGTGGGTTTGGATCTCTCCTTCCACCTTTATGTGAGTTCCAAGGATCAAAATCAAGTCCTCAGGTCAGCAGTCTTGGGCAACAAGCACCTCTACCCACTGATTCATCTCACTGACCCTCTTCATTGTGTTTATTTTATGTGTATGAGTATTTTGCCTGCATGTGTGTAAGTGCACCAATCTTGTGCAGTGCCCATGGAGACCAGAATAGGGCATTGGATCCCTTAGAACGACAGTTAAGGATGGTTCTTAGCTGCTGTATCAGTGCTGGGAACGGAATCTAGGTCCTCTGTAAGAGTAGTGAGCGATTTTAACCAGAGCCGTCTCCAAGCTCCTCTTTGTTGTATTTTCAAATAAAATTTATGATCTTGTTTTTTTACTACTCGTTATCTTTTCCCTTTCTTTTTTCTTTTCCTCCTTTTTTATGTATATATTTTTGGTCCTTCTAGTGTATTTCCAGCAGCAGTCTGTCTTTAACTTATTGGGTTGTTTATTTTTTAAACTTCTCATATGTTTTCATTTTTCATTTCCATCCTTACGTTTACCTACTTTTGTTTTTGAACTTTTTTGTTCTTTTTTTACCTCTCCTAATCCCTTGCTCTTCTCTTCCCATCCATCTTCTCCACCCCTCACCATCTTTTCCTTTCTTTCTTTAACCTCCAGGTGCATTTCTGAGAACATTTCCAGAGACAAGTAGATCAAGACCTAATTAGCGGATGGCTCTTTTGATGGTTTCAAAATGTGCTGGCATTATTGAAACGCAAGAGGTGGGGCCTGGTTGGATGAACTAGTGCTGGAGGTATTCTTTGAAGGATCTAGTTTTTCCTGGCCCCTTCCTGTATCTTCATTTTTCTACTTCCTATCTGCCAAGAGGTGAAGAACAGCCAGAGCTTTATGTTCCCTCTGCCAGGATACTCTGTCCCAGTACAGGGGGCCAAGCAACCCTGGTGTGCTGGATAGCTTTAGTGTCAACTTGACACACCTGGGTTGAGGGAGCCTCAATTGGGGAATTGCCTCTATTGGACTGGCCTGTGGCCATGTCTGAGGGGCATCTTCTTGATGACTGATGTGGGAGGGCCCAGCCCACTGTGGGTGGTACCACCCCTGGGCTGGTGGGCCTGTGTTGCATAAGAAAGCAGGCTGAGCTTGGACCAGGGGAGCAAGCCAGTAAGCAACTTTCCTCCATGATCTGTGCTCCAGCTCCTGCTTCCAGGTTCCTGCCCTGAGTTCCTACCTTGGTCTCCCTGATAAACTGAGACCTGGAAGATATAAGCTGAATAAACCCTTTCCTCCCCAAGTTGGTATTGGTCAGAATATTTTGTCACAGCAATGAAGAACAAACTAGGACACCTGGCTTTGAAGCCTCTGAAACCGTAAGCCAGAATACATCTTCTTCCCTTAAGTTGTTTCTGTCAGGTCTTTGACCACAGCAAAGAAGAAAATAATATAGACCATTTTCATCTGGTAGCTATTACTTGCAGCCAAAGCCAGTCTACCTGATAAACAGTACCACAGAGACTGGGTCTCTGGCTTGTTTCTCTCTCTTCTGTCTAGCTGTCACAACTTTCCTTACTCCCAAATCTGCTAGAATAGGATAGATAAGACCTACTTCTTTGTTGTCTTTGGTTTTAAGAAACACTTTAGAACTATTTTAATATTAATGTGTCTAAATCTTTGAAGAAATAAGGAAATATAAAAACCTGAACACCACAAATTCAAGAAATCTTAAAAAGTATTAGAGTTGCTCAGTCTCTGATGAACAGTGAAATATCAAGTCATTGTGGAAATAGCTTTAGGGTAGAATTTTCCCAGAGTCAGCTATATCCTCTACTCACCTCCTTCAGTGCCTCAGTAGTAAGAGGGTAACTGTGATGAGGCTGAACAGTCTTAAACTGAACTAACAGTTCATTTCTTCTACTACAGTCTGACACATCCATTTTTAAAATTACCTGAGTAAAGCCAAATCTCTACCTTTAGTTCAAGGTATAGAAACAAAACTCCCCACTCCTACTGAGTCACCTCCTTTGACATTTCAAAATACTCACACTTGAAATTTTAGGTGTGACAGAATTGTTGGAACAGCAACAATCATTGTGGTATAAATATGTTTATTATCTATCTGTAGCTATGCCTTGGTTGTGTAATGGTTTCACTTTTATATGTTTGAACTGTCCTCACGTGTGTTGTCTAATGTTTTGTCAATATATTTCAGAACATTTGTTGCCCAGCATCAAGTACAGTACTCAAGATGTGGTCAGTTCAGTACAGGCTAGAGTGAGATCTCTTTCTGATTCTGAACACCATGCTTTCATTCACAAAGCTAAACATTGATTGTTTGGGGGTTTTGTTGTTGTTTGTTTTGGTTTTGTTTTTAAACTGGTAGAACTTGTATTTCAATTATCAAAAGAGTGCAGTTAGTGGAATGTAAAATGATTAACATCAAACATGCACTCTATCTAAAGCTGCTGTTAGTTTTGACTGGCCTAAATCTTTATACTTTCTTTAGCCACATCTGTGACTGTTTTGTTTTCTGATATACAAGATGTCAACTTCTTCCTGTGACCATCTGGCAATGAGAATTATGCTCATGAGCTAGATTTCTTTATAACTAAAGACCTCTAGATTTTTAGGGCTGCCTGTTGTACCTTGAAACCATATTTTAAAATAGATGTTTAAGTAAATTATAGTATAGGGGAGGAAAGGAAGCTGGATTATAGGAACACTCCATAGAATTTTTTTGGCACTGACAGTAAATGAACGATAAGAAA
Organism: Nannospalax galili; assembly: GCF_000622305.1. Taxonomy (NCBI): domain Eukaryota; kingdom Metazoa; phylum Chordata; class Mammalia; order Rodentia; family Spalacidae; genus Nannospalax; species Nannospalax galili. Next base: position 920,265 of record NW_008344179.1, on the reverse strand, counting down.
GTTCACAGTTAAAAACATTGTGAGGCTATTTCCTACTGTTACCTTCTCTGACACAAAGAACTCCCTAAATACCTGAAATGAATCCATACAGACAGATCTACCTACGTGGTCCCAGTGTCAACTTAGAGCAAGTAGCTCCACTACCACAATTATACAAAACACTTGTGGAAAGCCCAGTCCCATACATAGGAATATGTATCTCACAGCTCTTCATTTATCTGTTATTTTCATATGACTAGCTTTAAAAACACAACCAAATATACACAACTTTCAACTTCCCCCTGTACACAAAAATTGGTCTTTATTCATTCTTAGATGACATGATGCCCCAAGAGTGACCCAAAACCTAGGAGTCGATCACCCCATAGCCATTTCTTCAATGATCCTATCAACAAGTCTTCATTTCTTGAACTGCTTTTCCAAAGAGGTAATACTGAAATCAATCAGAAATGCTTTCTGAAAAGTTGGTTGGATTTCTGGGTTAGTTCCAGTCGATTCAAGATGAATTGGCTTGTATCAATGTAGTCAAGACAGTTCATAAAACAGACCTCAGCCTGACTGTCCAACTTTGGCCCAGGCTTGTCCTTACATGTCTCCCAGCAAACTTCCATCATTCTGTGCAGCAGCTACTAGAAGCACTACTCCTGTATCTCCACCTTGATGAAATGCTGTGCCTGAGGAGGGTCCACTGTACCCAAACCCTTAGTGGAAGAGGATGAGAAGGAATCCATCCCAGAGAGAACATACAAGCTGAGACCAGCTCAGGACTCAAGTGCCAAGTGTCCTTCACATGTCTCTGCCAGCACTAGTTTTTTCGAAAACCAAGTGGTATTTGTTGATTCATGTAGTATTTGCAGGCAACTAAAACCCACAGGTCTCCAATTTGAGTTCAAACCATAACTCTGTCCGTATTAAATTTAGTCTTGTTAATTTGATACCAAGATCAGTCTAGATTTTTCTGGCTTTTTCTCTTTTTTGCTTGCTTGCTTGCTTGCTGTTTTGAGACAGGGTCTATATATCCAGGCTGGCTTTGAACTAGGGGTCTTCCTTCATCAGGCCCCTTAGTGCTGGAATTTCAGGCATGTGCAAACACACCCAGCTTTATTCTGGATTGTGAGCTCCTTTCCTCTGATATACTGGCTCTCCTCTTACATTGTGACAGCTGCAATTTAGAAAACATACTTTATTATGTTTATAGTATATTATAGAGTCTAAAGGATAAGTTACAACATTTTTACAAAGGGATCCTATGCTTAAAATGGTTACTATTTATATTAAAAATATTAAGAAAGGGTACAGATAAAAATATTAACAGGTTTTATCTCTGATGATTAAGTGATATATAAATTTCATGGGTTTCCTGGTTATATATTTTCCTGATTTTAAATGAACACATGATTCATTGAAAAATATATAATTGCCTGACAAATTTTCAATTTATTTTTTTTATTGAGCTTTTTAAATTTCATACATTTCCACTAAAATCCAGACCCCCTCCCCCATCCATGCCCATCCAGTGGTCGAATGTAAGTCATACTCTCCCTCAATCAGCAGCAATCAGTCTCAAATAGTTCTCAATCTAGTCCTGGCCCATCACCGATTTCTCACCTCCCCTTCGGACCCTTGTTTCATCGAACTGACATGGGTCCCATGCTCATGCCACCTCTGCCACAGGCTCACATGAGCAAGCCTTCAGTGGCCTGGAAGCTTCCACCTCCCTGTGTTCATAAACCAGCCCTGACTCTAACAATCTGCCTCCTCTTCCACAATGGTCCCTGAATCATGGGTGGGTGAGGTTCCATACAGGAATCCATCCTATACTCTACAGTCTCTTATTCTCCAAAACTTGGCCAGTTGTGGCCTTCTGTGTGCATTGCACTCTGATGTACATGGAAGCCTCTGATGTACATGGAAGCCTCACTGGTAAGAGTTAAGGGCAAAATTTCAATTTACATAAAATGTATCATTTAAATTTTTTTAACTTTTTAAATTTATGTCTTATGTGCATGAATGTTTTGCTTATATGTATGTAAGTACACCTATACATTCAATGCCCATGGAGGCCAGAGAGAGCATTGGATCCCCTGGAACTGGAGTTACAGATGGTTGTTAGCCACTATGCAGGTACTGGGAACCAAACCCAGGTTCTCTGAAAAAGCACCCAGTGCTTTTAACCACTGAGTCATCTCTCTACTCTTCAAAATGTATCATTTAGAACAATCTCATTGAACTGTAACTATATAATTCTTTAAAGAAAAGGCTCTTAATTTATTTTTAAGTGCTATATCTCTTCTTCCTTTGTGAAATCAGAGAGGTATTTTGTTGGTACCCTCTCTCAATCCTAAATGTAAGATGTTTGCTTACATTAAAATGCTTTATAAGGAAACTTAGGTTTCTTTTGGACTCACTGCTTTTCCTGTCCTCCTCCCTCACTAGTCAAGAAAATCTTTGAGCACTGGTTGCCCTTCCAGAGGACCCCACTTCAGTTCTTAGCACCCACGTGTCAGCTAGCAAGTGTCCATAACTCCAGTTCCAGGGGATCTAATGCCCTCTTCTGGCCTCTGTGGGCACTGCATCTACATAGTGCACTTACATCCATGCAGGCAAAACACTCATACACATAAAATAATTTTAAATCAATCAAAACAACTTATTACGATTTATTTATTCATTTTGGGTAGGGAGTTGGAGTGTGCACATGTGGAAGTGAGAGGACAACTTGCAGGAATCAGTTCCTTTCTCCCACCATATGTGTCCCAAGGGTTGAACTCAAGACATCAGGCTTGGAAGAAGGTGTTTCAGCCACTGCCACTGAACCATCTCACAGCCCTCCTACCTGCTTTTCTAGCAGAGTAGCTTATAAACAACAAAGGGTCTTATATTACCTTATCAGCAAAGAGGCTGAGCTCCCTGGAGGGTGGTTAACTGAGAGCCTAGCATTCTCTAACATTAGAGCTTTTCGAAAGTATCTATGACCAGGTCTCCTCTCTGCAGATTCTTATCTGGGGTGGGGCCTTGAGCATCTTTTTTTTAAGTTCCAAAGGTATATCTTATGCTTACCACTAATTAAGAACTACCATATTAAGGCATTCCCAGAGACAAACATGATTTTATCACAAGGCTAAGAATATTTTCCATTTGGACAAGCCAACCCAGGATTATAAGAAGTGATAATGTACACATCTTATTAGTTCATCAGGGGCCTCCTACTGCCACAGGGACACAGAGCACCCCATTTGGAAGCAGGGTAATCAACAGGAGGAGTCCCCATTTTACATACTAGCATATTTGAACAGGAGCTGGGGGTGCTGGCAAGTAGGCCCTTGGATTCACTCCTGCAAAAGGTCTATAGCTCTCTGCCCAGTGAGAGAGGCCTATGGAACAAAGAAAGCATGAACATATTGTTCCTGGCTTATCCTCTCATCTCTCAGCACCCTGAAACCCAACTTTGGGACCCAGCATGACAAGAGCTAATTTATTTCCACATAGCTCCTATTTACTATTTGATAGATGAAGTCCTTTCTGTCTTTTGTGAAGAGAAATGCTGTTATTAGATTTTTTTTAAACATAAAGGAGCAGATTTGTAGAGATTATAATCATTCTTAGTATGAATATACCACAAAATTCGAGAAAGATTATTCAGCAGGTAACTTGGGAACACAGAGAATAAAATGCTACAGTAATAAGGGCTTGGCCTAGAATCAAAAGTCACACCATAGACAGGTTTCCATTTTTACTGGGATTACTTGTTCAGTGCCGCTGGCAAATAAGTCTCTGTTGTGGTAGTAAGTGTACTGAGGGTTAGTGTCATCAAACACTTAAATCAGACAGAGAATTCCTCTGTCTGATCCATACTCTGATCCGTAGTCATTCATTAAAACCTGCTCCCTGTGAATCTCCATCCAGAAAGAGAATATCTAGGTTAGAGAATATGTCAAGTCTCCTCTGCAGTCTCAAGTCCTGTTGTGAATGTAAATTAGCTATCTCATATTTAGTCACTTATGAATATAGAATACTGTAATGAGAACAGACTATGGAATCAGTAGATCTGGATTTTCTTTACTTTGTAACTTTGAGCCTTTTAAGCTCAGTTTCCTCACCTATAAAAGAAATAGTAATGATTAGGGATATTTTTGACTTGTGAGAAGGTCATGCCTTGGAAAATCCATCATAAAATGAAAATATTGTAAATCAAAAAGGCACCAGATACATCTCACTTACTGAATATTATAGCTTAGCCCCCAGTGCACGTTACAGTGCTAGCTGTTCCTCCTTGTGGCCTTATGGCTCATCTGCACCAACAGCTCACTGCTAGGACCAACTGCCCAGAGAAGATTCTACTGCATATCATTCATCTGGACCAATGTTCCAAATTCCAAGGATAGTTTCTACTGAATATGTATTGGTTTCACACCATCATAAAGTTGGAAACTCTCAAGTCAAGTCAAGGTTGGGGTCGTATATTCAATAATACATGCATTAATTGTTATTGCAGGGATGAGTTAGTTGTGGAAATAGGTTCTGAACAAAAGGATGGGCTCTCCCTTTTAACTTCTCCCTTCCGCAACCCATGTATGTGCACATGCACAATCTCTTACCCTTTCACTTTCTGCTATGGGATAATGTAAACAGAAAGTCCTGGCTAAAAATGTTCTTGACCTTGGCCTTCCAAGCCTCTAGAAATGAAGAATGGGTTTTGTTCTTATAAATTACTCAGTCTTAGCCAGGCACGATGGTACACACCTTTAATCTCAGCACTTTAGAGGCAGAGGCCAGTGGATCTCTGTGAGATCAAGGTCAGCCTGGTCTACATAGAGAGTTCCAGGACAACTGGGGTTAACAAATTACTCAGTCTTGGCTATTCTTGGCATAAAACAGATTTGGACAATGACTTATTTTTTAAATGAGTCTGAATAAAAATATCTTTAAGAATATAGACAAATGCCCCATGAAAAGATGTTCAACATTATTAGCCATTGAGAAAATACAAATGAAACCACAAGATGCTCCTTAACACCAATAAAGAAGGATATACACTAATATGTTACTGAGGGTGTGGAGAAATTTCAACTTTCATTCGCTCCTTGTGGGGATGAAGAAAGGCTTTTGGGGAATACCAGCAGCTCTGCAAATGGCTAAATACAGAATAACCATATGACCCAGTAATTCCATTAATAGGGTACTTCTTAGTCCATCTTACATTGTATACACCACAGCAGAGACTGGGCAATTTATAAGGAAAGAGCTTTTAATTGGCTCTTTTGGGGTACAGCAAGTCCAAGACCAGGCAGCTGCATCTGGTAAACATCCTGTGCTGCCTCATTCCACAGCAGAAGTCAAAAGGTCAAGTGGGAGCATGCACATGAGCAAGCTAGAGGAGCCAGGATCACTATAACAACCCATGGTCTTGGCAATTTATCTAACCCCTCAAGAATTAGCTTAGTACCATATGAAAGATGTCCATGGCTCTTAATGACTCAATCACCTCTTAAGTCTCATGTTCCAACACTGCCACAATATCCATCAAAGCTCAACATGAATTTCAAAGAGACAAACCATATCAGGGGTATATGCATGCTAGAAATATACAACCAAACACAAACTTATACTAATGTTCGTAGCAGCATTATTCATAAAGCCAAAAAGTAGAAACAACCTAAATGTCTATCCACTGATGAATGGGCAAATAAAATGTGGTATTATCCACTAATGAAAAGAATGACATACTGATACACACTACAATTAAGTATAAGCCTTGAAAACATGCTAAATAAATGAATTCATCACAATTCCATTGTATGTGAAATGTCAGAACAGGAAAAGCTATACAAGTAGAAAGTAGACTAGTGGTTTCCAGGGTCTGGGAGGAATGAATAGGGATTGACTGCTAGTGAGTATCAGGTTTCTTTTTCAGAGTAAAGGGAAATGTTTTTAAATGAATTGTAAATGTATGTGGCTGAACTGTATGATATATAATACTTCAATGAAGTTGATAGAGTAGTAACAATAATTAACTAGGAGAAAGGAGAGGGTTTGAGATCCCAGACAGAAGATTATGGAAAGACTGAAAGGGGGAAAATGCAGTGTTCCAGGACTACAGGGAACAAGGGCAGAGTGGCATAAGCCAAAGCTGGAGTAGGCAAAGGCCAAGCTCGAACTTTAAAGTCACTAGCACCATAAGAATTTACTATGGATACTTTGCTGGGCAAGCCTAGCTTTTTACACACATTCTGTATACTAATAAATAGTCCTTCAGGGCTGGAGAGATGGCTCAGCGATTAAGAACACTGGTTGTTCTTGCAGAAGACCCGGGTTCGAATCCCAGCACCCACATGGCAGCTAACAACTGTCCGTAACGCCAGTCCCAGGGGATCCTACAGCCTCTTCTGTCCTCCGTGGGCATTGCACTACACGGGTACACTTACCTACATGCAGGCAATACACACATCCACATAAAATAAAAATAATAAAAATTTTAAAAAAACAAAATAGTCCTTCAAAGGATGGAGAAAAGGGTACAAAACTGATTCATCTTGCTCTAAAGAACAACCAATGGGAAAGAGGACATATTTGAGATCATTTGAAGGAAAGTTTCGAGATAAGCCAGGATGTCCAAAAATAGGACAGGTAAATTGGTGCCCCAACGTCAGCAGCATTCCTGCAAAGGTGGAAGGCCTACACAGGATCTGGAGAATATTCCAGCACCAGGTAGGAGGTAGAGCAAGATGACTTCTCAAACTCAGACCCATCCAGTCATAAGATTCACTGAAGACCAACAGAGCCTTCTTTGCTTTTCCAAACTGTGTAATCCCAGCATTCCTACAGGGAGATGGGAGGTAGCAACAAGAGAACTGTCTGGAATTCACAGGCCAGGCTGCCAGCAGCACAGCAGAAACAATGAGACTGTCTCAACAAGGTGGAAGGAGAGAAGCAACTCCTGAAAGTTGTCCTCTAACCTCCACATGCACATCATGGCACACACATGCTGGCACACCACACGCACACACACACACACACACACACACACACACTGAACATTTTAAAAATATATTTTTCAGGGGACTCAAGACAACTAGACCTGTCCTCTACCATCCCATCTGAAGATACAAAATTAAAATATACATTAAAAGGGAACCACCCTGCAAATTGTATGGTCAATTGAAAAACTAAAAATAAAATGACCAAATGATTCAACAATATCACTTGGTATACAATTAAAAGAATTGAAAGGAGAATGTTAGTATTCGAATATGAAAATCCTCACAGGCTCATGTGTTGAATGCTTGGTTCACAGTTGCTGGTACTACTTTGGGAGGTTCTAGAAACTTTAGGGGATGGAACTTCATTGGAGGAAGTAAATCACTGGGGATGTGACTCTGAAGGTTATAAATGGTTCCCAAATCCATTCCTTACTCTCTGCTTCCTGACCAAAATAAAGTGGAAAAACTCCCCACAAGTCCCTGCTACTATGATGCTCAAGGGCATGGGGCCAAGCACCCATGGACTGAATCCTTTGAAACTGTAGCAAAGTCAATCTTTCCTCCTTTAGGGTGAGGGAGAGTTGGTCTTCTTTAAGGGAGTGACTAGATAGGCTGACCAGGCTCCAGTGGATAAACACACATAGAGGGACATCTGAGAACACAAACTTGACTCAATAGGCCTTAACATATATGACAGAATGCATGAAATCCAGTTGGGGGGGGTGTGGGGAGGGTAGAGATAGGGGAGGGGTATCTAAATATGATTAGGATATATTGTATAAAATGCACAAAAATCAATAAAAATATATAGTAAAAATAATTTGGGTCCCAACTATGCATAAGATAATTATACATAGGCATGTTCATAGAGACCACAGCACAGCTACAACATGGAAGCAACCCTCATGGGCATCTATATCCATCTAGGTTTGCCTCTTGATTCAGCTATTCTTCAGTTTCATGAAGAGCTCTGGAAATACTCCTGGCATGAGAGAACAAGCAAAATGTAGTACAATTGTCTAAGGGACTACAATTCAGCATTCAAAATGAAGGGAATTGTGACTTGTTATATAGCACTAATGAAGGCTGAAAACATGCTAGGTGAAATGAACAAGCCACAGGATAAGTGTGTGGTTCCACTGACTTGAGGTACCTAGACTGTTCAGATTCAGAGTTGACTGGCAGTTGCCAAGGGCTGCCGGGTAGAGGAATACGGAGTCAGCCTTTCATAGGAACAGCATCAGTTCTGGAGGCAATGGTTGATTTGAGATAGTTCAATAATGTGAGTATAACTGCCACAGAACTGAACATTTTTGGAAATTTATCACTTAAAAATTGTTAAAATGGGAAATTCTTATTTTTTACCATAATTAAAATTAAAATTGAACCACTACCCTGAAGTACTAAGCCTTTAAAAGTTATCAGACCCTGAAGAGATGGAGACGTACCCATCACACACCATCAGACTGGTAAGGAAGACGTTCTTGTTCTGTGTTTTGACAGAGGGGGCTCACTCTGTAGCCCAGGCTGGTCTCGAGCCCTGGGTGACCGTCACGAGTGCTGGCTGGGATCACTTTCACCCAGGTTTTTGGGTGTTTGTTTGGTTCTGGTTTGGAGTTCTGGTGTCTGCAACCCCACCTGGCCTGGAACTCGCTATGTAGACCAGGCTGGCGTTGAACTCACAGAGAGCCGCCTGCCTCTGCCTCCTGAATGCTGGGGTTAAAGGCGAGCGCCACCACGCCGGGCTGTTCTCACAGCTGTGGAAGCCAATACCAGGAAAGCCATTCGCCACTAAAGTCCGGGCCGCACTGCTACTGAGGAGACTAGACTGCTGCGACCGGCCCGCCGCGCCAACGCGCGCCGCACGTTCCTCCAATCGCAGGCCAGGGGAGGAGCTCTGTGGGCTAGGACCAATCACAAAGCCTTTCTTCCTGTAGACGCGCCCTCCCCCGCTTTTTATTGGACAGTTTTCAAAGTCGTGGAAGCCAATGAGAGTGTGCGGTCGGCGGGTCCAGGAGGCCGGGACAGCGGGCGCGGCCTTTGAAGAAAGAAACTGTCTCTGTGGTGCCATGGTGGGGTTGGGTCCCGCCGCCGCCGCCGCCGCTGCCGCCGCGGGTGAGTACGGCCGCCGGCCTCGTTTCTTGCGGGCGTTGGAGCCCGCTGACGAAATCCTTCCGGCACAAGCTGCCCGCCGCCCCCTGCCTGCTTCAGTTTCCCCCGAGCATGAAGCGCAGGCCTGGAGCTGGCGAGGGCGAGCTGCGCGCGCCCGAGGCCTTCCAGCATGTCTCTTGGAACCACCCTGCAGCAAGACATCCTTGTCACTGCGCTCAGATAGGCCCCGGCCGCTGGACCGGGCCACACCGCAGGCAGTGCTGGTGGGGGTGCTCTGTACTCTATGCCCCCAACTCTCACCAAGGCCAGGAGGACGGATCTGCCCCGATCCCAGTGTCTGCACCTCTGGGGGTTGATTGATTAAGGATCCTGTGGTCCCTGATCCCTTAGAGGCACCTGGAGCCAGCCCTGCCCTGCTTTTCAGTGCATCCCGCCCCCCTGTGTAGACACGGTGTCTACACAGTTTGATCCGCTCTATTTGCTGTCTACTAGGTTCTCTGCACCCTAGGCGCTTGACACAGTAGCCCTTCAAGGTGGGCTTCCGTGTCCCTACTTGACAGGCTCAGTAACGATGAGGTTTGCTACCTTGTAGAAGTCACAGCTGCTGCTCTGCAGCCCTGGACGTCTCGCACACCACAGCTGGCTCTGCACACGGCCTGGCCCGGACCTATGTGTTGTTATTTCTCACCACTGTTCTATAAGTATATATCGGAGTCAGAACAAAACACGGAATAACTCAGTCTAGATGTCGTTGCAAAGAATTTTGCATTCCTGTGGGCTGCTGGCTATCTTTGTGTCTATCACTGTAGTCTCCTCCAAACAACCATCTCCCCACTCCTCACTGATCAACCCCCATAATTTGTCTTTGACCTCTTGTGTATGGCATCTCGATTTGCCATTGATTGTAATTATCGTTGTGTTTATCTCTAGTGCTAGATTGAAACATTTTAAAAATATTTTATTATTTTTATTTTATGAGTGTATTGCCTGCATGTGTGTAAGTGCACCCATGTCAATGCAATGCCCATAGAGGTCAGAAAAGGGTGTTGGATCCCTGGAAATGGAGTTATGGACAGTTGGTAGTCACCATGTGGGTGCTGGGAATCAAACCTGGGATTTCTGCAAGAGCAGCCAGTGCTCCTAACCCCTGCGCCATCTCTCCAGCCCTTGATTGAAACTTCTTGAAGGTAGATATCTAATTTGATTCTCACCTGATATGCTTGGGACCAGGGAGTTTGAAATTTCAGGGTTAGGTTTTGGGTTTGGGGTATTATTTCTCCCAGATTTTAGAATATTTGTGTGTATAAGAGATCTTGAGGATGGGACCAAGGTCTAAACATGAAATTCATTTACATTTCATGAGCATTTTATGCACACACCCTAATGATCTTCTATTTGTAGTATACCTGAGTTTTCACTGTGATCCATCTCGTGAAGTCTGGTGTGGAATTCCCACATGTATTATGTTGGCCCTTGAAAAGTATTGTACCTTGGAGCACTTTGGATTTCAGATTTTTTTGTTTAGGATAGTCAACCTGTATTGACTTTCATTTTCTCACAAATGCTTTGGATAGAATGTAACAATATAAATGTTTGCCAGTAAGCCCCCTAACTGGACTATAGGGAACCAGTAAAGATTTGTGGGTCAAAAATTACCATCCCATTCTGGGAGGGGGATGGATAAAAACATAGTTAATAAGACCACCTCAGGTAAACTAAGAATTTCTTCATGTAGGGTTGGGGAGGTAGTTCAGCTGATGAAAGTGCTTGCCTCCAAGCCTGGCAGCCTGAGTTCTATCCCCAGGACCAGTATGGTAGAAGGAAAAAACTACCTCACAAGTTGTCCGCTCACCTCCACATACACACAAATGCTTTAAAAATTTTTTTTAAGAATTCTTACAGCCAGGTGTGGTGGTGCACACCTTTAATCCCAGCAGAGGCAAGTTAGTATCAACATCAACAGTATCATTTCTAGTCAGAGTCATACTAAGCTGTTTACACTAACATTGCAACTTGAAGGCAAACTTACAGGCCTGAGAACTTTATCACATTATGTTGAAAAGCCAAAATGATTACAGAAAAGTATCATGTTTTAGGATATAAAAGAACTGGTTAAGATCTGAAGTCAAATATCTGTTGTTGCTTTACTTCCATGTTTTATAGAAGAACGACAGAGAAAGCTTCAGGAGTACCTGGCGGCCAAGGGAAAGTTGAAGGACCGGAACACCAAGTGAGTTTACCTTCCCAGTTTTGCCAGTTTTGTTGCCTCTGTTGCTAATAGCAACTCATGTACTAGCCTTTTGTTTCCGGTCTGTTTAACCCATACTATCATCCTATGATAACTCAAAAGAACACGTCAGTCCAAACATGACAGAAAACCCTGAGCAGTGCCTCATCTGTTGGCAGAGCGTTAGGCATTATTTGTGTGACAGTCTCCAAAGAAAGGATCTACATTATTACCACTCTGGAAGCTTTTCTGGTCTCTTCTTTTTCCTGAGAAAGTTCACTTCTGGCAAAGCAGCTTTTGGTCAAGGAGCTAAATAACACTGCTTTGGGTTTTAAGTTCCTGAAGCAGGAGAGCTGGTGATAGTCCACAGTAGTGGCACACTAGCATCATTTTATCATGCTTAGCATTTGCTTTTGAGGTAGACAGAGCATAACCACTCCACTCTTACCTTTTGTGAAGATCTTACCTCTTGATGAGCATAGGTATATTTTCCCTTTCTGATAGCTCAATGTTGTGTATACTTTTGTGTACGTGTGTGTGTGTGCAAGGGGAACCCACTCACGTGCCCCCATGCAGAGGCCAGAGGAGGATGTCAGGTATCTCCTCTATCACTCACTCCCTCATTCCCTTGAGACAGGGTATCTTACTAAACCTGAAGCTTGCCACTCACGCCAAGTTAGCTGGCCAGTGGGCTCCTGGGATCCATTTGTCTCTGCCCAACTATGGTGAAGCTATAGGCACCTACAGCCACTAGAATCTGAACTCAGGTCCTCAGGCATGCACAGCAAGTACTTTTACCCTCTGAGCCATCTCCCCAGCCCAGGTGGCTCAATATTTATTTGAAAATTAATTTTTATAAAGTTATCTTTCACTCTTAATTTTACCTTAGGATTTTACTCACCCCTCCTTCCTCAATTAAATGAACTAAAATCATTTTCTCAACATGTGCTCATTTCATTCCTATAATGTTTCTCTCCTCTCCCTCTTTCTCCCTTTTTCTTCCTCCCTTTTCTGCCATGCTCCCCCATTCTGAGAATGGAACCCAGGGACTGGCACATGTTATGCAACAAGTACTCTGCCACTGAGATACATTCCCCAGGCCTATCAATCAACCTTATGTGTAGAGATGTGAAACTTAATAAGTCAGAGGTGTCCCTGTCCTCCCAAGGCTTCTGATTATCAAAGTCTCTGTTAGTCTTGTTTTTCGTTAATAGAGATTGTCTTCATTTGTATTTATTTTATTTTTTTTTTATTTTTATTTTTTTTTAGTCTTAGAGACAGGGTCTCACTGTAGCCACAGCTGTGGAGACCAGGCTGGCTTCAATCTTACAGGGATTCCCCCTGCCTCTGCCTCCCAAGTGCTGGCATTAAAAGCGTACTCTACCACGCCTGACTTTGCTTTATTCTACTTTTGCATTTTTATCTCCCCAACTAGATTTCAATTTCATGTTATGTCTTCACAGGTCCAGAATCCACAGATGTTCCAGTCCCTTATATAAAATACCATAGTGTTTGGATGTAACCTATGCATGTCCTTCCATGCACTTCACATCATCTGTAGATTACTTGTGATGCCTAATATAATGTAAATAGTAAATGAATAGTTACACTGTTTTATTTATTTAAAGAATAAGAACAAGGGGAAAAGTCTCCATGTTCAGTATGAATGCAGTTTTGCTTTTCATATTTATTTTTTAATTTTGTATTAAATTTTTGTGTATTTCATACAAAAAATCATCTTTATACCTACTTCCTCTTTGGCATCCTCCCATAACCCCCCACTGGATTTCATACATTCTGTCATTTGTGTAAAGGCCTATCATATAAAGTTAGTGTCCCCAGATGTCCCTCAGTGCAGTTTCATCCACTGGGATCTAGTCAGCCTATATAGAGTCCTTCCCTTTAAGATCAGCTCTTCCTCACCTAGCAGTAATCACCTGCCAATAATTCTTCTACTAAGATTTGGGGCATGCTGTTCATTACCACAGTTCTGTGCTAGATTTTTGTCTGCTTAAGTTTGCATGGATCTTGTACATGCTGACACCATTGCTGTAGGTTCATATGAAAAGGGTCCCAGGCTCCTGTAGGACTATATCAGTATGGTCATGCACCTCCTCCCTGACTCTTACATTCTCTACCCCCTCTTCCAAAATGGTCCCTGAGTGGGTGCATTTTGATATACGAGTCCTGTCCAAGGACCCACACTCTACAAACTCCTAGTCTCTGTGTTTGGTCATTTGTGACCTTTTGCATTCCTAGCCCTCTGTTGCATGAGGGAGCTTCATTGATGAGGGTTGAAAGGTACATTAGGGTTCTCTTCATCCCTTGTTCTGTGCTCTGTGAGCATTAGGTAAAGAGCTTACATCCTAGATGTGCCACTTAGACTTGGGCAATTCACAGACAATCTCTGTGTGTGACCGGTTGTGGAACTCTGTAATTGTCTCTTTCTGTTGCAGAGAAGTTTCTTTGATGAGTAGTGACTGGGATACGTGTCTATAAATTTAAGGATCCATATTTTGCACATAGTAAGAAATTGCATTTGTTGTGACAGCTTTGGGGTTTTCTGTAAGAAATTGTGACCTCTCCAGCTATGTGTATTTGGCTAGGTTTACAGTACCACACATGAGTTTCCTCCCATTGAGTGGGCTTTAAGTCCAATTACGTAGCTGTTGGTTACCCCCAAGATAAAAATGCCTTTACTGCACCAATATTGCTTGCTGTGCTGGTCACTGATGTGGTTTTTAGGCCTTGAAGCTGGGGTTGGACCATCTATTGATGTTTTCCCTTACCAGCTTACATAGTGCTCTCCAAAGCTATGAGAGCTAGCCTTCAGGGGACGTGGCTTCCAGGTCAGTTCCAGCTCCATTACTTCAAATCCTGTGTCCCAAGTATGTCCTGTCTTCAGCAATAGGGTCTTATCACCAAGTTCTGGGAGGCAATCAAGGGCTGTGGCAATAGCCTGTGTAATTTTGGGAGTCTCTTGGAGTACCCTGGCCACCAACTCAAAAGAAAGTTTCTCCTGTATGGCACTGTTTCTTATTATGTAGCCTTCAGCTTTATTCATGGACTCATGTAGAGATATTGTATGTGTAATTTTTCAGTAGGCTTTTGGACAATACAATTCTCTCTTGTTTTTTTATACTAGCTAGGCACTATTTGTCTCTCCTCTTTCTCTCCCTGTCTTATCCTCCCTCCCTGCCCTTCCCATTTAAAGTGTCCACAATTTCCCCATTTCTCTCTTCACAATTTCTGTCTGCTATGGTCCCACTTTTCTTAAGCTCTTTCTTCCCCTTTATTCTAATAGTTCCTTGTATACCCTCCTTCTCCCCCTCCCATTTGACTACCCCCTTTTTAGACACTTCTCCCTTAGTAACATGTCTCCTAATATTCTTCCTTCTTTTCCTTTACCTCCCTGGTTCCCTTCCATTTTCCTGTTTCCTGCAGTTATAGCAGGCTGTGTACTCACTTATAAGAATATGATGCTAGGATCCACAAATGAGGGAGAACATATATCTTTTGTTTTTCTGAGTCTGTGTTACTTCACTTAGGATAACAGTTTCTAGATCCATCTCTTTACCGGCAAATTTCATTATTTCATCTTTCTTTCTGCTGAGTAGAACTCCATTGTGTGAATGTACCACATTTTCATTAAATGTTTGTCAGTTGAGGGGTACTTAGGTTGCTTCCATCTATTAGCTATTGTGAAAAGAGGAGCAACAAACATGGTTGTATAAGTATCTCTACAATAGGATGAGTCCTTTGAGTATATGCCAAGGCATGGTATAACCGGGTCATATGGTAGGTTCATTTTTAGTTTTTTAAGAGTTCTCCACACTGCTTTCCATCAGGGTTGCACGAGTTTGCAAGCCCACCAGCAGTGAATGAACGTTCCCCTTTCTCCAATCCTCACCACCATTTGGTATCATTTGTTATCTTGATCTTAGCCAGTATGAATGGGCTAAGATGAAATCTTAAGGTGGTTTTAATTTGTGTTTCCCTAATTACTAAGGATGTTGAACACTTTTTTAGATGTTTCTTAGCCATCTTTATTTCTTCTTTTGAGAACTCTCTGTTTAGATCTTTAGCCCATCTTTTAATTGAGTCATTTGTTTTCTTGATTCTTTGTTTTTTTAGTTCTTTATATATTCTGAATGTTAAACCTCTGTCAGATGTGTCACTAGTGAAGATTTTTTTCCCACTCTGTGAGTTTTCTCTTCACTTTCTTGGTTGTTTCTTTTGATGTACAGAGGCTTTTAAGTTTAGTAAGGTCCCACTCGATTGTTGATCTTAATTCCTGAGCTATTGGTGTCCCATTTAGAAAGTCCTTTCCTATACCTGTGTCTTTCAGGTTACTGCCAATGTTTTCTTCTAACAGTTTCAGAGTTTCGAGTTTCACATTGAGGTATTTGAACCATTTGGAGTTGAATTTTGTGCAAGGTAAAAGATAAGGATCTAGCTTCATTCTTCTACAGGTGGAGATTCAGTTTTGCCAGAACCATTTGTTGAAAATGGCGTCTTTACTCCATTGTGTGTCCTCGGCACCTTTGTCAAATACCAGGTGGCTGTATGTCTGGGTCTTCAGTTATGTTCCATTGATCTATGTGTCCATTTTTGTGCCAGTACCATGCTGCTTTTATAACTATAACTCTGTAGTATAGTTTGAGATTTGGTAGTGTAATCCCTCCAGGCTTGCTCTTTGTGCTCAGGGTTGCTTTGGCTATCCAGAGTCTTTTGTGCTTCCATATGAATTTAAGGATGATTTTTTTCTAATTCTGTGAAGTATGTCATGGGGATTTTGATTGGGGTTGCATTGAAGCTATATATTGCTTTTGGTAGGCTGGTCATTTTCACAATATTAAATCTTCCAATCCATGAGCATGGGAGGTCCTTCCATCTTCTGGTGTCTTCTTCGATCTCTTTAAAGATTTAAAATTTTCATTGTAGAGATCTTTGATGTTTTTGGTCGGGTTTATTCCAGGTTGTTTTTTTGTTTGTTTGTTTGTTTGTTTTTTAAGCTATTGTGAATGGGAGGGTTTCCATGTATTCTTTCTCCAGTTGCTTGTTATTGGTATATAGAAAGGCTACTGATTTTTGTAAATTAATTTTGTAACCTGCCACTTTCCTGAAATTGTTCATTGTTAATTGTTCTTGTTCTAGGAGTTTTCTGGTGGAATTTTTGGGACCTCTAGGTATAATATCATATCATCTGCAAAAAGGGGTATTTGGACCTCTTCTTTTCCAATTAGTACTCCTTTAATTTCCTTCTCCTGTCTTATTGCTCTAGCAAGAGTTTCAAGTACTAGTAGAGGAGTGGAGCTAGTGGACACCCTTGTTTGGTTCCTGATTTTAATGGGAATACTTCCAGTTTTTTCCATTTAGAATGATGTTGGCTGTGGGTTTGTTGTATATAGCTTTAATTATGTTGAGGTATGTTCCCTCCAGTCCAATTCCCTTTAGGACTTTTATCATGAATGCATGCTGAATTTTGTCAAAGGCCTTTTCTGCATTTTTCAAATGACCATGTGGTTTTTGTCTTTGAGTCCATTAATATGATTTATGATGTTTATTAACTAGCACATATTGAACCATCCCGGCATCTCTGGAATAAAGCCTACTTGATCATGGTGGGGGCTCTTTTTTTTAAATTATTTATTTAATAAACCGCATACTTAGAAAAAGCACTTCATTACAACAGCATTGACATAGTCAATAACAATTTCCAGAGCTAAGATGCATCTCTTTTAAAGTTGGCTGTAAATCTTAAGGTTTGCAGTTGAATTAATACAGTTATACAACATTGTAGTCGGTATAAACCCTATAAGACATAAAATTAAATGAGGTTTTAACCTTTACAAAAGATCTCCATTTCATTATTAAATACACGGTTT
>NW_008344179.1:902298-902640 GCF_000622305.1 Nannospalax galili | reverse complement strand
TTGCTACCAGCACTGAGATGTTGGCACACGCATCCCTAATCTGTATATATCTGATTATTACTAGTCATAATCGGTTCCACTTGGATCCTTGGCACCTGTGTATGTCTATAGAGTCATTGGGCAGATTTCAATGGTATTTTTTATCACCTCTACTAATTAACATGACATAAGTTTCCATGCTTCCTCCTCAAATATAATACAGTTTTTAAAATTTGTTGACTTTTGTGTGTGTGTGTATCACATAGAACATCCCAAACCATCTTATTCAGTTATACACCCACTTCCCAGATGGCACCCTCCCATAGCCTCCCTCCCCCCACTAGAGCCCTTATACTCTGATAT
>NW_008344179.1:900990-901761 GCF_000622305.1 Nannospalax galili | reverse complement strand
AAGATAAGTCAAAGGTCCTGTTCAACCATGGTTGGCTTCACTTGGAAGCATGGAGGAAATGATTCCTCTGTGTTGACCCTCCTCTTTGTAAACTGGACACTGGTTCATGTCCATCTCATGAGGTATCCTTGACCTCCTTGATCAAGACAACATGTGACCCACCACAACTACAGGACATTTTGAGAGATGCTCATAGTCCCCTGGAAGTAGTCGACCTAGGAGGGCAAGGAGCAAAAAGTGTCCTTTATGTCCCTCTGACCAAATTATTATAGACCTCAAAGTATGTCTTTTAAACACCCAAGAAGGTTAGTTCCACCAGTCTGGTACTTTTAATTAGTGTGTGTCATGTAGATAAATCTTGGGCAAAGACCAGTTGTTCTCAGATAAACCTTACCTAGACATATATTTCTTGATCTGCTATGTGTAATTTGTCAGTAGGTTGTAGGAGTAATATGGTGCCGGGGGTTCAAACCCGTGACCCCCGGCGAGGTGAGGATTGGGGATGAGTAAGCACGCCATTCGCCAGCCCACACCGCCCCTATTACCGGGGACACTCAGGCAGAGACTCATTTATTGCAAGTGTTCCAAAGTTTATAAAGGCACCTGGAACTCCCCCCTCCCCCGCCACCAGGGTGTATCTTAAGGATGGTCATGCGCTGATCATGCACTCCTCAGCAGTGCCGAAGTATTCTTCAGACTTTCAAAGCAAGTCAGGCCGCACCCCAGTAACTTCCTCTCGGACCTCTGCAAGGTGGGGCCTTTAGGTCCCCA
>NW_008344179.1:894881-900051 GCF_000622305.1 Nannospalax galili | reverse complement strand
CCCATTCTGTGGGTTTTCTCTTCACTTCCTTGGTTGCCTCCTTTGATGTACAGAAGCTTTTTAGTTTACTGATGTCCCATTTGTTGGTTTCTGACCTTGTTTCCTGGGCAATTGATGTTTGGCTTAGAAAATCCTTTCCTACACCTATATCTTGTAGGTTTTGGCCAATGTTTTCTTCTAATAGTTTCAGAGTTTCAGGCTTTACATTGAGGTCTTTGATCCATTTGGAATTGACTTTTGTTCAGGGTGAAAGGGGTTTAGTTTCATTCTTCTACAGGTGGCGATCCAGTTTTGCCAGCACCATTTGCTGAACATGCTGTCTTTCCTCCAGTGAATATTGTTGGCCCCTTTGTCAAATATCAGGTAGCTGAAATTGCTCTTTTTGATATGTGTCTATATGCAGATTTGCAAGTATTTTGTTGAGAATTTTTGCACCTGTGTTCATTAAGGATATGGGTCTGTAGTTTTCTTTTTTGGTTGTTTCTTTATCTGGTTTTGGTGTTAGAGTGATGCTGGTTTCATAGAAGGAATTTGGGTGTTCTCCCTCTTTCCATTTTTTTTTAATAATTTAAGTAGCACTAGTTGCAGATCTTCTTTAAATGTCTAGTAGAATTCTGCTGTAAATCCATCTGTGTTGTTTTATCACGAGTTTGTGTAGTTACTAGGGCTTCTTCTGGTGTCGATTTTAAGCTTTATTGCATTGTGGTCTGATAGAATGCATGGAATTATTTCAATTTTTTGTGTTTGCTGAGGTTTGTTTTGTGCTCCTGTATGCCATCAGTTTTTGAGAAAGTTCTTGGGGTACTGAATAGAAAGTATAATCTTTGGTGCGTGGGTGGACTATTTGGTAGATGTCTGTTAGGTCCATTTGATGTATGTTATCGTTTAATTCACATGTCTCTCTGTTTATTCTTTGTCTGGTTGACCTGTCTAATGGAGATATGGGGTATTAAAGTCCCCTACTATTAGGGAGTTGGGGTTAATCTGTGTCTTAAAGTCCTATAGTATTGTTTTTATGAATTTGGGTGCACTGGAGTTTGCTGCATATATGTTCATTATTGTGATGTCTTCTTGGTTAATTGTTCCTTTGATCAGAATGAAGTGGCCCTCTTTATCTTTTAGTTTTAGTTTTAGTTTGAATTTTGTCAGATATTAGAATTGCAACCCTGCTTGTTTCTTAGTGCCATTTGCTTAGAATATTCTTTTCCATCCTTTTACTTTAAGGTAGCGCATGTCCTTAAAGATGAGATGGGTTTCTTGCGGACAACAAAAGGATGAATTTTGTTTTTTAAATCTATTCACTTAGTCTTTGTCTTTTGACTGGGGAGTTCAGTCCATTGATATTTAAAGTTATCATTGAAAGATATGTATTGGTTGCCATCATTTTGATTACTGTTTGCATTCTTTGTCTAATTTTGTGTTTCTACAATTATACCTTCATTTAGTTTCTGTGGCCCCTGGGGTATAGTTGTTCCTTTCTCCATTCTTTATATTGCTTCAAGTATTCTTTGAAAGACTGGGTTTTTGGACAAGAATTCCTTCAGCCTATTCATGTTGTGGAAGATTTTTCTTTCCCCTTCAACTATAATAGTCATTTTTGCTGGGTAAAGTAATCTGAGTTGGCATCTATGACCATTTAGAACTGGGAATACTTTGGTCCAGGCTCTTCTGGCTTTCATAGTTTGCATTGAAAAGTCAGCTGCAATTCTGATGGGTTTTCCTTTATATGTGACTTGGTTGGTTGGTTGGTTGGTTGGTTGGTTTGTTTCTTTGTTTGTTTGTTTTTGCAGCTTTCAGTATTCTCTCATTGTTCTCTACATTTAGTGCTTTTACCATGATATGCCATGAGGAGTTTCTTTTCTGGTCCTATTTGGTGTTCTATGTGCTTCTTGTATTTGTATGGGGAAATTTCCTTAATTTGGGGAAATTTTCTTCTATAATCCTGTTTTAAGATCTGGTCAATGCCATAAACCTGAAATTATTCTCCTTCCTCTATGCCTATGATGCATAGATTTGGTGTTTTCATGGTGTCCCACATTTTCTGCATATTCCATTCCTGTTTTTAAAAAAAGTTTTTTCAAGTCGGGCATGGTGGCCCATGCCTTTGATCCCAGCACTTGGAAGCCAGAGGCAGGCAGAGCTCTGTGAGTTCAAGGCCAACAAGTTCCATGCCAGCTGGAGCTACAGGGAGACCCTGTCTCAAAAAACAAACAAACAACAACAACAAAAAACCCACAAACAGGCCAACAAGCCTTTGATCATGAGTACGGCCCAATTCTTCAACTTTATCCTCCAGTGTTGATATTCTGTTTTCCATTTAATTCATTCTAGTGGTGAGGCTTTCTCTTGTTGTTTCAAATTGGCTTATTGAGTTTTTCACTTCCTTCATTTCAGCCTGAGTTTTCTTCAATATTTTTATCTCTTTTGTGAATTCAGTCAGACGTTTTTCCTGATCTTCTTTTAGTTCTTTGATTTGTTTCTTTGTGTGTTCTTCAAATTTGTTGAATTCCTTGATGTTTATGATTGTTCTTTTTAATTCAGTGTCCTGGGTTATCTCTACGGGTTTCTCCTTGTAGAACTCTTCTATAAGAGTGGTGGAATTTTGTGGGAACATACTATTTTCCATAATATTATTTATCCGTCGTGATTTGGCATGTGGATTTCTTTTGTTGTTTGTGATTCTGGTAGGAAACTCAGGCCTTCCTTTGTGTGCTTCTGTTTATATTATTGGTGTGCCTTGGTTGTTTTCTTATTAAGTATGTAAAGCTGGTCTAGGTTTCTGTTTTTCATATAGTTTTAAATCGGCTAAAACCACAACTATGGAACCCATGGATATTGAGAGTTGATTATATTATCACTTTTTCCTCCTGAAAATTTTCCTAAAGTTACATATACTAAAGAAGTTTCATAAAGAAACAGTTAGTTGTTTTATCTCTAATGTCTGGCACAAAGGATTGATGCTTAAATAAGTTGGCAAATGTGAAGAGGCCACATGTATTTCATTAATGTTAGAATACTATACATTTATGCACAAGATATCTCCAAAATAATCACAAAAAAATTGAGTAAGAGCAGCTGTGGTCTTGGAGAAAGGGAATACAAGGCCAAGGAAGGGATAGTGAGGATACTTTGTATTAAATTTAAATTTGAGTTATTTTACCCAATACAGAAATTCTATTGGTTTGAGATTCTACTCATAATTTTTAATCACTATACTTTTCTTGCTGATCTTTCTATATGAAGGATTAATTTTATTTTGTCTTTCATAGGCCTTATCTAAAAGCCAAGAGTAACCACTCAAATCCACCATCTTCTAAATCTGTAAGTAGAAATTAGTCTTTTAAAAAATTCACGTTTGATGGGGGCTGGAGAGACAGCTTGACAATGAAGAGTTCTGGGTGCTCTCTCATGAGTTACAGAGGACTGGGTTCAGTCCCCAGCACCTACATGGCTCTTAGTAACCACCCATAAGTCCAGTTCCAGGGGCTCCAGTGCTACCTTCTGGCCTCTAAGGGCATTGCATAACATGGGTACACTTACATTCCTTCAGGCAGAACACTCATATACAAAAAAAATAATTTAAAGTATTTTTTTAAAAGAAATAACTGTTTGGGAGGTTTAATTAGTAACAAAAATAAGATGTTCATAGCCTCAATAAAATGTATTTCTCATATACTTCTCATAAACATAAGAACAATTTGGATCAATAAAAGACAAACATTTTCTGAAATATACAATATATGATATCAGTTTTATAATTTTAAAAAAATCTTTTTAAAATATATTACCCTTGTGTATTTTATATGTGTATGTATGTGTCTATGTGTATGTACATAAGCCATGACATATATGTGGAAATAAGAGGGTAGCTTTGTAGAGTTGGTTCTCTCCTTCCACATGTGGGTTCTAAGGATCAAACTCAGGTCAAGTTTAGTGAGAAACATCTTTACCCACTGCCCCATCTTTCCAACTCCTAAAAAAATTCTTAGTGGACTTTGACCCTCTGTTTTCATTTCAGTTTTTGGGAGGGAGGGAGATGGCACGCACTACAGTTTGCATTTGGAGGCCAGAAGACAACATGCATGGAATCAGTTCTCTCTTGCTTTCTGGAATCCAGGAACTAAACTCGGGTTGTCAGGTTTAATAACAGGCTCCATTTCCTGCTGAGCTGTCTCACCAGCCAACTTTGACCCTCTAAATGGCTAACATTTATTGAATACTTACTATATTTCTCCTACTTTCTGATTTGCACTGACTCATTGATCCTCACAACCTTATGGGTCTAGATGCTATCAGAACCTAGGGTGACATGAACAAACATCTGCTTACCCCAGAAAGGCAGCAACAACAGACTGAAGAAGCTGTTCTACTCAAGTCGAGCTTTGCAAATAAATGATTTTATCTGGAGTTACTTACAGGCATATGAGAAGCTTATGAGCAGCTAAACCACCAAAGAAAAGTCACCGTCAACCCAGGCAACCATTAACCCCTTATATATCTTGTGGCTACCTTGGGAGCCTTTCCTCCCTTCCATGAGGGAGCAGTAGTGGACCCAGTCTTGTGTGGGGTCTCCAGGTAATGACAAGTCCTGAAAAGTCAAGAAGGCAATGGCCGTTATGGCATTTCACAGCAAGTCCCATTTTCCAGACGAAGGAAAGAAAGGTTAACCAGTTTCCCAAGGTCATGTACTAATTAAGTGTCAGTGCTAAGTGTCAGTTGTTTTCACCACTTTAGTGTACTGCCATCTAGTTAAACTTAGTAGTCATTAAAAGACAATACCGGCTGGGCTGAGGACATAGCTCAGAGGTAACAGTTACCTAGCATGCCCCTGACCCGAGTTCAGTCCTCAGCTCTGCAAAATTTTCTCAGCTCTGTTGGATCTTCTAAGCAGCTTTGGAAGAATATACTTCTTGAGGTGGGCATGATAGCACATTTCTTTAATCCCAGCACTCAGGAGGCAGAGGCAGGTAGATCTCTATGAGTTCCATGTCATCTTGGTCTACACAGAGTTCAAAAAACAAAAAGACAAAGCCGGGCGTGGTGGCACATGCCTTTAATCCCAGCACTCGGGAGGCAGAGGCAGATGGATCTCTGTGAGTTCAAGGCCAGTCTGGTCTACATAGTGAGTTCCAGGACAGCTGGGGCTACAGGGAGACCCTGTCTCAAAAAA
>NW_008344179.1:825726-894800 GCF_000622305.1 Nannospalax galili | reverse complement strand
TATATATATTTCTTAATCAGTTCAATTCAGCAAGATTGTAGATCAAATGATACAGCATCCTAATATGCCTGAGGGTTCAGTGAAAGAAATTAGCTTTCTGGACAGGACACAAATTCTTTATCTATAATAAAATTACGCATAAAAATCCCATCTTTGATTTTCAAAACATAGTGTTATTGAAGTTCTAAGATATTGAAGTTTTAATGTGCTTTGAGTTGCCCAAAGTGACACACCAGTGCTTATTTTTAATAAGGGGCTGGAGATTCTCAGCACCCAAATGGTAGCTAACAACCACCCATAACACCAGTTCCAGGGGCTCTGACACCCTCTTCTGGACTTCATAGTCATTGCATACATGTGGTACACAATACATGAAGGCAAAACACTCATACACTATAAATAAATTTTTAAAATTTAAGTTTTAATTACATCACTATATATACACATATGTGTGTATATATATATGGACATATATGCCCATCTGTGGATTATGCATTATGTGTATTATAAGTCATTTGTAGGTCATCACTAGAGAATAAAAACAAAATAAGGCAAAATTACTGTGCAATGATGTGACAATTGAGGAAACAGTTAGACTTCTACTTTATGCATATTGTACCAGTGCAGGACACAGGTCATAAAGAAACTGACTGCCACAAAGGATCCTTGCTCAGAATTCCCAGGAGCCCTCTATTGGCAACAGTACTGACATCAGGAAATCTTCTTTCAAATGAGGGTGTTTACCTCATCTGCCCTATAAAGTTGCAGAGATGAAAAATAAAAATGGGGAAGGAAATTTGAGAATTTAGGAGAAATTTAAGACAATGCAAGTATCCAGGTGAGGTGTCATACACCTGTGATATCAGCACTGGGGAGGTTGAAGCAGGAGAGTTGTCATCAGTTGGAGTCTAACCTGGGCTACATAGCAAGTTCCAGGCCAACCAGAGAGACCCTGTCTCAATAGAACAATCAGTTTCATGAGACACTTTTAGTGCCTAACAGGAACAGGTAACATTTAAGATCTTACTGTCACCCATTCTGAGCAAGACTCCCATAATGTTTTCTCAGTAAAACAGCCCAGTAATGTTCAAGCTAAAACTCTTTAGGAATAAAATGAAGTACTGGACCAAGGACCCTAAATCAAAACTATCCTGTGGAAACCAGGACATATGATACCCTTCCCTGAAAAATTGATGTTACTGTTAATATTACTGTTATACCCATTTTACATTTGAAAGAAATGAGATCTGAAGAAATTAAGTACTTGCCCAATTTATACAACAGTAAGAGTCAAATCCTGTCTTGTTCTAACAATAAATAATATTAAATACTTGAGCTGTTAATGGGATATAATGAGTTTTTAAAAATTACCATGGGAGTATATGAAAACCACTGATCAGGCATGCATTACTATCCCTTCTAGTTCTATGATGACCCTTGTATCATAATTTTCTTGTGCTTAGATCTTTTCAACTAAAGGTCCTCAGGAGCAAGTATAATCTCACCTTTACATCCCCTAGAGTCTAGCTCAGTGCCTTTTCTACAGTCAACATTAAGTAAATCT
The DNA here is from genome assembly GCF_000622305.1 of Nannospalax galili. Taxonomy (NCBI): domain Eukaryota; kingdom Metazoa; phylum Chordata; class Mammalia; order Rodentia; family Spalacidae; genus Nannospalax; species Nannospalax galili. Next base: position 893,236 of record NW_008344179.1, on the reverse strand, counting down.
GTCCTAATTCAAATCCTACTTATATCCTTTACGCATCTTCTCGCTTCTCCTACTTCATAGACCCAGAGTGAACAGAGGAATTCAGCTTGGAGTAATTATTCCTTCCTATACATTCATTCTGTTTTGTTTTTCAACTTCATCTGTCAGTTCTAAGGTGAATGAAAAGGAATCAGGAGTCAGAAACTGAAGTTCTAAGTCCAACTCAGCTTCTTCCTCCTTGCCTGCCTAGCTTTGGGCAGCTCATTTTCTCTGTCAGATGAAGGAGTTGAATTCTGCGATCTCTAAAATCTCCTCCAGTTCTATATTCGCATATTAGTCATAGGCTGATAGCTGTTCTAAGCATAGCTTTTCCCTCGCACTGGAGTTGACACTGAATGACCAGTCCTACCACTTGTAATGCATTAGTCAAGACAAGCTAATCTAAAATCAACATTCAAAAAATGTACAAAAGAAATACTTGCAAGTCATATATCTTATAAGGATCTATTATCCAAAATATATGCCTCTTATAACTCAAATAATTAAAAGACAGCTGGGTATGGTGACTCATGCCTTTAATCCCAGCAAAGGAAAGCAAATCTCTGTGAAGTCAAGGCCAGCTGGTTTACATAGGAAGTTCTAGGACAGCTGGAGCTACAGGGAGACTCTGTCTCAAAAGAAACAACAAAAAGGTACTGAGCTGGGGATATAGCTCAATTGGTAGAGTGCCTGCTTAGCATGCACAGAGCCCTGGATTTGATCTCCAGCACCACATATGCTAGGTGTGATAGCACACATCTGTGATCCTAGCACACAGGAGGTAGACATAGAAGGATTAGTAGTTAAGTTCAAGGCAAGCCCAGGCTACAAGAGACCCTGTTTCAAAAAAAAAAAAGTATACTAAAGTACTGATACATGGTACAACACATAACGCAAGAAAATCTTAGAAACATGATGCTAAATGACAGGAGCCAGACACACAAATATGCAATGATCCCACTGGTTTAACAGGTCCATCTATACAGATAGAGGAAGGAAAGGTAGGTCAATTGTTGCTAAGAGCTATAGAGAATAACTACTAACAAGCACCAAATTTCTTTCTGGGGTGATGAGAATGTTCTAGCATCCAGTAGTAGTAATTTTTTCATAACCTTGTAAACATCCTAAAACCCACTAAATTATAGGCTTTAAAATACTAAATTTTGTGGCATGTGAATTAGATCTCAAATTTATTAGATAAAAGAAACAAACTGTAAAGTAACACATATTTGGAAGTTTTCATACTAACATCCCCACTTTCTCAGTAAGTAGTGATACAGAGATCTAAGACCTTATTAAGAAATACTCTACTATAAGTTATTATATTATGACATCATGGGTATATCTTTCCAGAGCATTTAGGAGTATTTTTTTATTGGAACATAATGGGCATTCAGAAGTATTATTTGACATATTATTTTTTGAAACATATTCACTGAATTCTGCTTAATTGTGTCAAGCCAAAAAGATTCTGGTATTCTAATAGAATCTCAAGTTACAAAAGTCACCTATTAGATGCAAAGATAAGCCTTTGTATCTCAAGATTCAGCTTTCTTAAATGATATCCTAAATATCATTTAGGATATCATTTTCTAGCATGTGTTTAAGGTGATTTTCATCATCTTTAAAATGGAAAGCTATTGTCATGAATTTTTTAAATGTTTGTGTTTTCAGACTGTTAGACCAAGGAAAGATGTTAGCAATCATGCTGTTTTGCCTGTCAAAACAAGGCCCATCAACACTAAAACTACAAGGCCCATCAACACCAAAACTACAAGGCCCATCAACACCAAACTTCAGCCTAAACCAGCCAGTATCATGGGGCCCCAGAAGCCAAAGTTGGAACCACCAAAATTTCCAGGCAAAAGGCTAACTTCAAGATGTATTTCTTCTAACTCCAACTGTAAACAGTCCAGCAAGAGTCAGCAGCAGCGTGAAGCTGGATCACCCACTGCAGGACAGTCAAGGAAACCCATGCAGTCCACTCGCACGCTGGAACTGAAAACTAAACAGCCACAGGAAGCAGATGAAGGACATGCTAAATGTACAGATTCTATGGTGAATACCCTTGTTGAAAACAAACCTTTAGATGACTTTCTAAAAGAAATGAACAAAGAGAACTTTCCCCAAACTTTGTTAGACCCTGAGAAGAATCCAGACCCTGGATTATGTGTCATAAGTAAGCCAAAGACTAACTGTTGTAACCAAACCAAGAATGGTTTGGCTCCTAAACAAGTCTTGGGCAAAAGTTTGGTTAATAATACTGTTCTGAAAGACAGGGTTAATCAACAGTTTGTTAGAAAAACACAAATCAGGACTCAACCAGTGAAATTACAGCAGCTCTCTAGAGTTGCTGATTCTGCAAAACCAAGAGAAAACATTCCAAGACCAGCTCTCTCTCACTTTATTCAGACCCAAAATAGAGCTCAAGCATCAAAGAAACCAGTGCTCAAAAACACACAGGATATAAAAGTTAACAGGGGTAAATATGGAAAATCAAATGAAACTAAAGGACAGTCATACCCTGCTACTGAACAGAAAATAAAACATGCTAAACCTAGTACATACCCCCACTTACTTCAGAGAGGACATAACGACAGACATCCAAACATCAAGCAAGATCAGAAAACCATTCAACAGTGTCTTGGACCCCGGACATCTTATGTTCCACAGAAATCAAGAGTGATAAACCAGAGGCCTAATTTGACTGCCAGCAGCTTTAATTCAGTGGTTCCAAGCACCCCTAGCATAAGAGCAAATAGAACCCATAACAATAAATACAAAGACATCTTGCAACAAAAAGCACAGACTGTGGACTACAAGTTCAAAAAGGCTCTTCCTGGGAACCATTTTCTGAGCAAGACAGCTTCCAAAACTCGATCAGGTTTCTCAACTGTAAATGAGACTAGAGCCCCAAGTGCTACCCAGCCTCATCCAAATGTTGAAAAGAAGACAGCAGCAGAGGATCGGAGGTACTTTGCTTTAACTCCAAGATAATGCAATTTAAGATTTTTTTATATTTTATTATTTTTAAGATTTTATGTGTATGAGTGTATTGCCTGCATGTGTATAAGTGAGCCCTTGTCATACAGTGCCCATGGAGGTCAGAAGTGGGCATCGAATTTCCCTGGAACTGGAGTTATGGACGTTTGTTGGCCACCGTGTGGGTGCTGAGAATCGAACTTGGGTCTTCTACAAGAGCAGCCAGTGTCTTAACCACTGAGCCATCTCTCCAGCCCCTCTATAAAGTTTTTGTTTGGTTTGGTTTTAATGAAAATAAAGCAGAACAGATGAGCAAGACTCTGCAGACTAAGTCACTCAAGAAGACTTACAGAGACTGAACAGAGCAAGGCAGGTTAAAGGGAGCTGCAGCAGTAAGCTCACATAACTAGGAAGGAAGAGGACAGTAGTTTCTTATCCAGCCAATCAGTGCTTGCATTTGGAGAGGTTATTTAGGAGGAAGGAAGGGGAGGCGTCTATGAGCATGAGTGGGCCAAGTGTAGGCAAGTAAGCCAAAGTAGAGAGGAGCAGCTGTTCAAATGTAGAGTTGAGGTGTTAGAAATCAGGATCTTGGGTTGCTGGGGCTCATGTTATACATGATGCTTGAAGCTGAGCCAAAAGAGTCTTTCTGCCCAAGACCAGACACAGTCCCAGACTGCAGGTGACCCTCCCAAGAGAAGCTCTTGTGTATGCCTGGCTGAAGCAGAAAATAAGGAGATTCCTGACGAGTGTGAAAGGAGCATACAAAAGGAGATGATGGCTAAAAGCCGCAGCAGGGTGAGGAAGGGCAGGATGGACTCTCAGAATGTAGCCCGTGCCTTCCTACAAAAGAAAATAACTGCTGGTGTGATTGAGAGAATAAGGTCAGGACAGCCAGTTTACATAGAAGGTTCAGGGGAAGAACTTCCAACAGTGATGTCTGAACTGAGCTCTAAGGCTGATGAAAGGAGGAAAACCCTTCTGAGCAGGAAGAAGAGTGCAAAAGCCCAGAACTGGTAAATGAGGAAGTGAGGGTCTGCCCTAGAGCTCCCAGCCTGGATCACACAGCAGAGGAGTGGTCATAGGCCAGTGTGGAACATCTTGGATGTGTTTAACTGCAAAAAGGGTAGAGTAGATGGAAACGGTTTAGCTCCATTGGCTCATTCCACCAAGTGTTCCCTCTTCACCTGCAGTGTGCCAGACTCAGGAGATGGAGTGATGCAATCACAGTTTCCACTCTTAGAGAGCTAGTTTAGAGCAGTCTGCAAAGTAGTAGAGAAATAAGACTACCATTGAGGGTGCAGGAGTAGCTGATTGTAGAAAAGGGCAACTATGAAGATATGAAGAATGCCAGGGACGTGGAGGAAAGAGATCATGTGTCTCAAATTCTTAAGTAGGGTTAATGAAGGTAAGTGAGGAACAGTAGGGCTGCAGTAAGCTCTGTAGTCAGAGGGAAACACAATAGTTAATACCATTCATTTACTTAAAATTGATATTCTGGAAAAGGCAAAAATCATAAAGACAAAAAGATCAGTGATTTCTAGGAAATCACTGGGCAGGGTGGCTAAGGGGATTTTGGCATGTGTTATATCTTGATTATAGCTTTGGCTGAATGATCTCATGCACTTATACCCCCAGAATCACATACTTTGAAAAGGTAAATTTTACTGTATTTGTCATTGAATACCTGTGTGTGCCAAACACTGAGCTAAGCACTGAACCTCCAGTTCTGCCTTCGTAGAGCTTGTATCCTGGTATAGAAACAGAATACCAACACGTTGATTAAACCAGACAGGATAATTGTGGATCATTACTCTTCTGGGAGAGGCCATTTAAACAGAATACTGAAGAGTCAAGACTCAGAGGCAGGAGTGAGCCTAGGTCAAGAAACTGAAAGGATGCCAGGGCCCCAGGAGGGCAGTGAGCAAGAGGGAGAGTGCAGTGGCAGGAGGTTGGAAAAGAAGTAGGGTGGCCATAGATAATGTTTGTAATTTTATTTCAGGAGTTGTGGGAAGTTGACACAATCTGCTTTATACCTTACATCAGCTACTTTAGGCAGAGAATGTTTGGCTTGGGTTACAGTAGATGCCGGCTGTCTTAGTTTGTTTCTCCATTGCTGTAACAGAATACTCTGACAACTTCCAATTTGGGGAGGAAAGGGTTTATTCAGCTTACATCTCCCAGGTCACAGTTCATCAGGGAGCCCAAGGTAGGAACTCAGGGCAGGAACCTGGAGGCAGGAGCTGGAGCACAAGCCATGGAGGAACTCTGCTTACTGGCTTGCTCCCCTGTCCCCTGCTCAGCCTGCTTTCTTATGCAACACAGGCCCACCTGCCCAGGGGTGGCACCACCCACAGTGGGCTGGGCCCTCCCACATCACTCATCAAGAAGATGCCCCTCAGACATGGCCACAGGCCAGTCCAATAGAGGCAATTCCCCAATTGAGGCTCCCTCAACCCAGGTGTGTCAAGTTGACACTAAAGCTATCCAGCACAATTGACCCCTTATCAACTTGACACACAAACATCACTATTAAACCATAAACTTTCCAATTTTTGTCCCCAAGATATGATGTTAATATCACAACATAAGACAATACAACCTTAAAAACCCCACAGTCCTTAAAAAATCCAAACACTTAAAAGTCCATAGTCTCTTAATAGTCTCTTAACTGTGGGTGGGCTTCTATAAAATCCAAAACAAGTACCATCTTATTTCAAAGGGAAGAATCAGGCACACCTAAGCAAAACCAAAGTCCAGCAAATTAGCTCAAGGCTGGACATCTGGGATTCACTCACGATCTTCTGGGCTCCAAAGGGCACTGGCAGCTCCACTGCTCTGACTCTACAGCCCACAGCACACTCAGCTCATCTCACAGACCCAGGCCAGCTCCATTCTACACCTACTGCAGTCCTTGGTGGTCGTCCCATGGTCCTGGCATCTCCAAAAAGCTGGGGTCTCCACTGAAACTGAGGCTACACCTTCACCAATGGCCTCTTCTTGCCTCTTGGGGTGCAAAGTCTCATTCTTATCATGACCCCTTCAATCCTGGGGTCTTCGCTGCAACTGAAGCTGCACTTTCACCTATGGCTTTTCCTGGCCTCTCAGAGTGTCAGGCCTTAGCATGCTTTCAACACCAGAACCATGCAGGAGACTCTTACACATTACCAAGTCCTGCTTCCAGCTTGAAATAGAGGTGCGGGTACCCTCTGTGTGCTGACCCTGAGGAAATACCTCCCAGAAGACTTCACAGTGATGCTGGTCTCTTGTTACTTATAGCTAATTTTTCAGCCCCAGCTAACCAGCATCAACTGTCCCAGTAAAGCAAAGGTTTTACTTCAGGTTCTGGTCTCTTCTTAATCACAGCTGATTTTTCAGCCCCAGCTGACCAGAACCCACAGATTCTCAATTCAAAATATCACAGGAACAGCCCTGATAGTCTCCGCTTCCCTTTGAAGCTTCACAAGCCAGGCCTCCATCGTCTATAACTCTTTCAGCATAACTTTTCCAAGCTCCACAGCAACAAACTCTGAGCACACAATAGCTTTTCCAGCCCAAAGTTCCAAACACTTCCACAGTCCTCCTCAAAACACCAAGGTCAGGTCCATCACAGCAGTATCCCACTCTCTGGTACCAATTTCTGTTTTAGGTTTTTTTATTGTTGTGACAAAACACTCTGACAACTTCCAACTTGGGGAGGAAAAGGTTTATTCAGCTTACATCTCCCAGGTCACAGTTCATCAGGGAGTCCAAGGTAGGAACTCAGCGCAGGAACCTGGAAGCAGGAGCTAGAGCACAAGCCATGGAGGAACTCTGCTTACTGGCTTGCTCCCCTGTCCCCTGCTCAGCCTGCTTTCTTATGCAACACAGGCCCACCTGCCCAGGGGTGGCACCACCCACAGTGGGCTGGGCCCTCCCACATCACTCATCAAGAAGATGCTCCTCAGACATGGCCACAGGCCAGTCCAATAGAGGAAATTCCCCAATTGAGGCTCCCTCAACCCAGGTGTGTCAAGTTGACACTAAAGCTATCCAGCACACTGGGAGATGGAATAGTCTGCCACAGCATCACAGACACGGGTGATAGGAAGCAGTTCAGCATGGTGGTAGTGTGGACAGAGAAGCAATACTGAATCCACAGTGACATTGTCAGATGCCAGGGAAAGCAACTAGTCAGAGACAGCTCCTGAGTTTAAGTCCTGAAATGCGGGGGTCTCTCCATCTCTTCGTGGGTCATTGGCCACCGGCCCACAAGGGCAGGGAGAGCAGAAGCGACGAACGGGGTCAGGACGGCCAGTGGGCACTGACGGAAGAAAGCCCCAGGGAGGCTGGTCCCAGGCGCAGTGAAACAGCAGTGATACAGCTCCAGACAGTGAAACAGCTCCGTTTATTCAGTGGGAGAGGCAGTAGCAAAAGCCTCAGTTGATAGGTGCTCATAGTATGCTTTATTTACATGTGGCAGTGGGCTCCTATCTTCCAGACTATCAGGCAATGCCTGATTATCATATAGAAAAAACCTGGGGGTAGTTTTTACTCCAGGTAACTATGCCAAAGGTCATGTTCCAGATAAGGTCAGGCATCCGTGCTTGGTGGCACTTTCCAGGTGAGCCAGGAAGAGAGCAGGAGGCCCCCTGCTGAAAAGGGGAGTCCTTCCATTTGGCGCTGAGCCCCTCAGGGCTATCCGGACATGGAGAACTACAACCCTAACAGCAGGGTTTCCCAACACTGAAAACTAGGATACTATTTAGGAAAATAAGGAAAATGAAGAAGAGACTTGGAGGTAAATATCAGGAACTTCCTTTGGACTGTATTGAATTGAAATGCCTGTCAGACATCAAATAGAAGATACAAAGGAGTCAAAGTTTAGCAAAGTTTGGAACTCCAGGGATTGATCTGAAATGTACGCTTTTAGATCAGTGATGCATGATTGCAATTTAACAAAGTTAGAGCATCTACATCTAAGCACTTGGCCTATCCATCAGCTCCCCTGCCCCCAAACCCCAAAAGTAGTCTGTTGTCTGCTTAGAAAAGAGGAGAAGATAAACAGTGGAGGAATCTCAGGATTAGGGTGTGGTACTGTCAGAGACCAGTTCCTTAAACTTTAAAGTACACTAAAATTATTGATTAATGAAAAAAAGGAAATCATATATGGTCAGGAGAGGGCTAAAGAACTGGGGTGAAGTAGGTCACTTTGAGTACTAAGATTCTATTAAGGGCAGAATGCAGCTTTAGTGGTCTGAGTGACTGAAAGATTCTAGTGACAGAAATCTAGTGCTGAGTCATTGATCTCAGATGGAAGAATGTCTGAAGGGCAGGAGACATTTAAAGTTCCACATAGGGAAAGGAAAACCTAGAGAAAAGTAATGAAAAGGGTGGGCATGGTGGTGCATGCCTTTAATCCCAGCACTTGAGAGTCAGAGGCAGGCAGATCTCTGTGAGTTCAAGGCTAGCCTATTCTGTGTAGCAAGTTCCAAGCCAGCCAGTGCTATATAATGAGACTGTCAGTAGTAGTAGTAGTAGTAGTAGTAGTAGTAGTAGTAGTAGTAGTAGCAGTAGTAGTAGTAACAATAATAATGAGAAGTAATCATGGAGTCCAGGTGTTTTAAGACTGAAGTGCCTTCTATAATCTTAGTAATCCTTCTGACCTGGCATCTGACTCTTGATGGGGGAGGTCAACCCAGTGCAGCCATTGTCCATTTGTAGATTGTTCTTCATTCCATTCTCCTGACTTGGTCAATAATCTAAAGTTTAGTCATATCCAGAGTCTCGACCTAGCATATATCTTAGAAGCAGACCAGAGAGAGAGAGAAAAGCTTAAGCTGTCTTTGCCTTCTCCCTTTTAATTGCTTGGCAGGAAACAATTAGAAGAATGGCAAAAATCTAAAGGGAAAACCTATAAACGACCTCCTATGGAATTTAAAACAAAAAGAAAAATAATAGAGGAAATGAACATATCATTCTGGAAGAGCATTGAAAAAGAAGAGGAGGAAAAGAAAGCACAATTGGAACTGTCCAATAAAATCAACAGCACACTGACAGAATGTCTGCGGCTCATTGAAGAGGTAAGTGAGAAAAATGAGCTTCAAAACGTGGCCCAGAGTCTTGCTGCTTCAAAACATCTTTCTTTTAATGCAAAGGAAATAACGTTCTCCTAAGCAGAAGTCTGGCTACTCTTTTTAGTACAGAATAATAATAATAGCAGCACTCACAAGGGTGAAATGTATTAAATAGTGGCTCAGAGAAGTTGGGAAACTAGCCCACGCCTTGGACTCCAGAGAAATCCAGATGGAGTTCTGCCTTCTCCAGGTATCAGTGTCCAAAGAGTAAGTAATTAGCATTGATATGTGAAATTGAAGTCAAAACTCAGGGTTATTTCAAATCAGAATACCCTAAGTACTTTTGGTTGCTAGAAATGCTATCTAAATTGTGTCTTAGATTCTGCAGATCAAGATAAAATGAATGGTAGGCAAATGGTATGAGCCTTATGAGAGTCCCTGAATAAACAATTTATTAATAAAAACTAATATGATAGACCTCTAGGCAGAGGTTCCTCCCTAAAGCAGAAATAAGCCCATTCTGGTAGTATTGGATGTTAGCAAAAAATGAACTCGGAAGGTGGGGGGAAATTTTCACAGCAATCAAACATTAACTATTTCTCCTTTGTGGCATTAAACTTCAGGGGTTTTCTTGTATGATTGTTTTGCTCTTTTCTTTCATTTTTTAAATATATGAATACATTCTTTTGTGTGAATGTGGGTGCATATATGTGTATGTGTAAGTTTGTGCACATTTGTGTGGAGGCCAGAGGACAGCCTCAAGTGTTATTTCTCAGATACTGTTTTTCTTGCTTGTTTTGGTTTGATTTGGTTTGGTTTTGAGACAGGGTCTCTCACTGGCCAGGACCTTGCCAAGTAGACTAAGATGGCTGGCTAGCTAATGAGTCCTAAGGATCTGTCTGTCTCCACCTCCCTGGTACTGGGATTATAAGCATGCATTATCAGTCTCAGCTTTTTTTTTTTTTTTATGAGTAGGAATGTTTTGCCTGCATGTATATAAGTGCACCCATGCAATGCAATGCCTGCAGAGGCAGAAGAGGGTGTTGGGTCCCCTGGAACTGAAGTTACAGGTGGTTGTTAGCTGCCATGTGGGTGCTGAGAACTGAACCTAGATTATCTGCTAAAGCAGCCAGTGTTCTTGACCACTGAACCATCTCTCCAGCGCAGTCCCAGCTTTTGTTACATTGTTTGTTGCTATTGGACTCAAGTCTTGGTGCCTACAGGGCAGCACTTTACTAATGAGCTCAGTCTCCAGTTCCCTGTTATGCATTCTTATTAAAATGATTCCAAATAACACTACAGATTAATAACCAGACCTCTTCCCCTTTCTCTCTCTCTCTCCCCCTCCTTTCTCTCTATCTCCCTAGCCTGCTCTTTGAAGATAGTGATCATTCATTACCAGCTATCCCTCCAATTTTTTCTTTTTTGAGTATTTTATTTATTATTTTTTATGTGTATGGGTGTATTGCCTGCATGCATATAAGTGTACCCAGGTCATACAATGCCCACAGAGGTCAGAAGAGGCTGTTAAATCCTTGTAACCCTCCAGTTTTTCTGTATGTACAACTATAAGCATATGGAGAAATGAGGCAGCTTGTTTTGTTTTGCAAGTTGCAATTATTTTTTTTATTTTTTTTATTTTTATTTTATTTTATGTGTGTATTGCCTACATGTAGGTAAGTGCACCCGTGTCGTGCAATGCCCGCAGAGGTCAGAAGAGGCTGTCAGATCCCTGGGACTGGAGTTACAGACAGTTGTTAGCTACCTTGTGGGTGCTGGGATTCAAACCCAGGTCTTCTGCAAGAACAACCAATGTTCTTAACCACTGAGCCATCTCTCCAGCCCTGCAATTATTTTTATATATGTTTGTTATCTTATGTTTTCCTAGTCTCCATCAAATGAGTTAAATATTCTCCCTTTTGTGCTATACTCAGAAAATAGTTTGTACATCTTTCAAATTTTTATGTGGTCATTGTTCTATTTAGGAGTGATATTTCTTTACCCAATTATATAGTGAATGCGTGCCTTTTTTAAAAAGCAGACTTACTAGACTTGGGAGGCTAAGGCAGACAGATCACGAGTTTGAGGCCAGCCTGGAGTATATAGTGAGTTCATACCCACTATTTGACATATTGAGCCTCTCTGTCAAAAAAACAAAGAGTAGACAGATCAGACTTGCCAAGGATTTAAGATTATAAAAATCTTTTGGATTTTAGTAATTATTTTTTCTCATTTGTCAGTACCTGTACCTATTAGGTCTGTTGTTACTTTCCTAGCTTTTAGTTGAAAGTTTAGATAATTTAAATGAGTCTGATTTTCCTATAAATATGATGAGTGCTGTGAATTTGCTTCTTTTTTAAATATTTCACTATTTTTATTTTACATGTATGAGTGTATTGCTTACATGTGTGTTAGTGCACCCGTGTTGTACAGTGCCCACATAGTCAGAAGAGGGTGTTGAATTCCCTTGGAACTGGAGTTACAGATGGTTGTTAGGTTCTGGGAATTGAACCTGGGTCCTCTACAAGAGCAGCCAGTGCTCTTAACTGCTGAGCCATCTCTCCAGCCCCTAAATTTTACTTCTAACATCACTAAGATTTAACTAAGTACTCCGTCAGGATCAAGTCACAAAAACAGATGCCTTCTCACCTTTCTCCAGCATGCCATCCTATAGGGCAGTTAAGAGCACTTCATGCTGCTATTAGTCATGTGGGAAATTCTAGCTTCTACTCACCGATCACGTCACTTATGAATATGTGGTATTTTTAATACGTTTAGTGTATAAGAAGTATTTATTGCTTACTCTAGGGCTTGGTTTGGTTTGGGTCTTGTACCCCATGAAAATACAGAATATATCCCTTACCTTCAGCTATGGTAAACGTTTGCCTATTTTTGTCTCAGGTAACTTAAAATTTAATGATGTTTCCAAAATCATTGAAATGTATGATTAAAATAGGGACATTTTGTTCTATTTGTTATATATGTCAGTAAAATTGAAATTTTACTTCAGAAAAATTAATGATCAGACTAATATTGCATACCTTCAGAGATGTGATAGTAACATTGTGGTGATAATAATTATTTCTGGGTGTTTTCTTTTTCCAGGGTGTACTTTCTAATGAAATATTTACCATATTGTCCAGCATTCCTGAAGCTGAAAAATTTGCCAAGTTCTGGGTCTGCAAAGCAAAGTTATTGGCAAGAAAAGGCACCTTTGATGTTATTGGGCTGTACGAAGAGGCCATTAAAAATGGGGCAACAGTGAGTGTTTGTCTTGGATGGGTGACTTCTTAAAAATTCTCTTTCATGTACTTTCTTTGTTGTTTGCAGTAAGATGATTCTGTAACGCAGTGTTTAGCTTCTGTTCATAGGGGGTAAGAGGGTGATGGGGTAACATGATCAAAGTACATTATATGCAAGTGTGACAGTCACAGTGAAACCCTTTGTTTTGTACAGTTAATACACATTGAAACAACATTCTACTTCACTTCATAAAGCAATTACAGAATTTGAAGTATAATAGGAACTTTATGAACATATCAGTTGTTGTTAGAAACTAGTGTTGACTAGTTTATGCTAACAGAATCAGTTTCTTGCCGGGCGTGGTGGCACGCGCCTTTAATCCCAGCAGTCGGGAGGCAGAGGCAGGCCGATCTCTGTGAGTTCAAGGCCAGCCTGGTCTACATAGTGAGTTCCAGGACAGCTGGGGCTACAGGGAGACCCTGTCTCAAAAAGACCAAAAAAACCAAAAAAAAAAAAAAAGAATCAGTTTCTTGTCAAGTAATCTTGTCTCAATACTAATTGCAGAAATATGCAATTTTGGGGAGTATTAGTGGAAAGTTATAACATCAATATCTAATAAAAAGAACTTAAAATATATTAAATTCAATACATCAATAGCCCTAAGTCAGTAATTCAGAGCCATTGCATGAAGTAGCTTATTTATTCTAAAACCTAACATAAACCACCATCTACAAATTTTTTACAAAAGATTATATCAAATTATCTTACAACTCTTTTTACTTAAGTAATTTTCCATTCCGCACTCCAGTACTTAATTCCATGACTGTTCAGAATTGCACATGTACACAGTTCAGAGTCCAGTCAGCTTCATTCAGGAAGGCATTTTCTTTGCTCCCCTACCATTTTCTACTTCCCAGAGCAAACTGTTTCCATTTTCACTCTAGTTTCAGAAAATAGCTTGTCTTTGTTTCTTAATTTTTCACCCTTAGGCATAATTTGTGGGCTTCCAGGTGAGGAACAGTTGCTCTTGACTCCTGTCTCCTCCACGGTCACTCTGGCGTGTTTCTCTGTTACTCTCAGACACTCTACACACCCGTCTTGAGTTGGCTGTACCTCTTATTTCTAGAGCCCATACCAAGCTTCCCTCTTCCTGCATTACCTGTTTCTTCTCTAGCACTCTGGCCCCACCCTCATTGCTTGTTTTATTCTCTATTATTCATAAAAGGGCTTGTTCAAAGCTGGTGAAATTGGGCTATTTGTGTATAGCTAGCTAGCTAGCTGTATCTACATCTACAAATATTCATAATAGTTGGGTTTGAAAAGTATATTCAAAGCTCTGAGGGCTGGGGAGATGGCTCAGTCAGTACAGTGCTGGCTATACAAGCAGAAAGACCTGAGTTTGAGCCCTAGCACTATGCAGAAATGCTAGGTGTACTGGCAGCCTTATAATGCCAGCACTGGTAAGGCAGAAAGGTAGATCCCTGGAATTGCTTGGCCAGCCAGCCTAGCCTAATCGGCAATCCCAAGTCCTGATGACAGACCCTGTCACAGAAAAACAAGGTAGATGGCTCCTGAAGAACAACATCCAAAGCTGACCTCTGGCCTCCACACGCCACATGTATGTATGTGCACACATGTGCACACACACATATACACACACACAAACACGCTGAACATGTATACACACACATATATATGTATGTACACACTAAAGAAAAGCTCTAAACATATGTATAGGGCTTCACAATAAGGTGATATGGCTGTTATTGGTTAAGGAACTCTCAGTATGAGTATCTTTAGGTCTTTCCTCTTAAACTGGTGAAATTCTCTAGAGGAGGCTTTTCCAGTCTCTGTCCTGAGAACTAAAAACCATGCTGCTGGTGTTGGGGAGAAGAGAGCTCAGAATATCAACCCTCAGCCTGGAAATGTTGATTTCTCCTATTTTCAAGTAGGCACTCGCCCCAGTCTTGCCTGATATGCTTCAGGAACATGGAGAATATCGTCCGAGTTTCCTGTTAGGATGAAGAGGATAGGGCACAGTCACCAGGATGATAGTGTCAGGGTCGTAGGGGAGATTTGGAGGTCTGACTCTTGAACAGATGCTCCACAGTCCTCCTGGTTTAGGCCTGGCCTCCCATTCTTTGAAGCTCTGAAGTGTGGATCAGGGTTTTCCTCAGCCACACTGCCAGCTCAACTGACTCTCTTAAGGTGGTCCAGTGGATATCCTCTCTTAGCATTCCAGCTTCCAAAATCCTTGTTGCTGTTTATTCTGTGTAGTTACTTCCTCTTTTCAATCCTTTATTATCATTTTAGTAAAATATCAAGAGAGATAGAAATAAATATATGAAGTCCACCATCTTTAACCAGAAACCTCTACAAATATAAATATGCTTAATGAAGCTGGGCTTCACTCCTGTAATCCCAACACTTAGAAACCTGAGGCAGAAGGAGCGCCACTAGTTCAAGACTACCCTGGCCTACATAGTGAGTTTCAGGCCAGATTGGGCTATAGAAAAATACCCTTGCCTCAAAAATAAATAAGTAAATAAAATAAAATACACTTGATGAAAGTATTTTATAATTCAGACCCTTTGCAATATATCCTGTATATTTCTTTATTCCTACTTCAGTAAGCTTAAAGCATAACTCTGTTTTGGTTTTTTTAGTGTATTGAAATCTTTACTCCTATATTCTATTTTTATTATACATCCATTTTTAATTTGATACAGAGTCTTAGGTCTGAAGGAAAACTTCTAAATATAATGTTTCCATAAAAAACAACAGTTCACTTTGTGATCTACTTTGTAGCATGGCTCACATACTTTTCTATACAGTTGGAATTTTTGTTTTTTTCTTTGGTCAGTTGAGTTTTTTGTTGTTGTTTTTTAAGGTATGCTATTTTAACAAATGAAAGAAGAGGGAGGGGAGAAAGGGCTGGGGAAAGTTGCTCAAAATGCTAACAAAGATTATGTTTGAGTGATGAGACTATGGGTGAAAGTCTTTGTTGAGTTTAACCTGTAGTTCATTCTTGGTGAAATGAGATATACAGCTTTTATGATGAAAACAAGAAATAAGCTGACAGCAATAATACATGTTACGTTTTCTATATAGCTGGCTTTGTATCTTTGAGCCACAATCTTTATGTGAGAGCACATTTTCATTGGCATGATACAGATTAAAAGGAAAATAGAATTTGATTAGAGAAATCCTTTATAAGCAAAGTCAAACATATCTCTTCAATAAAATCAGATACACCAGCATTTAACTGACACTTTCTGTTTCTTCATTTTTCTTCAACTTTTAAAGTATATTTATAGCTGGGTAAAAGTTTTTTTTTAAGATCTTTATTGCAGAAAGTTTAATTTAATGGTCAAAAGTTCCTGAGCTCATTTTTTCCATAAATGCTTTTAATACTAATTATTTTTTTCCCTCCAGCCAATACAAGATTTACGGGAAGTTGTTCTTAGCATTTTGCAAGATCCAAGCAGAAACACAGAAGGTACTGTTATTTTTGTGTTTGAATCCATTCCCTCAAGACGTGCAAGTAAAAATCATCTAGAGACATGTAGGAGATAAACAGTAGTCCCCAAAACACCTCTGACCTCTTGGTTTTCATCATCCACTGATTTATTTCTGTTATCACAAGCAAATATATGCCTAACACTAAACAAAGGTTATGTCCACCAGAGAATCTAGATGAGCGTTTCCTGCTTTCCTGGTGTCTTCAAGGAAGAAAACAAAGCTGTTTATCAAAAAAGATAGAGGCAAAAGGATGATGCCTTGGCTTCAGATATGAGATCATAATAAGCCCAGCATCACTCACTCATCTAAATTCATGTTGCCTTTTAAAATAACCATCTCCAGAGTCTCTTCACTTAGCCATTGCTGTCAGTGTTTAGAACCTTTAGAGGATTTGTGTAAGGGAACTGGTGTGCCAGACTCAGTGACATAGAATTGCTCGTGATACTTGTTATGTGAATGGAAAGGGAGGGTGGGCTCTTTTTAGAAAATGCAGTGCATTCTTATTATCTAGATGACAAATCTTTTTCCTTTAAAATCGTTTTAAGGTAGCTGTGGTGGCTCATTTGTAATCCCACTTCAAGCAGGAGGATTGCCTCGAATTCAAGGCCAGACTGGGTTACAAAGTCAGATCCTATCTCAAAAAAAATATATATTTGAGTCATGGGATTATAGCTAAGAACAGAATAGATCTATTCAGTGGTGGACTCAGGGAATGAAATGATAGCTCAGATAGTATGTGGTCATGGAATGAAAGGGGAAATGGAAATTCCTGCCTTTGTGCTCCTTGTTCCTACTGACCTCTGGGAGGGGTGGGGGTCTCAGCCACTAGACTCATTATCTGCCCACTTCAGTCTAATTAACTTCCTTTAACATTTGAGTGGTTATGATTGAACTGTCAAAAAAATAATGTGACCATAAGACATTTTTTTTTTCAGTATCCAGGGTAATAACCAGGTAGTTAACCCCAGGTAAGGAGGGGCTTGAGAATTGATCCTAATAATGTCAAGAAAATTGATCCACAATGTGGTAAAAAGGTAAAAGTCTCTAAGAGAGCTCTCTTGAAAGTGAAGAAAAGATTGGGATGTGGTCAGTATTGAAAAGGATATCCAGAATCCATTTTCAAGTGACAAAGAATCCTAAAGAATGTCTCGAATGCTAATTGGTGGGGTGACCTGATATCATAGGGCAATGCAGTGGGACTTGACAGGAAAGGGTCACTAGAGGGAGCTGGAGGGAGAGAGTGGATGTGATCAATATATGTTGTATAAATGTATGAAACTTTCAAAGAATAAAAAATATTATTTTAAAAAGTAGAATAAGAAAAAACTCATAAATATCAGTTTAAGTCATACCTCTTTGTTTGCTATATGGAGTCCATGAGAGTAACTGGGAGATCATTGTATATATTGCCTTTTCATTTTACTGATTTTTAATTTAAGTTTTAAATTGCTGAATCTTACTTCCCTTCCTGACCTTGTGTGCATGGGAATTACCTCAGACTCTTTAGCTGCTGAAGCTAATATCACATCAATGGAAGAGCTGGCGAAAAAGGAAGAATCCGGGCAGTCTTGTCTTTCTCCAAAAGAGAGAGAGCAGATTACAGCAACACCCCAGATAACCATGGCAGAACTTGGTAACTGTGGTATCAAGTTACAGATTGCCCCAATCCCTAGGTAAGCAAGCTCTAAAGCAGACTTTTGAGCATAAACCTAATTCTTGTTGAGTTCTCTTCCTCTTCCACCATCTGAGTAATAGCAGTTTATAGATGCCTCTGCTTCATAGGAGATCAAGGGCCTAATCAGTCTTTGGCATTCAGGAAGGAGCCAAGAGTAAGCAGAGGTTGGAAACATCAAAAGAGAATCTGAGTCTTTTCTCTGTACACACACCATCCCCCTCCTCCCACCCCAAAAAGAATGACGTGCAGTGAAGTGCTGCCAAGTCAGGAGGGGTGCTGGGGTGGACTCTCCCTCCTGCCTACATTCGTTCCTCCCTCTTCACTCTTATTTGTCCCACACTTGGAGATCCTTCCTGCCAGCCTGGCACAGAAGAAGGGAGTTAGACAGTACTAACTCCCAAGTGTGGGCACCTCTGGATCTGTGGGAGAGAAGGGGCAGTGAATAGCTCTGTTTGAACAGGGAGGGCGGCTGAGTATGTTGCAGTCAGAGTCTGCTCCAAGCATTCTGTTTTTCTAAGAAGTGTATGTTTAAGGCAGAGCATACAGTCATTTTAAGGAGCTATGTCAGTGTACACAAATGTCATTTTCTAAAAGGGAAGCTTACTATTGCTCTCCTGTCTTCATGATCTTGAAGAATTCTAAACAAGAGTACCAAGATAACAGTTCTGTGTCTTACCTTCCCTAAGAAGCACAAGTGGGCCTTCTAACTCTAGACTAACCCCTTAGACCCCATTGCCCCACTCCTTCAGCCCATGGATGGTTGGAAGCAGCCAGCTAATCCACAGCCCACCTCCTACTAGCTCCAAAATCATAGGAGCTTTTTAGCAGGCCTGCCTGCTGCTTTTGTGTAGGCTGATAGAATCAGTGGGTTTGTGAGTTGTACATCAGTCACCGTATCCTGTCCTCCAGACTGCTGCTTCTCAGGATGCATTTGCAAGTTTATAATGAAAATGCCCAAGTTGTTCCAGTTTCACTGTGTGGTTTGGTCCAACATCTTAATAGGTTTTTGAGTAATTTACTGTGAAAGCTAGAAAGAATCTTATAATTCATTAGTGCAGTGAAGCTTAGTGTTAGGCCCAATTTCTCTAAACTTGGAAGTTTATGAGATAAATGAATAGCAACTATAAAGCAGTTGACTTCAAATAAAACCATCATTCACATTTTGTTCATTAGATCCTTATGCTCACACCATCCAAGAGCAGGTGGCTGTCATCCAGTACACCTCAGAAGTCAGGGAAAGGCTATAATAGCTTGAGAACTGCTCTAGATTTAGCCCTTATGTCAACTTAGTGTCTGATATGCTTTATTATGGAATAAGAAACAAAGAATAACAAATAGAATTTTTTGTCCTGTAAAGTCTTTGAACACCTCTTCTGTGGTCTTTCAGAATATGTGGTATGCCAGAAGTACAAGACATGAAGCTCATCACTCCCGTCAGGCGCTCAACAAGGATCGAGCGGGCAGTGTCCCGCTACCCAGGAATGCTACAGGACCATGATGTGGTAGTGGCTTCTCTTGACGAGTTACTGGAAGTGGAAGACACAGAGTGCTTTGTATTCCGTAAAAATGAGGCTTTGCCTGTAACATTAGGTTTTCAGATCCTTGAATCATAATCTTTTCATGCTCTTTTAAGAAACAAAAACAAACAAAAAAAGAGCAGCTATTTCAGGGCTTCCAAAAGATAAGAAACATCCTTGTCCCAATGACCTGAAATAAGTGTACACAGAGACACCGTGAATGCAAGTGAATGCAGATTATAGACACTTGGGATTGAAGAAGTAACGCATTGGGTTTACTCTCAAATTGTATGTCCCCATGGAAAAGCCTTTGAGATGTGCATTTTGTTATATAGTTTATGACAGTTTTACAGCATACATAAGTTTCAAAATATCAAATATCTCACAAATGTAGGGAAAAAAATTGCACTTTGCTGATCTACTTTAATCCCATTATAGTTAATTTTTATACCCAAAGATTGATGCTACTATGGCAGGATGGACTTTCCTTTTAGCATCTACCATAGAAAGGAGAGCCCATTCTTACAGTGGGAAGACTGGCGCTTTGAACCCAGCTTGCCAGGCTGCACAGTCAGACCTGGCCTGTTACAGGCTGTGTAATAAGATGGTCGTGCCTTTGCTCAGAGATCACAGGTGACATTTATGGTGTTCTGTGACTTCCATCACTGAGTCCCTACAGGTGAGGGGTAATTCTTGTCCTCTCTGTGCAGGTCTCTTGATGAAGCGCAATCCAGGATTGGGGTGGCCATCTAGCTTTTTATGTATAAACCTAATTTTGCATTTGGTATTTGGAAACACTTCAAGTAAAAACAAAAGTGGGGAGCAGGGCACTTGATCAGTTCTTTTCCCTGCCAGCCAGAACGTGGTTATCCTGAAAAGGCAGTGTGAGGCCCAGAGACTATGGCAGGGTATTTTTTCTTCTCCTTGGGCAACTGCTTTTAGAAGGAAAAGCAGAGTCATTTTGTAAATACAATGTATAGAAAAGTCTAATCAACACATTTTTAAAGGTTAGCTTTCTTACTATTAAGTGTTATTAAGTAATATCTAAATAAAACATTAAATTGTTGTTCACACTTGCTTATTTGTTTACCTGTTTATTATAGTGTTAGTAGCTTGGCAAGAGAAGTAGGGGTTTCTCTGAGGAAACACTGATATACTACCCCAAGAACTTCATGGGGAGCATTCATTGCCTGGATCAAGAGTCTGACCATCAGCCTCATGAGGACTTTGATTTTTTTTTTTTTTTTTTCCGCTGTGAGAGAAGCAGATCTGTCTCTCAAGATCAAGTTTATGATACCAAGATTCACAAAATTGGCCTATAAACCATAATGCCAGGGAACTCACTCTTCATGAGAAATAGGCATCCATCCCCACAACTGACATGCAGGAGTCCATGCACCCAGCTCAAAGGGTAGCCTAGTGACTGCGAGACTTGGAGAAGCATGAGAATCACCAGACTGAGTCTGGAGCAACTCTCCAGTGAGGGAAGGACTTGCTTCAGTTCATACACAGGTCTTTGGGATGGAGCCTGCAGTACACCCTTCACACCCTCCGTTAGTGAAAATCACTAACCTTTTCTCTGGCTTCTAGAAGGGCTTGCCTCACTGTCTATACTCTCCCCTCCCCAAGCCTGAGAAGCAGCTTGTGCTGGTTCCACTTTGCTCTCCTCGAAACCATTGTTTTGCTGTTGCAGCAGCTTTCCCGTCTTCACTGCCAGCTCCTTGCGGGCTGTCTGGCAGGACCTCCCTGGCACTAACAATACAGTGTAGGTTGAACTGCTGGCATCTAATAATGTATAATTTCAGAAGGACAAGCTGGAGGTTTTGCAAAGCCTGATTAAACTAAATAGGGCCTCCTGATCATGAAAATGATTGAGGATGCTATAGCAAGTGCAGAAAGTGTGCCTTGATTCTGAGGCTTTTTGCAGATAGTGGTTAAAGTTCTCATTTAGTAAATGAATGTTTCTAGATAGAAGGGGCAGGAGGGAGGGAAGAAGGCAGGCCCTTAATCACGTGAAAGGCAGGTCTACAGGGAATTGTAATAAAAATATGAGCCTTTGTAAAGGCAGCTAATGTGATTTAGGGGTGGCTTTTTAGAGGGATTGGTGTACACCACTGTGCAGAATGACAGAATCAGAAGACATGGGGGAGATGCACTTTGTAGTGTTTACTGCCAAGGCTCTGCTGAGTTCGCTACATGCTAGAAGAGACTATTTGTGCTTTCCTGGCATGTATCCAGACTCCCTAATTTAGTAACATGTAGAGGACACTGCAGATGCCAGAGGTAATAGTAGAGGGCCAAACTGACCTAACCCCAAGGAGTAGAGGGGCTAGTGGAAACGCTTGTTAATCAGAGTCACAAATGAAAAGTTTAGTCCTAAGAAAGAGGTCTGTGGGCAAGAACTCAACACACTGGTCTAGCTGGAACTGTAACATGCCCCAAAGCCTGAGTTAAGAATAGGGATAAAGAAGACACAAAAGAACACCTTGGGCCTGGGAAAGTGTAAAGGCCTCCTTTCCTTTTCTATCCCTCTTCCTGTCCCTCTCCTCTCCCCATCTTTTCTCCCTCCCTGAGCCCTCCTAAGGAACTTCTACTGGTTGTTTATACCTAGGTCCTTATATTCTTTCAGCTATACTGCATTTTAGGACCTTTCTAGAAAAGCATAAACCTTAGGGGCTGAACAGTCTTTCTGAGAAAATGCCTCTAGTTCAGTAATGATCTAGTGTTTAAAGACACAAAGTCAGTGGCACTTGGTCCTTGCCTGGAAAGTTGGCCCCTGCAGATTGTGGGACCAGAAAGTCCATCCTGGCAGACAGAGAGAGGTCTTAGCAGTGCCAGACCAGAATGCTTCTAAAATGCACGAGAGATGTGAAAAAGTGAACTTCCTAAACATAAGGCCTGTGTCCCTTAGAGATCCTCAGACATTCCAAATAATTCCCATTGATCTACAAAAAGTGCAACTAGAGCTGTGCCATCGGGTCGTTCCTTCAAAGGCTTCTTTGTCATCTCCCAACAGGTTCAATCTAAGACTTCCCATAAGGGCAGTTGTCGCCACTAAGACTTAACACCAAACAGTAGGAGGGAATGAAAGTCAGGACATCAGAACAGCAGGGAGCCAGGGCCAAATCACAGAGATGCTTCTAGCAAAATGATCAAATCACAAGGATGACTTTTAATGTGTTTTAATCCATGTTCACATCAAGCTGAAAGATGGGCTATCTGATTTCCTCTGTCACAGTGACCTAGGTCAAAAGAACAGCTAACAAGATAGTCTAGCCAAGCAGGTTTTATAAATTTTGAAACAGAATCAAAGTTCACAGAAGTACTATTTTTAAAAGAAATATTTAGAAATAAAATTTAAAATGAACATGATGCAACTCTGGAAAAACTGGTTATAATGCTTCTATTTGTTGCACACACTCCAAAAAAGCTCAGAGACCATCAAGGATGCCTTCTGAGGTAACAGCAATACTCCCTCCTCCCTCAAAGATTTCCTAAGCTCCGGATTGGTTCATTTAAGAGTTTTCAATACATTTGCTTTTTTCTTCTACACTTTTCCTGTTATCTGAAAAATATCTCAAGCAGATGATCCATGATGCCAGCCCATGTCCAGGACTGAGTCAGCCACCTCGTCCTCTTCTCTGCCTTTGCGCTGAACCTTATGAGAAGCAAAGAAAGTAGCTATGGAAAGTATCTCTCAGTCGGGTTCAAAGTGTTAAAAATGGCTGAGTTAGGATGAGGATAAGGGACTAAGGATCAAAGACATGCTTTCAGGGAGAGCCCATTGTACTGACGAGAGTGGTCCAGTCTGCTGGTGGGCTATGAAGGAAAAAGATCTGAAAAAGACTGGTTTGAGATTGTGACTCCACTAGCCTCTCAAGCTTCTTTCTCCTGAGCAAGAGAAAAGTAGCTTAGTTACTTCACCTTCCCTTCCTACACCATCATCAAGCCGGAGGCACTCAGTACACACAGCATACACTGCTCCTGATCACACCCAGCTAAAGGAGATGTATGAAAGAGACTTTAATAAGCAAGCTCAAGAAAGCCAGGGTGCAAACAAGGTCCCTCATGACATCAGGAGACTCAGCCTAAAAGTCAAAGGAAGTCCTGCTCCTTGGTGTCTAAAGGCACCAAGAGAGGAAGCCCTAGCTCAGAAGGGCACACGCCTTATTCTTCTCCAGAGCAGAGGGAATAGATTTGGATGGTGAACGACAAACAGTTGTCTGTAAAGGTTACAAGGCACTGACAGCTGTTGAGCAGATCCCATGGCCCTGACAGACCTAAAAATCAAAGTTTAAATTTCTCCTCTTCTAATCTGAATTGAAATTCATAACTAATATCATTATCTCCATAATTTTTAATGCCTGCATTGGCCACTGTTGCCCCATCCCATGGTAGCCACAAGCCACAGAGCTTCTCAGCCACAGTGCAGTGGCTCCTCCCACCTCTGCTGTGAAGGGCAGAGCTTATGGCCTTCCAGTCACTCACCTTCTGGACACAGGAGAGGAAGCAGGAGGTAGGGTCCTGGTTGGCCCGTTCTTGCTCAACTACCAACTCATGAGGCATCTGTTGGAGTGAATGTGGATGGAGATTAAGCAGTTCCATTGATAGAAAGGCCCCTCAGGACTTTCTCAGTTATGCATAGCCTCTCAGTCCACAGTGACAGGTTCATGCACACAGATACCACAGACAAAGGAGCCCAAGAGAGTGCAGAATGGAAGATAGGTTCTGGCACCTGAACTTCCCTTCCTCAAAAAAACAGGCCAAAAGGTCAATTTTCTTTAAACGTTTCCCCTTGTCAGGGGAGTTGTCTTTTCTTCCTCTGCCTGACCTCTGCTTAGCAATGATATCTAACAGCACAGATGATTATGCCTGGGACTTTCAGCAAAGAAGAGCTCTCCGGATCGCCCATCTAAGAGAGGTGGTGCAGTGTAGGCAGCAGGGCATAGCCTTAGAGCCCTGAATTCAAGTCCCAGCTCTGTGATCTACTAGCTGTGTGACAGCATGTGACTTAGAGTCTCTGCATTGCCATTTCAACAACAGTAAAAGAGGAGGATGAAGCCTACTTTTCTGAGTTATACTGAATATTGAGCAGAATTGGTGACAAGCATCCAGCCCAGTGGAGGGAACATAGCAGATACTCGATAAATGAACCCGTCTTGAAAAATAGAGAAAGCAGAGGTCAGGGAGCCCCAACGACCCACTTTGTAGTCTAGCTCCTTAAGCCCAGAATCTACATCTTACAGGTTAAAAAAGGATGAGTCTTTGGGAAGACTGGCAAGTACATGCTCCAAGAACTCCCTTGCTGAAGGCCCACAGTTCCCATGAGCCTTTGCCAGTACAGCCACAGCTACCCTTACTTCACAGATCATAATCCAGAAGCATCTTAGGGTCTCCTAGAGGAAAACTAGCCTGCAGCCTTTCCTGCATCCTCTGTTGCTTGCTCCCCAGAAGCTACTGCATGTTTGCTAAGAGGAACAGGACTGCACTACTTCCCCCACAACTAGCATCATTTCTACCAGGGGGAAATGCACAATTGTGTGATCTCAGCATAAAACAGAAGTTAGGCATGAGCGAGAATATCCCTAGTAATGGCACCTTCATACATACTTATCTCCTATGCAGTTTTTTTTATTTGTAAGGCTTCGACTCCATTGTGTCTAGAAGTTGGAAACTGATCCTAGGGACTTTGCCAACTTCTGTAAAAGTAGGAACCCATGGGTCCTTCTTGGGTAGAGTCAGGAATGGTCAGGGAGACCCACCAGCTCTGGCTTGGCCCGAAACAGTGAGCTGAGTGGAAAGTGCAGGAAGTTGAGGCAGGTGGTGGTGTAGAGGTCTGCGTAGCGCATCAGCTGGCTAGAGAAGAGGGTCTGACGGAAGCCACAGTGGAACAGGCTGCCCATGGTGCTGTAGCACAGGTCCAGCTCCCGGGTTACCCTCTAGCCAAGGGGAAACATGATGAATCCAAATCCCGTCCACCTCCTCCCACACCACCTTTGACACTGAGTTCTCACCCTGGGGGTGAATACTCTCTGCTGGGACCAGGCCAGCCCCGCCTTTACCCAAACCCTCTGGGGATTGGGTTTATGTCCCCCTGCAGGAAAAGAGCTGCCTGTTTAAAACTCACAGGTTGCTCACTTGTGCTTGGGGGTTGGAGGCGGGTATTTATTTGGTTGATTGGTTTTATGTTTTGAGACAGGGTCTCCCTATGTAGCCCAGGTCAGTCTAGAACTCACACTCTTGTCTCGGTGCCTCAAGTGCTAGGATTACAGGTGTGTGCCATTCTGAGGCTTTTATTTACAGGCGTGTGCTCATTTTGTGGGGCTTTTATTTTTAGTGCTGGGCTCACACCCAGGACCTCATGCATGCTGGCAAGCACTCCTTATGGAGTTGTACCCAAACTTGTGGAGAAAGGATATGTCTCCACTTTGCCACAGGCCCTACTCCTGCCTTCTCCTGCAGTGACCCCCTCAACCCAGAAAAGTGATCACCAGGGTCTAAACTCAGCAGAGAACTTGGCAAGGCCCATATACCCAGCCCCGCTACCACTCTCCTGGCAAATCCTCACCCCTCCTCCAGACCCTGCTTTCAGAGCTAGAAACTGGCCCAAACAGTTTTCCCTCTCTGAACCTGTTTCTTTATCTGTAAAATACAGGTGACAGTCCGTGACAGTCTACCTGACAAGACTGAGGACCACTCAAATGGCTGTGTTCTACGTGCGTTAAGCTTTACAATCTGCAAAAAGTTCTGCAAAGATCCTTTATTACTGATCCAGTTTGGCCTAGGACTGCCAAGTGTTCTGACACCCTTGGACCAGGCTGGTCTGTGGGACTCTCCCAGCTTTGCTGGCTGATCAGAAAACGCCAGGGGAAATGTCCTTTCTTCTTTTCCCTGAACTACTCAGCTCACTAGCCCTGAATCCCATTTTCTGAGGCCCTTTCTCCAGTGACCCCAGACATCCATCATAGTTAGCTAGTCAGCCACATGAGATCCAGCCTAGCAGTCAGGTGCTTCTCAGGAATGTTAGTGGTGGGGACTGAGGGACACGAGAGAGGCAAGTCCCAGAAATCAGGTTGAACTCAATCAATCCTTCCACCAGAGCACTTGCTGTCATTTGAAACAACTACCAGCAGAGGGCACTGTAGGACAAGGTCAGGTGGTGCTTAGGCTTGGAGAGAATGGAATAGCTGGCTGGGCTCCAGGATGGAAACAAATTAGATCTAGACAGAAGGGGGGATACCCCCTCAACACCTGTTGGGTTTATCCCTTCCTTACCACCTAGCACTTACTTGAATCTCTTTCTTGGTGGAGCTGATGGCTTGTAGCCCACGACTGCTCCCATCCATGTTCCTGGTGCAAAAATGGTCACATGACCCAGGAGAGAAGTGGAACATGACCTCCCTCGGCCCGGTATAGGGAGGGAAACTCGAGGCGATACAGGACATGAGGAGAGGGCAGGCCAGAGCCTGTGCCCCATGGATTAGGAGGAAAGTCTCAGAAGGCACAGGATGAGCTTGGTCCCAAAGTGGGCAGTAGAGTTACTAGGGAAGTCTAGTCCAAAACATACCCATTTGGTTTCTGGGTGACCTTGGCCCAACCTTGCAGCCAGGCCAGGCTACCAGTCCTCATTCCTCTTCCAACCACCCTCAGGAAGGTCAGAACTTACTCATACAGATTTGCCAGGCATGTGTCCAGCCTCTTCAGCTGTTCTAGCTGCCCTGAAAAGCAGGGGTAGGGGACAGCAAGGGTGAGGGACAAACCCACTGCCTTTGCCCACTTCTGTCTGCCTCCGCTAAAATATTCACGAACTCTTTGGTCAAAGAAGACTGCACCCAGAGAAAAGCAGGACAGCACAGGCCCTGTGGGACAGGTGACAGCAGCACTCCGGAAGTCAGTTGACCTCCAAATCACAAGGCAATGACTCAAACCAGCAACACTTAACACACCCCAAATTGTTTGGGCTCAAAGCAAGCAAGCCCTGAGACAATGATGGTTTTACATCTTTCCTGAGTGAGACAGTGTATAGCTCCACTCACTGAAATCCTCAGGACAGGTGAGGAGACGTGAAGAGGAAGCCCTACCCTAGAATCACCTCATCAGGAAATGAAGATCTCAGTCCCAGCTTGGTCCCTACGACCTATGTGACTGGGCAGGCCGATTAACCTCTCTTGGTCTCTGCTTCCTTGGTAGAAAAATAGATCTTCCCTCATTAGCCACAAAGTGCTCAAGATTCCCTTCATAGAAGAAGACAAAGGTACAAACAGACGACCCTAGCTCACCCTTCTCTTGGGTCCAGATGCTCAGCTCCCGAGACACCTCAGGAACTACGAGACAAGTCCGCCAGCCCTGTCGCTTCTTAGACTTGACAATGTCCCCAAAGATGTGGTCCCCAATGTACAGGATGTCCTTTCCCCGCACTCCAAGCAGCTCACATACCATGTCTGATGAGCCTGACCCAGCAAAAGAGGATGGATGCTTGCTCACCATCCTGCCCTGGGGAGCAGTTTGGTGGCATAGAAGAAGGTGGGCATCCATGGGCAACAAGGATGAGGTGGGAGTTGATACCTCCAGAGTAGACAGCACAGTGTTGGTGGGGTCCAGTGTAGGTGCCCACCCGGAGCTTCCCAGAGTCCTAGTGGGGCAAAGGGAGCTCTGAGCCATGAGAAACAGGTCTTTCCTGGTCAGGGAGGGCTGAGTGACTCCAAGTGGTACTACTACCATTGTGATGAGGGAGGAAGGATGTTGCCAGGCCCTAAAGTAGTCTCCTGGATCCCTGCCTCCAGGGACAGGAGAGACCTTGATCCCTACTCTGTCCCTGCCAGGCCATCATGACTTACCTGTTTGCTGTTAGTGAGGCAAGTGTCTTTGGGACGGATGGGTCAGCCAGCATCAGTTACAAGCAAGGTCAAGTCTAATGTCAGAAAGCCTCCCCTCCACCAAGCACAGGACCTCAGCACCAGCCATTACCATGTTGACCTGCCTCAGAACTGTCCCTTCCGCAAAGAAGCGGGGCTTCTGTGTGTCCACCACAATCAGGTCAAAGTAAGACCTCCAGGTCCTGGGTGAAGCCTCATCCTGGATAGAGTATAAGAACATGACAGGTATACTGGACATGCCTGGCCCAGGAAGTGTGACCCTGCTGCAGCCTGCCCCCTCCCAAGCAGCCCTCCTCCCCCAACCTAATAAGACCCAGAAACATGGGACAGGACCATAGTCACCACCTACCCAACAATATTGATCACACTCAGAGCCCAAGTCCTGTCCCATGCTCTCCTCCCTGGGTCTTAAGGCCCTCAGCTCACCATCTGCTCACCCCCAAACACCTGACTGCCTCTTAACGGACTTTCAAGAAAGCCCTAAGTGATCCTGCCCCACCCACTCAGAGGCTCCAGTGAGGCCCACCCACTAGAAATGACCACTCATATACTTCCTCCTTGAGAAGGGCTTAAACGTGGGAGAAGCTGGCCCTCCTGCCCTTTGCACAGAGCCCCCTGACCCATCCAGTCCAAGACACTTGCCTCACCAACAGCAAACAGGTAAGTCATGATGGCCTGGCAGGGACAGAGCAGGGATCAAGGGTCAGACACAGGCTAGGCCAAAGGGCCACTGCCTGCCTCTGCCCTCACTTCACCAGCTCCCATCCCGGACCCTCAGGCACAAGATGGTAGGAAAATTGGTGTTGAAAGGCCAAGCAATGGAACCTGAGATCCCAGCTGGGTGATGAGGGTTAGAAAGCCTTTGTTCCTCCCCTCCAGTGTCCTAGTCAGTGTCCCCTTGGGCCAAGAAGGGAGCCAGGCCCTACCCCCTCCACACACACACACTCACATCAGTGTAGTTGTAATTGCTGTTGGTAGCCAAAAACACTTTCCCAACTGCCTTCATCTTGTCCAGCAGAATGGGGATTTGTGCCTGGGGCAAAGAAGGAGTGATTTCTCAACCTGTGAGAGCAGGGCCTCTAGAGCTGTGCTGGATCCCCTTCATGGGTTTCAGCTCCGGGTGCCACTCTCAACCCAGCCTCCCTAGCACAGATCCAGAGCTCTTGAGGGAGATGATCACAGAGGGGTTAGCCCATTTCCCAGGGAACAGGGACAGGCCAGTCATGATTTGTGACCTGTGGTCACTCACATCCTTCTCCACATATTTTTCCAAATCCTCCAGGGTCTTCTCCTTGAGACAGCCCTGCAGAAGAGAGCAGATATATGTGCCCACATGTACATAGGTGTTTGAACATGTGCATGCATGCATGCATGCCCACATGTCTATGTCCCAAGGCAGTGGGTATGTCAAGGGGAACATAGGCTGAAGTCCTTAGCAGAAACTGGAGTGAAAGGCCTATGGGAACTAGAGATCTGGGGGCTATCCAGGAGCACCAAGGGCAGACAGGTCAGAGGTCCTGGGGTCCTGGACACTCACTGACAGATGGATATTATTCATGGCTTCAGTCACATCCTGGGAGAGGCTTCGAAAGGACATGAAGAGGTTCCCATGCTGATATCCAGTGTCACAGCTGGGATAGACCAAAAGGGACAGAGGAGATGATGAGGACAGACATGACCACCATCCCCATAGCCCATACCGGAGTGACCCCTCTAGCTACTGGGGCATCAGATTTATGTCCCAGTCATCCTGAGAAGGAGGTCACCTTTTGCTAAGAGTCACTCTCAGGGGCAGCCAGGTTACAGGGTTGAGTGCTACCCTGTAGTGGAAATCTTCCCCCTGAGCTCCTGAAGGCTTGCCAATCCTTCTCTGGACTGGACCTCTGGCCCTTGATGGGGCCCCACTTTGGGGTCTGGACCCTGGGTAGGGTCCTATTGGTCACCACAGGCTGGGCAGGGAGGGACGCACTTGGTGTAGCGGGAACAGCTGGAGAAGAAGTCCACCAGGCAGGCATAAAGGTAGATTTCTGGGAGTGAGAGACTGGTCAGTCAGCTGCCCCAGGTTAGAACAAGGCCCCTGAGGACCACCTCCCCACCCTCCAGCCAGCCCTCACCAGGCAGGTTGAAAAGCGTGTTGAGGACATGGAACCGTGGCAGGTCATCCCTCTGAATGAACTTGCTGGGATAAAAGCTCCAGATCTCTGCCCTACGAGGAGGCTGGCTGAGTGTAGCCACTTTCCAGTGCCTCCCAGAAGCCAGTGCAGGCCCTGCCCATTCCTTCCCACCACACCATTCCTTCTGTTCATCTGGCCGGCATTTGTACAGAGTCATTCTTTCCTGCCTGCCTCAGTCCCTCCTTCCTCCAGCAGGTTAAGCTGTGCTCCCCTCTTCTTACCTCCCACTCTCCCCTCTACCCCTTGGCTTACTCTGAGAGGAAGGTGAAACCATGGAATGCCAGCAGCACATTTCCATGAGTGCCCACCTTCAGCAGGTTCCCGTAGAGGACATCAAACACCAGCCCTCTGGGGAGAGAGTGTAGGAGCTGTGAGTGGGGGTTCCAGGGCAGCCACAGCCTCCCACCCAGCTGAGCTCCCGAACCTGGTGGGGAAGGTAGGGTCATAGGTGTAACGCAGGATCTCGTGGGGGTACCCGATGCACACCAACCGCTCCAGCAGCAACTTGAAGGTTAGTGCCTCATAGGCTGGGGACTTGTATGCTGCAGGAGAGCAAGCAGATCAGGCTGGTTGGTAGCTAATTGCCCTTACCCTGATCCTCCCCAGCTCCAAATGCCCTTCACCAGTTCTCCCTACCAGCCAAAGTATAGTCCATGTCAAAGCCAAAGCAGCGAATCTTCCCCAGTGCCAGGCTGCGGTTGACAAAAATCCTGGGGAGAGAAAGGGAGGAGTTAGAATGTGGACCCACAATCCCCCAGAGTCCAAGACCTTGCTGGTGGGAACCCAGCAGAGGGGTGCGGTGCCCTTGTAACTGCAGAAGTGACAGGAGAAGTAAGGCGGCTGAGCCAGAGCCTCAGCTGGGCCCAATGTATCTCCACACTCATTCCAGTGTGTGAATCACATGTCTGCATGTGTCTGAGTATTCATGTAGGCATGCAGAGGGGTAAGTGTGAGCATGCATGTGAGTGTACAGTTGGTGCTTGTGTATGTCACTGTGCAGAGTGGTAGACTATGTCTGACCATGCATGTGAGCATGCAGAGCAGGTGCATGTATCTGAGTATACATGTGAGCATGCAGAGTGGATGAGTGTGTCTCAGTGTGTATGTGAGCCAGCAGAGTGGGTGCATATGACTGCATATTCATGTGAGCATGCAAAGGATGTTTAAGTGTGTCTAAGTGTGCATAAGCGAGTGCAGAGTGCATGAGTGAGTGTGCAAGTGAGTGTATACTATTGGTGCATGTGTCTGAGCTTGCATGTAAGTATGTAGAGTGGGGGGTGTGTATTAGTGCACATGTGAGTGTGTAGAGTAGGCGTATCTGAGTGTGCATGTGGGTGTGTAGAGTGGGGGGTGAGTGTGAGTGTGTGTACAGTGGGTGCATGTGTCTGAGTGTGCATGTGAGTGTGTACAGTGGGTGCATGTGTCTGAGCTTGCACGTAAGTATGTAGAGTGGGTGTGTATGAGTGTACATGTGAGTGTGTAGAATTGGTGAGTGTCTGTTCATGTGAGTGTGTATAGTGGGTGCCTGTGTCTGAGTGTACATGTGTAGAATGAGTGCATGTGTCTATGTGATGTGTGTAGAGTGGGTGCACATGTCTGAGCTTGCATTGAGTATATAGAGTAGGTACATTTGCCTGAGTATGCATGAAAGCATGCAGAGTGGGTGCATGTGTCTAAGCATGTACACATAATCAGTAGTTCATCATTTCACTGTGTGGTAACATGTAAGGAGCACTTATCTTTGGGAATTTCGGGGTGCAACTGTCAGTGTAAGGGAGCTATCCCTTTCTGAATGGAGTCAATGTGTCCAAGTTCAGAAATGTGATTGTACAGTTGTGCAGCACATGTCTCTGGGCCAGGGGTGAAGGAGAGATCCTTAGGCAGA
Organism: Nannospalax galili; assembly: GCF_000622305.1. Classification (NCBI taxonomy): domain Eukaryota; kingdom Metazoa; phylum Chordata; class Mammalia; order Rodentia; family Spalacidae; genus Nannospalax; species Nannospalax galili. Next base: position 861,291 of record NW_008344179.1, on the reverse strand, counting down.
ACATGAAAAGGATTTCCTACCAGTGTCTCCTGTCAGTGCTTCCGCCCGACAGTCATTACCATCTATAAAAAGGTGTCCCTGTGATGTCATGCATCTGTGTAGTGAAAGCAATCACTGCATTTAGCTGTGGCATGTGGGTATTTACAGGCTGAGCCGCCCCCAGCTCCCACCCCAAGTGCCCATCTCACCTCTGGTGCCAGTCATGCATGGGGCCTTGAGAAGAAATCAGGCCCTCAGGGTCCTGGCTGGATTCCCTGCTGGGCTTCCATGGCTCGTCCACACTGGCCATCACCACCCAAAATGAACAGGAGGCAGTGGCCCCTTCCCCAGCCACCTGCACACTATCGGTGTGGCCCAGCTGCTCCCTTCTCCCTCAGCAACTTGGGACCCCTCTGACCCAGCTGGCCCCACCCTGTGCTCCCACCTCTGCTGCCCTCCCTTTGAGGGTGGAGTCAGCAAGAACAGGCTCAGCTAGCCCCTTCCTTCTTCAGGACAGAAAGCAGTGAAGATCAAGGAAGAACAATTCATCTACCCCAAGCCATCGCCAAGCCTAGGCCTTAAACCTCTAAGGACCTCAACTGCTGAGAAAGTTGAGACAGTTTGTAAATAAAGTAAACATAGGAATTACAAAGGTGAGGACTCTGTGTCTTAACAATAAACAATAAACCAATAAAAGAGTCTTTGATAAAAAACCAAGGAGCTCAGGACTCCTGCTTTACACAAGAAATGCTAGCATGCTTGGTTAACAAATTTCCCAGTTCAAGACCATTTAAAGAAGAAATCGCTGGAAGCATGCAAAGAGCAAGTGACTGGTATCTCAGAATCATGGCAAGTGGGGTATATATAAAAAGAGGTCAAAAGCAAAGCAACTGGGGCCACCTAGCGTAGAAGCACAAGTAACCTCTGAAGGCCCGCACCACTGTTCTTACAGCAAAGCAGAGGCTTTCATCCAGAGGGGTGACCTATGTCACCCAGAAAGACAGATGCTGTGACATGTACTCTTTTGAAAAGGAAGGCAGGTTTATGGTTTATTTTACAAAACTTTCCAAAATGACTAAACTAAATGAAGTTAGGCACTTTTAAATGAATAAAAATTATCTAGATAAAAATTAAAAACTAGGTCTGGGATACAGCTCAGTAGATAGTGTTTGTCTAGCATGCATGAGGCCGTGGGTTCAACATTCTGCATTGCATAAGCTAGACATGGTGGTGCACACCTGTTATCCCAGCACTTGGGAGGCAGTGGCAGAAGGAGGTTGTCCTGTGCTACAAAGGAAATGAGTCTAGCCTGAGCTACATGAGACTGTTTTTTTTAAAAAAAAAAAAATCAGAACAACAGTGCTGGAGAGATGGCTCAGTGGTTAAAAGTATTTACTGTGTAATCATAAGGACTGAAGTTCAGATCCCAGCACCCACATAACAAGCTGGGAATCTTATCTACTCCTGTATCTCCAATTCCAAGGTGGTTAGAGACAGGAAGATCACTAGGGTTTGCTGCCTTCCAGCCTACTTAAGAAAACACAAGCCCCAGGTTCAGGAGAGAGACTCTGCCTCAAAGAAATGGGTGGAGAAAGACAGAGAAGAACACTGGATGCCCTCTTTTTGCCTCTGAGCATGCACACAGGAATACACAACCATACACACACACACACACACTCACACAGACATGTACACACACAAATAAAAAAAATCAAATCAAAACAAAACAAAAAGCCTACCTATGGAATAACTCCTTCCTCGACAATGTCAGATGAACAGCTATTAGGACAGTGAGATAAAGTCTGCAGATGCTAGGCCTGTTTGAATGGAAGCAAAGGTGGATGGATTTATGCATGTATGGAAGAATGAATGGACAGCAGGCCATATATAGCAGCTTTAATTGATGAAGTCAGAGGAAAATCAAGCTTCAGAAATGGGGAGGATTTCTGAATCCCTTTCTCCCATGACTCCATGCTACCTGCCCATCTCATGGTTCCCCTTTACACTCTTTCCCACATGAGACACTTCCCCATTAGGTCAGAAAAGGGAAAGAGGAGCAGAATCGGGTTACAGGAAGTCACAGAGTTCACAACAAGTACACAAAGTGCAACCTTCTTTTTCTGTGGCTGAACTTTTTTGAGTCTATCTGAAACTCCCCCAGCATCTGAGAGGAAGGATGCCATCCACTGATGCCCAGGTAGTGTGTCACTTCAGCTTTTACCACATCACTTCTCCAGGTATATCCATGGCTATGCACAATTCGGGCTGTGTGCCCAGCCACACTGCTAATTGGGAAGGGTATCGCCTGGTGGGTATTGGTTGGCCTGGACTGGTACACATGAGGTGTGACTGGCACTTCCTTGTGTTGAAATCTGTTGCGCTGACACGTTCCCCACTGGGTCCCCAGCTATTCTGGACTCTGTTGCTATCTCAGGCTATGGGTGCTTGTTCAGCTTACAGAAACCCTGGAAGAGCCAGCAGTGTGGCCCAGAGCTTCATAGGACTCTGCTAGACCTTGATCCTGAGCCCCTACAAGTGCAGGGGCTCAATGCACTCCAAGCCACTTCAGGAAGGGCTTTGACATGATAACAGAAAATGAACCATTGCCCTGCTTTTCCCATTGCTCAGCCTCATAAGCACTTCACAGGGTGGGCCCATTGTTTGCAGAATATAAAAGTTATCAGATGAGGCACAGAATGCTTGAGCAATTTGCCCACTCTTACAAAGCTAAGGAATGGCAGAATAGGGCTAGGTCCAGGCAGGCCCCTGTGTCCCTATTCTTAACCACTAGGCAAACCTCTCCTGCCGAAGGTCCTCACAAAAGTCCTGCCATAAAAGATCAAGGAAGACTGAGGAAAGGCTCCAGCTTATAGGAGGCTAAAGGACCAAGGCAAACAAATGCAGTATCGGACCCTACAATTAGTTCTACTGCAGGGGGATAATACAGTGCTGAGGACATTGCTAGGTCTTACAGATATAACTGGAATATGAGTGGTAGATTAAACGAAAGTACTGACTTGATGTAAAACTAAGACATGGATGACTTTACTGCAGTAATATAAGAAAATATCCCTCATCTTGGGAAATGCTTACTGAAGGATATTGGATAAAGGTCACACCGGGTCACTTACCTTCAAATGGCAATTGCTTCAAAAAGCAATCATGCAGCCAGACATACTTACATGCATCTGTGTGTGAGCCATCAAAGTGGGAGACAGTGGTAAAATACATGAACCAAAATGTTTGCAATAGGGGCCAGTGAGATGGCTCAGCGGTTGAAGGTGACTACCACCTTTACCTGAAGCCTGATGACCTGAGTTCAATCACCAGGATCCATATGATGGAAATCAAGAACCCACTTCTGTGGGGCATTGTGGCGCATGCCTTTAATCCCACCAGTTGAGAGGCAGAGGCAAGAGGATTTCTGTGAGTTTGAATCCCAAGTGCTGGGACTAAAGGCATGCCACCATGTACACCTAGTAACTCCAGTACTAGGGAATCTGATGCCCTCTTCTGACTTCCTCGGGCATTGTACAACAGGGGTGCACTTACATACATGCAGGCAATACACTCATACAAATAAAGTATAAATAATAAAATTTTTTAAGTATTTAAAATGTGTTAAATGCTAGAAATAGGTAACTCTTGGTAAAGAGTATAGGGATATTCTCTGTATAGTTTTTATTTCAGAACCTTTCAAAAACTTGAAATTATTTCCAAATTAAAAATTTATAATTTTTTTTTTTAAAAACCACACAGCCCTGCCCCCTCATCACTGGTCAGGAGCTCTCCCCCCACCCACCTTCTGACTCCCAGCTTAGCTGCTGTGCTGATGCCAGGAGACGGAAACAGGACCAACCTCTTCAGATTCCTCTTGAATCTTCTACCCACAAGTAGACTATACTCTCTCTCTCTCTCTCTCTCTCTCTCGCTCTCTCGCTCTCTCGCTCTCGCTCTTGCTCTCGCTCTCACTCTCTCTGATTAAGAAGTGTCAAGGAGGGGCTGGAGAGATGGCTCAGCAGTTAAGAGCACTGGCTGCTCTCACAGAGGACCCGGGTTCAATTCCCAGTACCCACATGGTAGCTAACAACCATCTGTAACTCCAGTTCCAGGGGATCTGACACCCTCTTCTGACCTCCACCAGCACTGCATGACATGGGTGCACCTACCTACATCAGGCATTATACTCATGTACATAAAATAAAATAATAAATAAAATGGTTTTTAAAAAACGAAGAAGAGGAGGAAGAGGAGGGGGGACACGGAGGAGGTGGTATCAAGGTTGGGACTGAGGAAATGGTTCAGTCAGTAAAGTGCTCGCCTTGCAAGCATGGGGACCTGAGTTCGGATCCCTAGGCTCCCACATAAAAAGCCTAGTGTAGTAGTATACCCTAGTGCTGCGGGGAACGAGGGAGCACTGAGACAAGAGGATCCTGGGGTCTCACTGGCCAGCTAGTCTAGCCAATTAGTGAGTTCTATGTTCAATGAAAGATGCTAATTCCAAAAATAAGGTGGAAAGCAACAGAGGAAGACACTGGATGTTGACCTCTGACCTCTGTCAGGAAGGGATTTGACATAACAGAAAATGAAAAGTTTCCCTGCTTTTCCCATGTGCTTGGCCTCAGAACCACCCCACAGGTTAGGTCCATTGCAGGTGCACCCATGTGCATGCACACCAGCATACACACATGCACACTCATGAACATGTGCACAGGTATACAACACACACACGCACACAAAGAAGTGTCAAAGTCAAGCCTGTGATGGCTTTGTACTGCTTGCTGCTTCCCCAGAGGGACTGGCAGAGCAGGGGAGAGGGGTGCAGGAAGGACTCTCACCTTCCACACCACCCCTAGATCACCCCAGGTTTCCCAGGGCTGGAGAGATCTTCTGTACCTTTGAACCTAGAGAAACCCTCTTGAGGTAACCAGGAGCATCCTCTAAAATCAGTTCCTAAGGCTCCCTCACACAGGTACAGGGAGACAGCAACAGGGACCTAGGCAGTGTATCAGGAAGTCTTTTTTTTTAATGTGTAACTGTGTGTGTGTGCGCGCGTGTGTGTGCAAGTGCGCACATGAGTGCAGGTACCCTGGGAGGACGATGTCTGGATCCCCCTGGAGCTGGGGTTATAGGCAGTTGTGAGCTGGCTGACATGGGGGCTTTATAAGAGCAGTAGGAGATATTAACATGAGCCATCTCTTCAGTACTTCAGGAAGCTCTTTTAACAGAAGAGAGTGTTAGATGAGGTCCTTAAGGAAATATAGGGTTTATATTTTCAGGTAGCCAGTAACTTGCTTAGTGCTAACAGGCAGAGAGGAAATGGACCTAGGGGGCAGCAAAGGATGGGACCTGCCTCAGGGGCAATGGCCAGGCCATCAGAGCCCAGCCAGAGTCCTGGCCCCATCAGCCTTCTTCTCTCTGCTGTGGGTACATTGCCAAAGGGCATGCTCTGGGACAGGTGGGAGGGACCAGACTGTGACCAGAGGGTAAACTTCACCTGCTGGGGAGGGTGTGGAACACTGAGTCCAAGAAATAGCTCTGCCCTTCCCAGGACAAAGGCTGTTCTCCTCCTTGGGTGGGGATCATGAAAGGAGAAATTTAGGGTAAGAGATTAGGAAACTCCCAAGAACTTTTTGCTCCTCCCATCAAAACAATGGGAGCAGCTGGAAGTTTGTGATGTAAGTGCATATGTGGATGTGGATGTTTGTGCGTGTGTGTAAAGGTATGTGTGAGTGTGGGTCTACATGCTTGAGAGAATAAGGCAGGCAAATGGGGCTCAGGACGGGCAGAGGGCAAGCCAGTCACTGACTCCTGAGCTCAGGCTGGTTCCACTGCAGGGGGCTGCAACTTTGGGAGGAGTCGGGAAGGGAGCAAGGAACAAACATGCCACCAACACAGCCCAGCCCAACTGTCCTAGAGCACAGACTGGCTGCAGAGGAAGCCAGAAACCAAGAGCTCCACTCTATTCTGTACCGTCAAAGCAAAGCTCTCTGCTGGGTATGGCGGTGCACACCTGGGCAGCACACACCTGTAATCCCAGCACTTGGGAGGTAGAGGCAGAAGGATTAGGAATTCAAGGTCATTCTCAATGGCACAGCAAGTTTGAGGTCAGTCTAGACTACATATAATCCTGCCTCAAAAACAAAACAAAACAAAAAGCAAAACTCTTTGCACCTCCTTTCTTTAATTAAAACTGAACACTAAGGGAGGGAGGGAGGACTCTGTTACCCCGATTAGAAATCCAATGGGACCACAGTTCAGCAGTTGTACATCCCTGCCTAACAGGGAGCAGGAGTCTGAGGGTCACAGGTGGTGGAGGGCACAGAAGGCTCTAGGGACAGTTGTGTGTCATCCTTGGAGTATGTGTCAGGTCCAGAGGTAAAGGTTCTAACCAGACAGGCTGCTGGCAGAGAGCTTGAAGAGAGCCTGAGGCAAAGCCTGGGGCCCAAAGAAAGATGTTACAGGCCTCAGCAGTTCCACTGACACCTAGAGAGGGGAGAACTTGAGTGCCAAAGGTGGACACAACCACACATGGACAACATACCTTCCCAGCAGAGATCCCCAACTCCCTTCACTGCAACCTGCAGAGTCAAGAGTTGGGCAGTGGCTGGAGCTCCATGGTAGAGCCTGTGCCTGGTGTCTATGGCCCTGGACTTGATCCTCAGCACCTCACAAAAACACAATAAAACAAAACAAAAAAGAGTCGGGAAGGGATATCTAGCTGCACACTGGGATCCTGGCAAGACAAGGAGAGGCCTCTGCTTTGGACAGAGGAGCCCAGAGCACAGGAATCCAAAGCTCAGGGACCCAGAGCAAAGGGAAGCTGTAGAGGAGTCAGAGACCCTGTGTGAGTCCTTTGCTTCCCACACAGAGATCCCTGTACTGAGACAGAATCATTTATTAAGCATCCATCTCATGCCCAGCCTGGGCTGAAGCCAAGTTCAAAACTATGAGTCATAAGGGTTACTTGTCATCTCTCTGTCCACATTCTGAGAGATAACATGCTTTAGTCAGAAACAGTAAAAAGGAAGGGTTTCCAGGGCCAGGTCCACACCAGGTTGGGGATACGGAGGTGGGACCTCCTTCTGTGCTCCCCTGAGAGTGGGATGGTAACTCTCTATCAGTCTCCAACTTCTGGAGGAGGCCCTTCAAAGGGCTTTCCAGGCCCCATGAAACAGAGTGAGCTAGATATGGCTGCCTAATACTTTAATAATGACAGATTATCTATGCTCTGGATGGACAGTTTTCTCACACAGCCTTACATTAGGTGTTTCCGTGTCACGGGGTTTCTGTCCTGCCCGTGTCTCTATGTTGGTGGCCCCATACTCCTTGGTATCCCAGACACTTCCTTCTCCAGACTCACCACATCCTGATTAACCAAATGACTCTGGCCAGCTGCCCTTCCACATTGTTCATTTCTCAGGCGCCTCATAGCTGCCTTCTGGGCTCCTATCGTCATTCTGCTGCAGCCCTTACTCAGAGCTTTAAAATGGGACGGTGAGCCATACTGGTTAGGCGCTGGGGAGGCCTATGTAGGCCAGGGCAGATTTTGGGAGTCACAGGTCTGTCATCCCTAATCTGAAACACTGGGACCAGATACACTTCAGAATTCCACATTTTCTAAGTGTAACATGATTTACTGTGCATATGCATGATCGCACCTTGGCCAGGTCCAGGGCAGCAGCCCAGTCAGACACACTGGTATTCCTGTAGCCAGTGGATGAATAGATGAAATATTCATCCCCACAGCATGGCGATGGAAAACTTCATGCAGGTGATGGCTGCTCAGGGTTTGTTCCCAGATGAGTAGGGGAAGCCTCTCAATTTTGGTTCTCGGAACTGAGAAGAGGGATCTCACATCACTATCTCAGCAGCAGGAGGACAGCTGGGATAAAATGAAGCAGGAGACCAGAACTGAGGCCAGACTGCAGGAAGAGTCTGGGAATAGCAAGAGGGGTGGAGACAGGAGACTATCCACAGAGGAGGCTAAATGGGAGCAGGCAAAGGGCCAGGAGAAAAACTGGAGAAAGGGCTGAGCAGAGCCCCAGAGCAGGGGTAAGCTCAGGAGAAAAGCCAAGTAGGAGGTGGCTCAGATGTATTTGGCAACAGTGAGACTTCACAGTGAGACAGGGCCAGCCATGGGGGGAAACAGATGACAAGGATGGGTGAGCAGCCAATGAAAAGCCTCCCTCGTAGAAGTCTCCACCAAGAAAGAGAACCAGGGCTCTCAGAGAGTAGCCAAGAGGCTGAAGGAAGGAGTGGTTAAAAGAGAGTGTATTCTACCAGAATATTTCTACGAGAATAGTCTTGTCTAGGCATGGTGGTGTGCACCTGTAATCCCAGCACACAAGGGCTGAGGAAGGAGGATGGTGAGTTGGACGCCAGGAAGGGCTGCACAGAGAGCCCTTGTTCAAAATCAAACAAACTGTGTGTGTGTGTGTGTGTGTGTGTGTGTGTGTGAGTGTGTGTGTGTATACTCATGGCATCTCTATTCAACATCATCCCCAACTTGAAACAACTCCAATATCCATCATGTCTCAACTTAGAAGAACTGAAGAGGATAGAATTTAAGATCTCAGATCTAGCTAGAGTATGACAAAGGTCATGGTGTTGTGCTATGCCTGGAACTGTGACAGATCACAGGAGGTGGATGGGGTTTTGAGGTGAAGGGACATAGAGGTCACTCAGTTCACATGGAAGACTGTAGAAGTGAGCACTATTTTTGAAAGTAGAAATACTGTATTCTTTTCCCCCACAGGCTTTGCTCCTATGAGTGGCTGTCCCAGTACCTTTTCCCTAATTGTCCCCAATTCTGTCTTGAGTCCCTTGCAGCTTCCCTCCTTCAGCACTGTGGCCATTCACACATGTGCACACACACCATGCCACACTCTCACAAGGGCCAGTGAAGATTTGAGAGAAACAGAATAGGAAGGGACAGAGGAGGACGTATCACTGCCCTTTGCCCTCAAAGCCCCTCATGGGGTCCATCTGGCAGCCCCTGGCTCCTTTGCCCCATGGGATGTTTCCTCCAGAAAGCACAATCTGGGCCCATGCAAACGCAACTTCTGAGAATTTCTTCCCTCTCCCCTCCCACATTTGCTCACCAGCGACTCCAGCCCCTGACTGTGACACAGGACATACCAGGAAAGGACAGGGAACAAAGAACAATAGCTGCCTGGCATAGCAGAATTATGAATTAATGAGTTATTCTCATCTTCAAATGCTACAAATGTTTACTTCGTGAGCCTTCACTTTCCCTTCAATAAAACAGACCAAATTAATTTTTAGAGAAGCCTTGTTAGAGAGGCAAAGGGGTGGCAGCCCCACCAGGGTGACAGTTGACAAAGTTCTCAAATTCACACTAAGCTAAAGCCAGGCAACAGTACAGTTGGCGCCTGCCTGCCGCAGCCTCAAAGAACCCGTGAGGTCTCCTCAGAGTTCTGGCAGCACACACTAAGTAAGTGCTGTGCATAGATTCTAGGTCGGCGAAAGAGTGACCTAATTAAACACACAAGCTTATTCTTAGTCCAGGAGGCCCAGTTAAGGCCCCTAGGCAGTCCAGCCCAAAGGCCCAACCCTGGAGGTGAATGAACAGATCTTAATTCTAAGTGGCATTTGCTTATTTCCGATGACTAAAGTACTACACATTCATCATAGAAAGTTTGAAAAACATTGCAGAAAAATGAATGTTAACTAAAATTTCTGTTTTTATTCGCTTTCTCCTGGTCTTCTTTTATATGTACTTATATTGACAAACGAGGAGAAATGCTTGTTCACATAATGAATGAAGAAAAATTGAAGAAAATTATAAACTGTATGATCATTAATTTTCTATATAAATTTGGCCTGTTGTATATCTATATTTCTGTGTCATGTTTATCTCACTCAGTGTTACAGAAACATCTTCCCTATGTCATTACACATTCAGGTACTTGATTTCTGTGTGTGAATGAGGTGTGTGTGTGTGTGTGTGTGTGTATGTATGTATGTATGTTTGTGTATACAGGAATTCATGTGTGTCAGTGAGGAGTCACATTTACCACAGCACACATGTGGAGGTCAGAAGATAACCTTGGGTGTCAGTCCTTGCCTTCCACCTCCTTTGAGATCCAGGTCTCTTTTTTCATTCACTGCTACTTATGCCAGGCTAACTGGCCCACTAGCTTGTGGGGATTCATCTGTCTCTCCCATCTCCCCACAGGAACACTGGGATTATAAGCATGTACTACCATGCCTGGCTTTTGTACACAGGTTCTGGGGATTCAAACTCAGGTCCTCATGCTTACATAAGTACTTTACCCACTGAGCCATCTCCCTAGCCCCAGTTACTTGGTTTTTAATTATTTCCAATATCTATCATATAGAATGATGTATAAAATATGTCCCTGGGATGGGACATCTAGTTGGTTCCTAGTTTTTCAAATAACTCAGCAATGAGGTTCCTTTTCTTTAAGCTGGAATTTAAAAGTAAAAATCATTTAGGACTCTTGTTACACATTGTCAAAGGGCTTCTCTAAAGCTCACAGCAACTGACATGGCCACCAATAAAGCAAGGGTTATCATAGCACCAGTGGCATGTCTCATAAAGTAAGGGACATCATAATGCCCGTGGCATGTCTTGATTCCTAGAATAACAGCCAGAGTTCTTATCAACTGGTGGTTGATCTAGATCAAACACCAAGGTCAATGTAGGCAGGTAACGTGGTCCTCAGAGCCTCCAGGACTTTGTGAGCAAACTTAACCCAGCACACCTCCCCAGCATTAGTCAGCTTTCACAGGGTCAGGCTGTGTAGCAACCCTAGAATTTGGGGTAATTACAAGTCAAATTTCTTGCCCAATTATTCAAGAAGTGAATCAGCTATGATTTATTCCATGTCTTCTTATTCTGAGGTGCAAGCTGACAAAACAACCCAGCCCCAAGCCCCAGCCTCGTACTCAATAACATAACATAGAAAACCACATTAGCCCTTAAGGCTTTGATTTGGATGTGCCATGTATCACTCCACTGTCTTCCCATTGGCCAGAGAGGTCATGTAGCCAAGCCTGATGCCTATGGGAGGAAAGAATCCACTCCTCTCGGAGGGGTGTGCCGCAGCTCACATGGGGGTGGGAGGATTTGAAATGTCCTCACAGAGGGGATAGTGCTAGCTGGAACAAGAACACAATCCAACACAGCAATGAGCAGTCAGAAGCACTGTGTCCTGTTTACCGTCACATCCTGGTACTAAATCCATCTGACACCAGGAATGTGGGCAACAGGAATCTCTCTGTGTCCTAGAAAATGTCTCATCCTAGATGTGTTCTCTGGGGGCTGGTGAGGGAGGTTACCTAGGTGTCCTTTCGTGCAAATGAAAGAAAATGCACATGAGCCAGATATGATAGTGCTGGGAGTCTGAGGCAACAGGATCAGGAGGGCAAAGAAAGAAAGAAAATACATGTATGTATATGTGTGTGCTTATGAACATACATTAAAATAATATAAAACCTTTGTTAAGTCGGATGTTGTGGTGCACATCTTTAATCCCAGCACTTGGGAGGCGGGCAGATCTCTGTGAGATCGAGGCCAGCCTAGTCTACATAGTGAGTTCTAGGCCACTTGGGGCTATAGGGAGATCCTATCTCAAAAAGACTAAAAAAAATTACAATAATAATATAAAACCTTTGTTTTACATTAAAGCCTTTTGTATAACAGGTCACCTTTTCTCTATTTTCTTTCTTTTTCTTCCCCCTCAGTACTGAGGATTAACTGACTTTGCACATGCTAGGCAAGAGCTCTACTACTGAGCTATATCTTCAGTCCTGTTTTTTTAAGGATAGAATGTTTCCCAAGAGACTCATCTGGTGACAGTGACTATTTTAGGGGAAGAGAATTGAAAGACTGAAGGTGGTGGGGGCTTGGTCTTCATTCTGCACACTTAAATAACTTCTGTTCATATTACCTTCTCCCTCCTCCTGATTTTCTTTTAATTTAAATTTTTTAATTGTCCTTTCTCACTCGTGTCAGGTGGTCTCTCTGTCTATTCTTTAATGTTCCCGAGTTGGGTCATGCCCTGATTCCTATACCTAGAGCTTAAGAAAGCACTGGAAAACTCAAAAAGTATAAATAACAATTACGAAGCAAAAAACAAAAAGTTCACACTCCAACAGAAGAGGCCATTGCATCTGAGTGTACAGAAAACACTCACTCACTGCCTCCAGATAAGCCCTTTGAGTGGGGTGCGGTGGAGAGATGGGGCTGAACTCATGCATGAGTCAGGAGTCCCACCCTGTGAGGCAGGAGGGGAGACAGAGGGAGCAAGAAAGAGGGAGACAAAAGAAGCCAGGGCTGGGCAATGCCCAAGGGCAGAGGTCCTGTACCCCGCAAGACAGAGCTATCCACAGAGGCCTGCAATGCTGTTCCATGCAGAGACCCTTCCTCCGTCACCCTCCCATCCCACTCCTGCTCCTAGTCTTCTAAGGAGTCTCCTTGCTCCTTGCGCCTGCGTGGGAAGTTCCCTTTGCAGAAATCCAAAGGGCTGAAACTTGCCATCTGGATGGAAAGAACAGAGACAACACCAGTGGGAACAGGCACTAAAGCCAGAGACAGCATGGGGACACAGTTCCCAGGGAGATGGTGGGAATCCTAGGGTAAGCAGGTAGGTATTGAAGATTTCTAGAAAGCAAGAGATATAAGCTACAGCTTGTTTTAGATACATGGCCTCCGAAGATCCATGTGTTAGTCACCAGTCTGTTTAGTGATTAAGAAATGGTGGAACTCTCAGGAGTCGGGGCTAGTGGGAAAGAGTCTGGTCATTGAGGCTATGCCCTGAAGACACTCCAACCTTTTTCTCTTCCTGTCTTTGGAGACCTGTCCAGAAGATGAACAACTTTGCTCCACCATGAGTTTCCTGCCATGATGTCCCACTTTGCAACAAACCCAAATGCAAACCAATGTTGGACTAAAACCTCCAAAGTGTGAACCAATATGGGCCTTTCCTCTTTATAAGTTTTACCTCAGGTACTTTGTTACAGTGGCGGGAAACTGGCTAACACAGTAAACTTGGAGCCCACAGAGGTCAACCAGGCATGAGCACAGGTGCTCAAACAGAACGTCCTTGCATGAGTGGTGGAGGGGGGGGGGCGGCTATGCCACTGAAAATCTGCCGTGACGATTATCAGAAGATTCCTACAGCCTCAGAGCCTGTCTCCTCACTCTGGCAAGATCCCTAAAGCCCTGGATAATTTTCACAGGGCACTGTCATTTGGTCACTGACTTGAGCACTTTGTTTAATGACCTATTTAAGTTCTTGGTGTAAGAGCTATGTCCAGATGGATTAGCACAAGCTTCCAGGCTCTTTGAGTGTGTCCTTGGAATTAAAGGTCAACAAGATGTTCTCAAGGTTCCATGAAACAAACATGACATGATTAAATATGTTCGTTGAGCTCTGGAATAAACAGGATCTGCGATAGCAGGGCTTCTTGGTGTTTTAATGTTCTGATATACGTAATGAGTCCTCAAGAGGAAATGTAGAGAGTGCCTCTCACATTCCTTTTTCTACAGAATTGTTATTTTGAACCTTATCCTAGTAAGGGTTACAAATATGCACTTTGGGGAATGCAGTTTCAAGTATGTCCAGGATAAGAGAGCAACATTTAGCAGATATATTGAGCACAGAATGCTTTAGAATACAGATGTTGAGACTGGGCTTGTTCATCTTGACTAGTGCTAATGTGCAGTTAGAATTGCTGTAACCATGTCTGCCACAGCCTCAGACCTCCTCCTCATGCAGATTTGGCTAACTAAATGTCACATCAAAAGTCTATATCCCCACTTGTTACTGTAATGGCTTCCAGATATTCACATCTTACTTTATACACTTCCATTTTGTTCTTTTTTCAAATAACAAGCACGTGTTCCTTTTTATATTTATCCACATATAGCTGATGTGACCCTCAAGTAAACTCAAGAGATGGTAGACCTGACATTCTTGTTTAATACTGTATCTGCAGCATCTTCAGGAACTAGCTCATAGTGTAGGAAGGTGCAGACAGTCAATGTGGAAAGGAGGAAACCACGAGCTCCAAGACCCATTGAAGGGCAAGGAAAAATGAGTTCGTGTTTTTTTTAATATATTTTATTTATTATTTTTATTTTATGTGTATGAGTGTATTGCCTGCATGTGTGTAAGTGCATTCGTGTCATTCAACACACACAGAGGTCAGAAGAGGACGTTAGATTCACGTGGAATCCAACAGACAGTTGTTAGCCTCCATGTGGGTGCTGAGAATCAGACCTGGGTCCTCTGCAAGAGCAGCCAGTGCTCTTAACCATTGAGTAATCTCTCCAGCCCTGAGTAATATTTTTAAAAATGAACTTAAAAGTACATCTATAGAGTTTTAAAGTCATAAACTTAAAAGAAGTGATGGGGGACAGGGGAGGTAGCTCAGTCCATAAAGCGTATACCTTACAAGCATGAGGAACTGAGTTTGAGCCCCAAAACTTATGCAAAAAAAAAGGCCAAAGGTCATAATACTACTTCTGGAGAGGCAGAGACAGATGGATCCCTGGGCTCACTCACAGGTGATAATCCTGTGCCAACATAGATTCAGGTGGAGCAAGTGTATCTACTAGAGCACTGTCAAGAGTGGAGGAGACTGCATGAGTGGGGACAGGGACCTAATGGGAACTCTTTGACCCTTCCATTTAGTTTTTCTGTGAACCTGAATCTGTTTTCAAAATAAAGCTTATTCATTTTTTAAAGATTTTATTTATTTATTTTTATTTATATGCATGAGCATTTTGGCTGCACATATTTAAGTACACCATGTGCATGCAAATGCACATGGAGGCCAGAAGAGGGCATCAGAATCCCAGGACTGAAGTTACAGAAGGTTGTCGGCTGTGGTGTGGAAGCTGGGAATCAAACCTGGATCCTCTACAAGAGCACCAAGTGTTCCTAACCACTGAGCGGTCTCTCCAGCCCCTAAAGCTTATTAATTTTTAAAGAGCAATGATATCTGAATTTTTTTTAGGGTTTGCTTTAAAAAACTATCCTCAAATCTCTAGGTGATGGGATGGAATAATACTAGCAAAATGTTAATAATTGTTGAAGGAATATGTTCTCTGTACTTTCTATATGTTTGGGGTGTGTGTGTGTGTGTGTGTGTGTGTGTGTGTGTGTGCGGTGTATGCATGTGTGTGCACAGGTGTATACAGATGAGTTTGCTCGTACATGGGCATGCTGAAACCAGAGGTCAACATTGGATGTCTGCCTCCACTGCTGGGAACTTGCAATGTGTAGAGAAGATGAAAGATGAAGCTCCCTAAAATATTTAAGTATTTCTAAAAAGAGATAAATAGACAAAGAAAAACAAACAATTCAAAGAAAAGAAACACAAATGGCTCTTTACTGTAATAATAAACATGAAAAAGAAGAAGGAGAAGAAGGAGAAGAAGAAGAAGAAGAAGAAGAAGAAGAAGAAGAAGAAGAAGCAGCTCATCGGAGAACTGCAAATGAAAGCTACAAATACCAATTTTCACCTATCAGATTAGTAAAAATCCAACTAGTTGGTAACATACTCTGATGGTGAGTGTGGAGAAAGAGGGGCTTTCACACGTTCTCTGTGGGAGTGTGAATTGGCACAGCCCCTCAGGGAGGCAATTTGGCAGCATCTATCAAAACTGAGAGAAATCTTTTACCCTGGCAGTTCCTTTTGACACAAGAGACTGATTTGCACATATCCAGAACAGTTACTCACTGCAGCACCATCCACAACAGCAAAAACAAGTCATATATAGCATAGCAGAGGACTAGTGACAGGAAAACCCCTCTATAGTGGAGCACCTTATAGCCATGCACATGCAGAACTGTGAAAAAGAACCAAGAGGAGGAAAGAGGAAGTTGCAGGGGCAGAAGGAGGAAGAACTGAAAGACGCATGTCTCAAGGCACAAAATTTCAGTTACTCAAGATCAATAGACCCAGAGTTCTGCTGTGCAGCACGGTGCATATAGTTCACAGTACTGTATTGCCTGGGCTTGTAATCCCAGCACACAGGAAGGAAGAGAAATGCCACTAGTTGAAAGTCAACCTGCACTACATAGAAAGTTTCACCCAGGCCAGCCTGAGTTAAAAAGTAAGACCCTCTCTCAAAAAAAAAAAAAAAAAGTGAACTGGAGAAATGGCACCCATGACCCACATAGGGCAGCTCACAACTGCCTATAACCTTGCTCCAGGGGATCTGACTCCCTCTTCTGGTCTCCATAGGCATGCACACAACATGGCATACACACACACACATACACACACACACACACATATATAAATAAAATAAATCATTTAAAAGAGAAGATATCTGATGTCAAATGTTCTTTATCATCAGAAAAGGAGGAAGAGAGGAAACCGTTGAGGGTGACAGCTAAGTTTATGGTATCACAGAGCGACAGTTTCATGGGTACACACTTATCTCCAAGTCATCAAGTAAATATATACAACGTTTCTGAATGTCGCTCATACTTCAGTTTTAATAAAAGAATGAAGTAACTCTTCGTTGACCAATAAGGAAATGTTTCAAAGACATTCCAATAACTAGGGGAAGGGGGAAGAGGGAAGCCTGCAGAACAAATATGTGCCCCGGGCTGTGTAAAAAGAAGGGGTAAGAGTCTGTGTTTGGCTTGGCTTTCATTTGCATAAAGAAACTGTAAGAATATATTAGAAACTTAAAATGAATTTCAGAGAAAGAACAGAGAAGGCAGTAGGAACTGAAAATATAAATAAGTGGGAAAGATTTTTTTTCACAGTTCCCTGGTTCACGTTTTTCAATTGTTAGCCATGTGCTGTATTACCTATTCATAAAAGTAAATGAAAAACTATGGGGCAATTATCATATAAAGAAGGGTGATTATAACCAAAACCAAAATTATAGCCTGAGCACCACAGTCATACCCTAGGATAAGAGATGTGTTTTTAAATTTCTGTTGACACTTGGGTGTGTACTATTCTTTTGCTAAATCTCTCTCTCTCTCTTCTCTCTCTACAACCTTGTTTAACAAAATACAGTTTTGTCAAGAAAACAAAGCAAAAATTTGTGTTGACAAGATGAAAATCATGTATAAGACTCAAGGATTTCAAAATAATTTAAGTCATATAAACATGCCAAACCTCAATCATCAAATTGAGTTTGTTTGTTTTGAGACAGGGTCTCACACTGTAGCTCAGGATAGCCTTGAACCTCAGCCTCCCAATGCTGGGATTATAAACATGAGCCACCATGCCCAATGTATGTTTTATTTTTATTTTTGTTATGCCCACCAGTTTCCTGACAGCTGTAGAATCTTCCAGAAATTCCCAAGGTCCTGAATTCAGGAAAGGCTCTGCTTGTGACTGACCAGAAACTCAGTGAATTTCCAAAGCCATCTTGGATGAGATTTATTTTTCATTTTTATTTTTCTTGGAAGGGTCTTTTTAAGATACTGTCTCCCTGTAGCCCCAGCTGGCCTGGAATTTGCTATGTAGCCTTGATCTCACAGAGATTCACCTGCCTCTGCCTCCTGAATGCTGGAATTAAAGGCGAGCACCACCATGGGTATTGGATGAGATTTCTTAAACTGGACATCTTTCACAGAAGGGTCTTTTTAAGATACTGTCTCCCTGTAGCCCCAGCTGGCCTGGAATTAGCTATGTAGCCTTGATCTCACAGAGATTCACCTGCCTCTGCCTCCCGAATGCTGGGATTAAAGGCGAGCACCACCATGGGTATTGGATGAGATTTCTTAATTGGACATCTTTCATGCCCCTTTTGGACACATGACTCTTCTAGAAGATGAGCAGATCTCTTCCGAAGCTGCCCACATTTCACCCACTTACCTATGTACCTATTTTCCCAGCAAGTACTTTCTCAAGGAAACCAAAGACCCTGTATTAATGCAGGCTAATAAAAAAGGAGAACTTACTCAAATCCCAGAATTCCTTTAGACCCACAGCCACATACTCATCTCCTCCTTTGCCTCCTGTGGCCCCTCTCCCAAAGACTCACCTCCCCCCTACTTTCTGCCTCTCACACTTGACCATTCACTGCCCACCCAGCTGCCCCTGAATGACTGAGGCAAAAGTCACTGGACTGGGGAGAGACTGGCCCGACTACTTGTAATTCAATGGTTGCGGCCTGAGAGGCTGGGACTCGAGAGAACGGAGCGAATAAATCTGGGATGCTCGAGGGACTGAGCAGACAACAGAGGTGACCCACAGCAGCTCTTGATGGGGAGATACAGGCCCTAAGGAGCTGGGGAGGGAGCCCCTGTTGTTACTGCTGCTGCCTTCTCTGCTACTGCAGAAGCTAGCGGTCAAGTTCAAGCTTGCCAGGTTCTAGCAATGTAAGCTCTGCCACTCCTCAGAAGGACCCACATACTGTTTGTCCCGGTCCCTCTGCAGTGAATCAGCATAGCCACGTTTCTCTGTCTCACTCCACGCAGCAGTCAAAGTTCAGCCTCAAGTCCAAAGTCTTTGGCTCAGCATTGCAGCACATGTCCTCAAGCCTGGGTTGCAAGTGATGGTTCCTCCCAGACTGCACCTGATCTTGGACAGGCAATTCATTGGAAAGAAACAGAGCTGCCTTGTC
The DNA here is from genome assembly GCF_000622305.1 of Nannospalax galili. NCBI lineage: Eukaryota > Metazoa > Chordata > Mammalia > Rodentia > Spalacidae > Nannospalax > Nannospalax galili. The sequence continues at coordinate 842,717 of NW_008344179.1, read as the reverse complement.
CAGAATAAGGCACGAATGCTGTGAGGTCAGATGACCAAAAATCTTTATTTCAATCCAGTACTGGAAAGACGGACCTTGGTGTGTAGCCCTCAAAATGAGAATTTGAATGCTCAGTGGCTATTAGGATGCCTAGAGGACACTGTGCCACATTGTCAAGTCCCAAGCACTTCCTCCAAATTAGCCATTTCTGGGGATTGCAGGCTTCCAGTCATATAGAAAAGACATGTGAAGCTCTGTGTCCACAGTGACTGGGTTGTGACATTCCTGGCTGCAAATCCCCTGCCAAGCCTCAAGGGCTTCTACACCTGCCCACCAGGCATATGGCGGCTTAGCTGGAAGCAGCTCCTGGGAAGCCCACTCAGCCCAGTAGCACTTCACACCAAAGGTGTTAAGGACCAGAATTCTTCTCCAACAGGGCTAAAGGATGTCCCTGCTTCACATAGTTAATGATGTACAAGCACAAAGATGCAGCATTGCTTAGATTCCTAAGGACTGAAGACACCCTAATGTCCATCAGGAGAAGGTGCATTTGAGAAATCACCAAGTCAATGCTTAAGAGCAAGTGCTACTCTTTCAGAGGACTCAAGTTTGGCTCCCAGCACCCATGCTGGGCAGCTCTCAACCGCCTGTAACTCCAGCTCAAGGGGATCCAATGCCCTTTTCTGGCCTCTGAGGGCACCTACACTCGTGTGCACATACACACATACACATAATTTTTTTAAAAAGTCTTTTTTAAAAAAGAAAGAAATCACCAGTTTTCATCAACATTTGCCTTGGGTTCAGAAGGGGCTCATGAGGTTCCACCCCTCCCTGAAGAGCTGGAGGCAGTCAAAGGTTGCTAGGAGACGGAAGTCAGATTCCTCAGTGGTGTAGCCACTGGTAAGTTGCCCTTGCTCAAGTCAATAACCCCTCACCCATGCTTACGCAAGCAACTGTAATTTAATGCAGGGGGGCACATACACACAAGGACATGAATGTAGAAAGGGACTTATTGGGAAGAAGAAAGTGTTTAGTGGGGGGGATAAAAGAGGGTAACGGGAATAAAATCAAAGCATATTACATATGTATGAAATTGTAGAACAGATGCTTGTAAAATTTTGTTTTTGAGAATTTCGTACAAGAGAGTATTGTCTTTGCATTATTTCCATTCCTCCCAGTCCCCCAGCTCCTCCCATTCCCCCAGCTCCTCCCAGTCTCCCAGCTCCTCCCATGTCCCCCAGCTCTTCCCATGTCCCCAGCTCCTCCCAGTCCCCCAGCTCCTCCCATATCCCCCAGCTCCTCCCAGTCCCCCAGCTCCTCCCATGTCCCCCACTCCCTTTTAATTTCTTGACTTCATCTTTGACTATTGTTACATATACACACATACATTTATAAATATACATATAAATATATAATGCACTGAGTCCATTTGGTGGTGTTTATGTGTACCTGTGTTTAGAACTGCCCACTTAGGACCAGATAACCTCTCAGGGATACCTCCCTGGATACAACTGATTCTCCCTCCCTCAGCATCCATTGGACCTGTGGCTCTTCATCTTGAGGTGGGATGCCGTGACATTCCCCCCCATCCACTTTGGCACGTCAACTGGTTTTGCCATTATACAGATCTTATTAGACTGCCATACTGTAGAGATTTCACGGATCAGCTTCCCTAGCATGTCTAGAATGCATTAACTAGCAGCAAGTGTCTTGTCCCTCTGGCTCTTACATTTTCTTCCTCCTCCTCAGTGATGCTCCCTGAGCCTTAAGTGTAGAGGTTACATTGTAGATGCATCACTTAGGGATGGGTACCTTACAAAAGAATACTTTTTTTTTTTTTTCATCTTTTTGAGACAGGGTGTCCCTGTAGCTCCAGCTGTCCTGGAACTCACTATGTAGACCAGGCTGGCCTTGAACTCATGGAGATCCGCCTGCCTCTGCCTCCCGAGTGCTGGGATTAAAGGTGTGCACCACCACGCCCGGCAGAATAAATACTTTTTTTAAAAGATGTAATAAAGTGTTCACTATTCAACCACCAAAGATCATAAGACAGAGCTCATCTCCGCTGCTGAGAGCAAGGCACCAGGCACTGAGCAGAGTGAAGCATCACTCGGGTAAAAAATGTGCATGTGTTTTGGTCCTTTCTCCCATGTATATGTAGGCGGGGGAGGGATCCTTAAATCCTAAGCATTCAGCTTCCCCCACTCCTCCTGAGAAAGGAGGGAGTCATGCAGATGCGTACTTATACATTCAAGGTTTTTTTTTTATCCATTTCAAATATTCTATATATTATTATTGATAGTCACCGTGAGGGACTATGGGAGTCAGGTAGCTCCCTAGTAGGCAGCTAGTGCGATGAGAGGCCTTAGGTGGAGAATATGCTTTTACTGGAAATACAATAAAATGGTGGACTTCTTTAGGACAAAGAATCCATGGGTAACCCTCCCCCCATCTCTGGTGGGATCTTTGCCTGAATCTCCCAATCACCTGTTGGCAGCCCAAACCAATCAATCTGGAGGGGAAAAAGGAAATTCACCATATGTCCCAAACATGTAAAAACCCAGACCCTCCAGAGGAGAAAGAGACTCCAGGTCCAGATCCCCTCCCCTCACAGGAGTCTGTCTCTGTGCGGTGCTGTGTGCCTATGTACTTTGACTTTCAATAAAACTTGTTGAATACTATGGAAAAAAAAGAAAAGAAAAGAAAAGAAAAGAAAAGAGGGAGTGACTCACAGCCCAGGAGGAGGATGGACCAGCTGGGGAACCTGGAAGAGAGAAGAAAAGACATTGAGGAAAAGCAGCATTTGGAGGAGTTTTGCAGGGTGTTAGCGGGGCAGGTGGTTTTCATTTTCTTTTGGGCCACCTAGCTTCTCTGCACCCCTATGTTAAGCGAATCCTCTCTTCAGAGGCAGAATTTCCTTCACAATACAAGCTATCAGTGTTAGAGTCAAGTTCCCAGTTTTCCTTAAAGAGAACATAGGGACTCATGGCTCTACCAATCACACAGAGTTTGAATTAGAAATTGATGGCATGAAGCCCTCTGTAAAACCCAATTATCAGGGCCACTGAGATGGATCAGTGAGGAAAGGCACTTGCCACCAAGTCTGGCAACCTCAGTTAGATCCCTGGAGCCCACACAAAGGTGGAAAGAGAGATTGACTTTCGAAAGTTGTCCTCTGACCTCCACACACATGCTGTGGCACATGTGTGCCCACACACTTACACCCACACACAATATGAGTATTTTTTTAAGTCTCTGAGAAACCTTCAGCAATGTCAGATGCAGCAATTGTCCCAGCTAACACAGATTAGTGCAGAGGTGCTGCAAGCCACAGTCACCAGGACCATTTGGTGCTCACCCAATTTTAACTAGACCAGCTCTACAATGTGATCTTGGATGTGGTCTTGCCAGCAAAGCCTCCAAGCTAAGAGCTGGCCAGAGATGCTGAGAACCTAGGATCACCTCTTAGATTTCTCTTGCTCACAACCAGAAGTCCTAACTGAGGCATGCCACATGTGCTGTGCCTCTCTTAGAGTTCTCAGGGAGGCTTTAGTGAAGTTAAGTCGGGACGTGGCTCATTTCCTAAGATGACTCGCTGCACAAGCATGAGGCCCTGGGTTCAAATCCCCAGCATCCTCATAAAAAGGCAGGCATGGCCATGCATGCCTGTACCCACCGCATTGCAGGAGGTGCATACAGATTGCAGGGGCTCCATGGCCTGCCAACCTAGAGCGGCTGTGAAAGAAGGAAAGAAGCCAGCTTCGGGTTCAGTGAGAGACCCTGACTCAAAGGAGTATTCCAGAAAATGACAGCTGGGCACCAATTGTCACACAGGTGCACTTGTGTACACACAAACATACACCACACAGACAGACAGATAAATGGAAGTGAAGCTTGATATTGCGGTGAGGGAAGTGGCCATGACACTGCCCTAAGTCAAGAACCTAGAAATCAGTTTTTTTTAAGTCTTTTTTTTTATACGTGTATGTTTGTGTCTGTGTGTGTGTATGCATATGCCACATGTATGCAAGTGCCCAAGGAGGCCAGAAGAGGGTGTTGGATCTCCTGGAGCTGGAGTAACAGGCAGTTGTGAACAGTCCTGTGTGGGTGCAGGAAACTGAACTCTGGTCCCCTGGAAGGGCAACAAGTGCTCTAACCACTGAACAATCTCTCCAGCCCCCCTTGCCCCATTTTATTTAAGTTACATACAACCATACAATGTGCATATGGGACCCTGTAAGTGCTGGGAAGGAAACTCTCACCCTGTTACCAGCAGCTGCTCCTGAGAAACAAGACTGGAGTGGAGAGGAAGACTTCTTTTTCTTTGAATTTTCCTTTGATCTTTTTTTTCTTTTACCATAGCCATTCATTGTTTTTCAATGTTTTAAAGTTTAGAAAGACTTTTAATATTTTATTTATTATTTTTATTTTTATGTGTATGAGTATATTTCCTGCATGTACATAAGTGCACCCATGTCATGTAATGGTCACAGCATAGGTCAGAAAAGGGTGACAGATCTTCTGGATCTGGAGTTACAAATGGCTGTTAGCCACCATGTGGGTGCTGGGAACTGAACCCAGGTCCTCTGCAATAACAGCCAGTGCTCTTAACCACTGAGCCACCTCTCCAGCCCTTAGAAATACTTTTAAAAGAAATGTACTATGTCTACCAATATAGTAATGTCTACATAAGAAAAAAAGTATGCATTCTGGCAAAAAGCAGAGGCACTTGAAGAAGCCGGTGGTGAGGACTGGTGATCTGCTGATGTCAGTTGAGTCTCAGTTTGCTGAGTGCTCAGAACTGCGCATACTTCTTACTTTGTGTTGGCACATTTGATGTTGCTTTACATTACTTGTGCAATAAATGATTATTCTTAAAAATTATATTAAACAGCCAGCAGAAGACTAGCTCTGCTCCTCAGTAGGCTGAAGACAAGAAGTCTTTGGTGACAAGAGGTGAGAAGTAGCCTAGGTTAGCACAAGAGGTGGGAGATAAAAATCCAGCATCTCAGCCCATTGCTGTTGCTCTTGGTCACCCTCTAGAACTTGATGGTGAGACCCTATTGTTGAAGACACCACATACTTGAGCCATGGAACATGGAGAAATTAAGCTGGTACCAACCTGGAAGCTTCATCCCTACTAACTAGGTTTCATAGTTCTGGAAGGTTCTATGCATACTACCAGAAGAGAAAAGTAATCATCAGTCTTACCCAGCTGTAAACTCAAAGACTGGCCTGGGAAGATATGCCCACTGGTACACTATAGACACAAATGTTATGTGAGTGACAAACCACTTTCTGATAGGATTTAGGGCCTGCTTCACAAGACAGAATTTATGCCTGGCACCATTATTGGTCCTAGGTCCGAGGGGAGAACCTACTAACATTATTCTGCTAAATGAACAGTATTAAACTGGCTCCTAATAATTTACCTTTTTACAAAAACATTTTATTTATTTATTTTTTATTTGTATAAGTGTATTGCCCACATGTAAGTGCACCCGTGTTGTGCAGTGCCCACGGAGGTCAGAAGAAGGCGTTAGATCTCCTGGAACTGGAGTTATAGACAGTTGTTAGCCACCATGTGGGAGCTGGGGGAAAAAACCTGGATCCTCTGCAAGAGCAGTCAGTGCTCTTAACTGCTGAACCATCTCTCCAGTGCCATAACTTGTATTTATACCCATAGATTAGTGCACCTCTCAACCCTATCATAAAAGTTTCTTTTAGCAGTAGATGGTAATTAATGCAGAGACTCACAACTGGTTAATATGCAGGAGATAAGGGTCTGTAGACTTGGCCCTAAATGAGACATTTATTTCACACCCTCTTCTCCCATGGGTCAGGAATCATCTCTGAAGAGGGGAGAGAAAGATTGTAAGAGCCATTGGTGGTGGATGACTACAATAAAACAGAATTTTCAGGGCAGTTGCACATATGAACTCACACAGTGTGCAAGATCAAGTCAGACAAAATCCCATCAGGAAGGTGAGCAAAAAGCCCCACCCTAGCTCAGAAGCTAGTAACAATGGATAGCTGTGGACAGAGTCTTTTTTCTTCAAGGACACAACCCTGAGAGGTTGCCCATGCTCCAGTCCGTTCTATACCCATTCACATACTGGCAGCACTGAATGGACTCAATGAGTGAAGGAAGCGGGGATGGGGGAAGGGGAGGGGGAGGGGGAGAGGGAGGAGAAACACAGGAACTTGGGAGGGCATTATGATGGGAGGAATGAGAAAAGAACTAGAGCAGAGGGAATGGAGGTTTGGATTTAATCAAAATACATTATACAGGGGGATGGAGAACTGGCTCAGTGGTTAAGAGCACTGGCTGCTCTTGCAGATGACCCAATTTCAGTTTCCTGCACCCACATTTTGCTGTTCACAACCATCCATAATTCCAATTCCAGGGAATCCAATGCCCTCTTCTGATTTCCATGGGCATTGCACAACATGGGTGCACGTGTAGGCAATACACTCATACACATAAAAAATAAAAATAATGAAAAAGACTTTAATGTAATTAATAAAAAATATTGTATGCATGTATAAAATTCTCAAACAATAAAAACCCAGCACATCCACAGAAGCCCTCCAGTGGCTCCAAGGGTCACTACTGTTGGGATGAAAATACCATATTTCTAGGTCAAAATAAGAGAGTCATTAAAAAAATGTGGTATGCTATTACAATAGAATATTATTCAGCCAATAAAAAGGAAATATAACTGATATCCATAGCAATATACAAAATCTCTTAGGCATTTTGTTAAACCGGACACAGTTGTTTAATCAAATTTATATGAAATTCTAGAAAAAGCAAAACTGTGACCAAAAGCAAGAAGAGGGGAGATTGGCAGCAAGGGATTAAGAGAAAATCTGGAAGATGAGAAAACTTTAACTTTACCAGTTAAAGTTTATTTAACTTTATTATGATGGTGTTGACCTGGCATATACATTCATCAAATTTTGTCACATACCTTAAATGGGCGCATTTTATTGCATGCAAAGTACACAACACGAGAAGTGTTGCAACTTTATACTCCTTCAATTCATGGGATTCCTGCTCCTTTCATCTGCCCTAATACAGATATGAGGGGTTTTATCATTTTTCATCTTAATTTAATAAAGGTAAACTTTCTGCTTCTGTGCTTACTGCAGAAAACTAAACATTGTTCATGAGTCATTGTCCCTTGTGCACACACACAGCCCCATCCATGTTTTTAAACAAGGTCTTACTTATGTAGCCTTGCTCGTAGCTGGTCTCAAACTCTGGGTCCTCCTGTCTCAGCCTCCCAAGTGCTGGGATTATAGGCATGTGCCCATGCCTTGGATTATAGGCTTGCTTGCTTGCTTTCACCTTTCAGGTGCACAAATGTGCATGCGTGCATATGTGCGTGTGTACACGCACGTGTGTGTGTGTGCTTATTACACAAGGTTTTGCATGTAGCCCTACCTGACCTGAACTCACCGTATAACTCTGGCTGACCATGAACTTTCAGCAATGCACCTATCCTTGCTTCCCAAGTGCTGGTCTTATAAGTGTGCCCAGACTCTGGATTTCTTTCTTTTAAAAAATATTTTATTTTATTTTAAAGTGTGTGTGTGTGTGTGTGTGTGTGTGTGTGCGTGTGCGCGCACGCTCATGAGTGCAGGTGCCCACAGAGAACAGAAGAAGGCATGGGCTCCCCTGGAGTTGTAGTTACAGATGGCTGTGAGCTACCTGATGTGAGTGCTGGGAACCAAACTCTGACCTCTGCAGGAGCAGTATGTGCTCTTAATCACCGAGCAATCTCTCCAGCCCCTGTATTTCTTAAGTAACATTCCTAGTCATACATCTCCTCTGCCTGCTTTATTTTTGTTGTTGTTTCAATCCATTTTATTTTCTTAATTACTTCTGTAAGCTCTTTGCATATTGGGACTATTAATCCTTTGTCTCACATATTACAACTCTCGGCTTTTTTTATATGATCTGTGGTTTTGCATGATTGTGAAATTAACTATTGATATTTCTTTCATTGCCTCTGCTTTGTGCCATTATGAAAGTCTGCATCATAAAGATAAAATATTTGTTTTCTTATTAAAAAACTTAAACCTTAAAGAGTCCACTCACTAAAATGTTTTTTTTTTCCTGACATCAAATTGTTTTAGCTGTAGCATGATTCAGAATCTAAATCTGCTTTTCTCCTCCACAAGGTTAGGTGATTGTTCAGTTTTCCCATCTACTCTGGCTTCCTCAGCATGTTGGGCATAAGTCTTTATTGGGGACAGCTCTTTTTGTTTTGTTTGTTTGGTCTTTTTGAGACAAGGTCTCCCTGTAGCCCCAGCAGGGACAGTTTTGTTGTTACAGATTTAGCCATATCCTCGACCTCTTTCAGACTCCAGTTGCACCCCACCCCCATCGTGACCACCAAAAATGTCTTCAAACATATCATCAGGGAGGCAAAGCCAGCCCCAGCTGAGACCCACTGGCTTATCCTTTTCCCTGTGGTAAGAAGCACCACTTTCACTGCACAGTGAATTCTAATACAGTCCATGTGGTAACTTTTTATATAGTTCTTATTATTTTTGTTTTATGTGTATGAATGTATTGCCTGCATGTATGTAAGTGCACCCATGTCATGCAATGCCTGCAGAGGTCAGAAGAGGGCATCAGATCCCCTAGAACTGGAGTTATGGATGGTTGTTACAGCCATGTAGGTGCTGGGATTCAAACCCGGGTCTTCTGCAAAAGCAGCTAGTGCTATTAACCACTGAGTCATCTCTCCAGTCCTCATTTGGTAACTTTCTACTCTGCAATAAGATGATGTCTGTTCTTAGACCAGCAGTACTCAACTACTTTCAGTATTGTGGTTTTGTATTCATTTTCCAATCATTTCATTCTCATTCTCCGAGCCACTTAAAACAGTCTTCCACGGAAGATCATCTTATTGAACAATAATTTGAAAATGGAACAAAACAGGCTCAGGCAGAATCTAGGGGATAGTGTGGTGTCACCAGATCACTTTAACGTCAAGGCAGTGCAGCTCGGGTGGGGCAGCCTGCAGCTGTCTGAGGCTGATAGGTGAAAAGGCGCCAGACAAGGCCTTGACCCATATCCTCCCATTCATCTGGTGAGCCTCAGGGTGAAAGAGCTACAGAAAATAAAACCAGGAAGGACAACAGAGTTCTGACCACAGGTATTAGGTGAGGATGGGAAGACGGAGGCAGGACATGGATGCCTGTTTACAGGGTATATGTGCTTCTGTTTGCGCCTGAGGGGCTGAACACAGTCCTCCAGGGGGTTAACCATGTGGAGCCTCTACTAAGTAGAAGAATCCTACCTGTCTGCCTGACTGCTGGATACTTCACTCCCCCAGGGCAGGAATTTAAGTCCCTCTTCCTTCCCTCTAGAAAGAAGGGCCCTTCCTCTGCCAGGGGGTACTGGAATGAAGCCAGGGCTATCTACCCAGGAGCCCACACTTCAGAGAGTTCTGTCTGCTCACAGGGCCTGGTCCTGGTTAAGGAGCTTCCTCCCTCTGTATCAGGGGTTGTGTCTCTTTCAAACAGCTCAGTTCAGAGCAAGGGCTGGCATCCCAAGGGTGCCATTAGGATGGTTTCAGCTACAAGAAACAGAAAGCATAGTTCAAACTGACTGAACAATCAGAGATCTTGATAAGCCACAGCAGGTCCACAAGGAGGGGTCACTCAGGAGCTTACTGATGCTTCAAGGAATGTTCCATGGATGGATATCTGGGACTACATGCTTCCATCTCACAAACAATCCCAGTAAAAGTCCCAGGATTCATTCTGAGTAGACCAGAGTTGTTCACAAGTCTGTCCTGGAAAAGGATGGAACTGACCTGTTTTGACTGGTTTAGAGCTGGACTCATGTGCCCAACAGAAATCTGAGACTGTTGGGAAGGGGAAAGGTCAGAGATGGACGCTGAGATACCCAGCTACCTGAAACAGAAGGAGATTCAAAATACTTGTGTCTGGAGCAGGTCCCTCCTACATCCTGAAGACACTCATTATCCCACCTAGCTTCATCACATCTTTATCATTTCTTACCAACTTCAGGATCCCAAAACCCAATGAGCTCAGGGTAAAGCTAACAAAATAGACATTGGAAATACATGCGGCCCAACTCAGGAAGTAGAACTTCAATGCCAGGCAAAGCCAAGTTTTTATATTCTGCCCAGTCCCTCAATAAAGGCCACATGCACAACTCTAAGGGACAGGGGTCATGAAACAGGGTTTTGTCTGGGAAGCTAGTTATCTGTGGATATTGCAGCACAAAGGGTCTTGTGACTCCAACTGGCCTGCCATAGCCACTGGTCCTGCCTCTGGGTCTCAAGGCTGCTTAAAGGGAAAGGAACAAGGAAGCAAGCCACCTGGTGTCAGCCAGCACAGTGGCTCGGCAAGGCCTGGGACAGTCTCCCTATCTCTCCAAGACATGTGTCTCCTCTGCCTGTCCCTGCCGTGGCTCATCACCTTCCTCATCAAGTAACCTGGTGGCTCCCACCCATGAACTCTGCTCTGTTTGGCAGAAAGTTCTGCAAGATCGAAGTGGAGAATTCCACGGAGGCTGTGGCAAACCCAGGCTTGGCCTATTAAGGTCCCATTTGTCTCAAGAACATCCCTATAGATCACACAGAGAAAGCCCACATTGCATGCCAGCCACTCAGAAACCAGCACCGTTATCAGCATTGTAAGTTATGTTTGCAAATCAGGCTGTCTTTAGTCTAACATTATATGATACATTTTTATTACATTTATTTATTTAGGCGGGGGAGCATGAGCCACAGCACCCTTGCAGAGAGGTCAGAGGACAACTTGCAGGAGTTGATTCTGTCCTTCTACCATGTGGGCTCTGGGGACAGAACTCAGGTCATCAGGCTTGGCAGCAGGAACCCTTAATGAGCCACTGCTCCAGTCCCACCTTCGTTCATTTATATAGGAAATCTAAAGAATTTAAGGCCCCAGACACAAAACCCCAAAACAGGCAGCAGAGACACAGCTATCTTGTTGAAAAACAAAAATAAACCTTTTATTTCATTTTCCTTCTCTTTCAATCACTTATTTTTATTGCATTCTAAGACCCCAAAGCACAGGCCTCAAGTTTCACATGGGGCCTCCCTTGCCTGTAGGAGTAGAGAAGTCTCTAGGGTAATTTTCGTTTGTGGTATTCGAATCTTCTTGAGGGAAGAGCTTATGAAAGCATACATCAAGTGACTTCAGTGGTTCCTAAATAATTTCCTTACATTTTTATTATTTATTTATTTTTATGTGTATGAGTGTTATGCCTACATGTGTGTAAGTGCACCTGTGTGCTTACAGAAGACAGAAGAGAGCATCAGATCCCCTGGAACTGGAGTTACAGATGGTTGTCAGTTGTCATGTGGGTGCTGGGATTTGAACCCAGGTCTTCTGCAAGAATGGCCAGTACTCTTAACCACTAAGCCATCTCTCCAGCCCGCATTTTTATTATTTTTTATGGTATGTATGTGGGAGGGGGGGGCAGTGGCTTGAACGTAGGTAGAGGTCAAAGAACAACCTTGTGGGAATCAGTTCTCTGCTTCCATCATGGGGATCAAGCTCAGGTCATCAGTCTGGGCAAGCCCCATCCCTAAATAATCTCTAGGCACTCACTCACTTTGGAAGAAGCTAGCTAGCTGACACCTACAGCCTCATTTCTCTCAGGCTCAGAAATGCCCTGGTCTGCTAGGCCAAGGTCTCCATGTGCAGAACCAGAAACACGGTCCTCACTTTGCTGTTTCTCTACCCTTGTGATGACACGTTCACTCCTGTGCCAGCCTCATGACCTTGGATGACGTTCCCAATCTCTACAAGGCCTTAATCCTCTCCTCTGGAAGGTGTAACTTCCCAACTGAGTTGTGAGCAGTAAATGAGATGAAACAAGTGGGGGTTCAATTAATGCCAGTTCTGACTAATTTGTGTCATCCTAATTATTGCCTGATTTCCCACTGGCCAAACTCACCTAAAAATTACCTAACACGGTAAATTTAAATTGTGTCTATCTACTCCATAATTACATCTTTAATTATAAATTAAGTATGTGCTTCAAGCAAAGACAAGAACAGAACATGGAAAAATGAAAACAGTAGGTTAGAAGCCATAAGCCCATGACTTACAATGTGCTGCTTTTATAAGTAAACTCGTAAAGCTCTAAGTGGACTTAAATTTTGAAGTACACGTAATTTGTGGTATCCATGAAGGATAAAAACAACTTTGCTTCGACTCATACCTTAGTTAGAGCTCTAACACTGTTACATAACAAAACAAAGCAGTTTAAGCCAAACACTGTATTGTGACCTGGAATCTGGGCAGGGCTCTGTTTGGCTGCTCTTCTCTGCCCCCGTGGTATCTCACCTGAGGCTGGGGGACCACCTTCCAAGATGGCTGATTCCCATGGCTGGCAAGTGGGAGCTGGCTATTGGCTGAGAACCCAGCCAAGGCCTCCCATGAATCTGTCTGGGGTAATCTACCATGTAGCAGTTCGAGGGGCAGATTTCTTTTATGCCAATTACCTTTTCCCCCAGAGAAAGTGTGTTAGGAGCAGGAGAAACTGTCAGCTTCTTAAGGATTAGACCTGGAAACTGACAGTCAATTCTGACAAATTCCATATGTCAAAGCAATTCAAACTCAGTTCTGTCTTTAAGAAGCACAGGCTCTACAACTGTGGAAAGATAGTCAGGAATACTACGGCCATTCTTCAACTGTCTGTCACCCTTTCCTAACATCAGCCTTGCACGCTGGTGCTGTAGAGAGGGATTCCCAGCAGTCCCTGCCATCTGTTCATCGTTGTAGCTGCTTTCTCATGTACTTACTCCTTTCTAGGTCCTAGAGCTTTGTGCTTCTCACACCTGATGATACTCAGCTCCAGTTACAGGCACAGAAGAGCCATGGTGTTCCAGTGACATCCTATTAATCAAGAGCTATGGAATCCAGCAGACCTGGGTCAGATCCAACTCACCTATTCTTTAATAGATTTTATTTCATATTATTTAATATTGAACATTCAAGTTCTTTACCTAAAATAAAAAAGGTAGCTGATAGGATTGCTAAGTTTAGAAAATAACGTTTGGCAAAAACTTACCAAAGTCTGACAATACCAAATGTTGGCAAAGGTGCAGAACTAAAACTTATATGCTGTTGATGAGTATTGCCTGGCTTAATTTAGTTAGCCAATATCTAAAACTAAAGACAAAACATACACTACAACACAATTCTAGATTTTGACTGTAGAGAAACTTTGCACAGATGCTCAAGGAAACATATATAAAAATGTTAATGAAAAAAATGTTAATGAAGGTCTGGAGATGTAGCCTTGTGTTGAGCCCATACTTAGCATGTTAAAGCCCCTGGGTTCTACCCCTCCACACCCCCAAAAACAGGTGCTAATGGAAACACTCTTATTGGAGGGAGTTACAGTACTAGAGATTGAACGTACAGCCTCCCAAATGCTAAGCAAGTGCTCTGCCACTTATCTGTCTCCCCAGCCAAATTCGAAATCACCAAAAAGTTGATCACAAGAAAGTACGGTACGGCCATGACCATCCAGAACTACACATACTAACATGGAGGACTCTCACTACAATGCTAAGTACAAAGAAAACAATCTGCACGAGACTGTGTGCAGTATGAGACTGTTTACATATAACCTAAAAACACGCAAAATGAAGGTATGTATTACTTAGGGATAAAAATGTGTGTAGTGGGGCTGGAGAGATGGCTCAGCATTTAAGAACACTAGCTGTTCTTGCAGAAGACCCAGGTTCGAATCCCAGCACCCACATGGCAGCTAACAACTGTCCGTAACTCCAGTCCCAGGGGATCCGACAGCCTCTTCTGACCTCCACAGGCATTGCACAACACGGGTGCACTTACCTACATGCAGACAATACACACACATAAAATTTTAAAAAATAAATAAATTTTTTTTAAGTTTTTAAAAAAAGTGTGTAGTAAAAACAAGGGGGAACAACACAGATCCTAGAATCTTAAGCTGAGAAATGGGTACAAAAGTGCCCATTACTTATCATCTTACAGCTCAGCAACTTTAAATTATTTATTATTAGTGTGTGTGTGTGCGTGTGTGTATACACGCATATGGGGAGTCAGTTTTCTCCTTCGACCTTTACATGAGTTCCTGATGTTCAAACTCAGGTCAAGCGCCTTTACCACACTGAGCCATCTCACTAGTCCCGTAATTTTTTATTTTCTAGTTGTAAACTTAAAAAAAAAATACAAATTGTCCATTTTAAGTGCTGCCAGCTACAGTAACTTTGTTTTGCCAGGTGTTTTTGTTTGTTCCTTTCACATCATTATTTTATTGTGTTTTGTATCTCCAGGCAGATTTCCCACATTTGGGTAAGATGCTTAGCAAGTCATAAACTTCCTTTCTTATAAATAAGGTGAAATAAATATTTCTAGAATGGGGAAAAAAGTGTTCATTATGTTATTTAATCTCTGTGTTGCTTTGGTTGTGTTTTGTGTTTGAGTGCTGACCCCAGGCCTCCTGCATGCTAAGCACATGTACCATGGCTTAGCTACACCCCAGTCCACCTTATTTTTTTTTATATCTTATTTCTTTTTATTTTTACTTTTTATCTTTTTGAGACAGGGTCTCCCTGTAGCCCTAGCTGTCCTGGAGCTCACGATGTAGCCCAGGATGGCCTTGAACTCAAAAAGATCTGCCTGCCTCTGCCTCCCAAGTGCTGGGATTAAAGCGTGCGCCACCACACCCAGCTTATTTATTTCTTTTTATTAGTTGATCACTCATCCATTGACAACTTGCATCATTTATTCAGTGCTATATCAAACAGTGTATTGGAAGATAGATTAACTAATAGCTCCAAGCTTCCTAACAATTTAAATGAAAATTACAAAATGTTTTGAGACCCTATTTTGGAATACAAAGGGTGTTGACTTCCAATTTCCATTCTCTGTAGAACAAGAACAGGTCATTCCTTTATTGACATGCATAAAATACATCACATTTTCTGTTCTGCTGATGCTATAAATTCAACACCAGTTCTCCAGCCACATTAGTTATGAGCATAAAGTATATCATGTAACCTCAGATCTCTAACAGCGGAAGGCTCAAACAAGAATGGATGCTGCTAGAACAGTGCTGCTTCCTGTGCTGTGACAGCTGAGCATCCACCTCCCTTCCCCTCAGATGGTTTCTTCAGCACGTTAGAGCAGTGAGGAATGGTTTAGTCTCATAACCAAATTAGAGTCAAGACATTGGCCACATAATACACATGCTCCAGTTTTAAAAAAATTCCTGAATCTTGGGCAACTGTTCTCTTGTAACTACTTTACAGTTTCTAAAAGCAGTTATTGTCCAAAGCTGGAAGAACTTAAGTCTTCTCAGATGAGCATGTGAATGAATGGAGGGAGGTAAACAAAAAATAAAATTAAAAAAGATGAGGTCTGATAGGGGAGCAGCCGGATAAGAAAATCAAAAAAGGAACAGTAATTTAAAGTTTATCCAGCTATAATGCAGGTTATTCTGACTTTACGGTAGTGTCACACGGCATACTTCTGAGTCCATTCCCGAGATATTCTGTTGTACTTATCTCTGTTTTATAGATCCATGCAATCTCTGGCACTAGGGGGTCATCTGGGTTTGGATCACATAGCAGTGAACAAATGGATAAAAGAATTTTAGAAATAGTTAAAGCAGGAGACCACTGTGATCTTAGAATATCAAGACAAATATTTGGATGATAAATTCTTGTTGTGAATGCAACCTTAGGTGGTTTGAAGGGGTAGTCTGTAGGAAAACGAATTGTCAAAAAGAATACACCACCTTGATATGGGCTGTCATTAGGTCCCATAATTGTGGCTTGCCAATGAAACATATCATCTCCAACTGACCTGCAGAACATTGTGCTGGAGGGTCATGGGCCAAATCACTAAGCTCCTTATTAATACATTTCAGTGCCATAGTCTGTGATTTTTCGCCTGGCTCCTCACTATCGCAATGTGTATTAAAAGGTCTGACCAAAATTGGATTATCCCAGTGGCGGGGAAGGATTGTCTCTCTCCATCTCACACCGGCTCTGCCAGAACAGGTGCTTGGTGTGGTGGAGGCAATTCTCGAGAGAACCTCATGGCAGGCTAACCGGAGCTGGAAGTCTGCCTTATTATTTTTATTTTATGTTTATGAGTGTGTTTCCTGCATGTGTGTAAGTGCACCTGTGTATGCAATTCCCACATAAGCCAGAAGAGAGTGTCCGATCTCCTGGAACTGGAGCTAAGAATGGTTGTTAGCCACCATGTGGGTTCTGGGAATGGAACTCAGGTCCTCTGGAAGAACAGCAGCAAGTGTTCTTAACCGCTGAGTCATCTCTCCAGCCCCTTGCCTTATTATTTTTTATAACTTTTTTATATGTGAAATACTTCACAACAATTTTTATGTCTTTTGGGCTTTTGTCTTGTTTTGTTGGTTTAGGGTTTTTTTGTTTTGTTTTGCTTTGTTTTGTTTAAGACAGTATCTCACTCTGAAGCTATGATTGCCAGGAACTCATGACAATCCTCCTGCCTCTTGGGTGCCAGGATTACAGGCATGATCCTCCACGCCCAGCTTTGATTTATAGAAGTTTTAAAGACCAACTTTATGTTAGGTATACAGCACAAGGCCCAATGGGCAGCATTAACTGTCCATACTTTGTATTTACTCAACTTCAGGACTCTCCCTCATTCAATCCTTAAGAGAGAGAAAGGTGTCCTCATTTTAACACAGCTTAAACAAGTTTGAGATTAGAGTCATGAAAAGCATTTTAGAAGTTAACAACCCAGATTAGCCATCACAACCAGTTACTTGGATCTGAACCAAGGGAGTCGCAATAATGTTGAAAACAGTCACCCTTTTGAAGGTGAGAAATCAGCTATATTATAACTATAGTTATAACTATGCCAGTAGTCACAGACTACTGAAAGGATTGATCTGAAAGCAACTTATGCCAACAGACATTCCTGGTTCCATTCTTTTAAAAAAAATTTTT
>NW_008344179.1:753175-825647 GCF_000622305.1 Nannospalax galili | reverse complement strand
ACAGCTGTCTGTAACTCCAGTTCCAGGGGATCCAACAGCCTCTTCTGTCCTCCTCAGGCATTGCACGACACTGGTGCACTTACCTACGTGCAGGCAATGCACACATACACATAAAATAAAAATAATAAAATATTTTTTAATTGATATGGGGGCTGGAGAGATGGCTCAGCAGTCAAGAGCAGTGGCTGCTCTTGCAGCGGACCTGGGTTTGGTTCCCAGCACCCACATGGCAGCTAATAACCATCAGTAACTCCAGTTCTGGGGGATCCAACGCCCTCTGGCATTGCACATGGGTACACCTACACACATACATGCAGGCAATACAGTCATACACATAAAACAAAAATAATTTTTAAAAATTTTATATGTATGAGTGTTTTGCCTGCATGTAAGTACACCATGTGCATGCTTGGTGTCCTCAGAGGCCCAAAGAGGGTGTTGGATCCCCTAGAACTGAAGCTAAGGATGAGTGTTAGCCACCATGTGAGTGCCGGAAACTGAACCTGGGTCCTCTGGCAGAGCAGTAAGTGCTATCACCACTGAATCATCTCTCCAGCCCCCCTGGTTCCACTATTTCATTCATACCAATGGATTCTGGCAGGAAGCCCTAATATACTCGATGGCCCATCTAGGATACCTATTTTAGGGTTCTCAGTCCTGCAAGCATATTGGAGTCCACACCAGAGATTTAAAAAAGCCTTGATACCCAGGCCACATCTATATCAACTAAATCACAAGGCCCCTGGAAGAGACCTAGGCCTAAGCATCAAGGTAGTGTAATACATAGCCAAGGCTGAGAACCACAAGGTCATTCAGTCCTCTCTGGAGAATGATAACCCTAAAAGACACCAAATGTGAGTTCAGGTTCTTTCTCCATTCAGCCATATGTGACACATTAATTCCTTTCTATTGCTTTCAGTTTATACAGTTCAGACCAATCAAGGATTCAAATGCCATGATAAGACTGCTTAGGCTTAGGAATGAAGAATCCTAGGTGTCAATACCAGTGTATCTGCTCTTCTCTAGCACTCAATAGAACTCTAAATGCAACCCCACTAACTACGTGACTACTCAACAGAACCCCCACTTTCCAGGGTAGGGTGTAAGGGAGAAGGGAAAGCACTCTTCTACCAATGAATGCCAATTGATAAGTGTCCAAAGAATGAGAAAAATAGATACTTAATTACAAATCCATTTTAGTAATTAATGATCCAGGCAAGATCCACGCATGAATGCTAAGGCCATTGAGAGGCCACTGATCACAGGATGATCACGTGATCTTAGAGTACCTCCCCTCAGATAACACACCATTCCACAGCACAAGAAATACTTCTAAAATAGGGAAAACTGGCAGGTGCCACCTGTGTGGGCTGTGAAGCTTTGGTAGCACATCTTCAAGCCAGCTACCATCTCTGCTCCCCTAGGGATGCTGGGATTCTTCCAGCCAGATATTTGCCAGCTGCCACCAGTTTGCTCTACCCACAGGAGGCATTGTGAAGGGACTGCAAGGCTAGAGGAAGGAAAAGAAACTTCCTCCTGGTCTGCTTCCTCTTTCGCAAAGGCAACTTCATATTTCTTCACTCTTGTGTCTGAGTCCCACTTACAGTTCTTTGGCTCTCCAAGAACTGGCCTGTCCTCATAACTCTTGACCTCATAGGCCACCAGCATGCTGTCCTCTTGGTCTTGGGCCTAGGCCTGCAAGACTTTTCTACCAGGACACAGCACACAAGCTAGGCAGTGACCTGTCCTCAGAGATCCATGATTCAGTTTCACAGAAGTTCTTCTAGGGAGCTGGTGTTCTAGTGTTAGTGACTCCAGTGTCTTTCCCTTCTTTGCCCAGATTTGGTGATTGCTACTTTGACTATGCCTTAGAGTGTGCTTTTTGCTGTTTCAGTTACTTGGTTATCACTTTACATCTAGTTAATAAATAAAATTCAAATTCTAAATTCTCTCTTAAAATAACTATGATCTGGGGAGGAGGGAGGCTGGGGAGATGGCTCAGGGGGTAAAGTGCTGGCTATGCAAACGTGAGGACCAGAGATTGGATCCTTAGCACCCAAGTAAATGCCCAGTGGCCACAGCAGCCACCAAGTAATCCCAGCACTCGGAAGGTGGAGACGAGGGATCCCTGGAGCAACCTGGCTAACAAGACCAGCCAGAATGACTCAATGAATAAGGTAGAGAGTGATGGCGGAAGACACTTGACATCAACTTTAGGCTTACACATACACACATCCATGCACATATGTGCACACTCACCTGCCCACACACATGCACACCTGCATACACTCACATATGTAAAATTTTTATAGAAAATTATGATTTCTATCTCCCAACTGGATCCTAATGAAATTGGTACCAGGAGTAGGGTATGTACCACCTTCTGTCTGCCATGCACATATACCTAAGGCATATATACTATATTGTGCACATTGGGACTCAATGGTGCAGTCAAACTTGCTATTATCAATGAGATCACTGATGTCTTTGGGTATTTGGCTCTAAGAGGTAACCACATGTGGAAGGCAGAACTAGACAGAAAGAGCCTGTCTCTCTACACTGATGACCTTGACTGGAGCCATTATGACAGCCCAGGACTTCTTTTATTGGGGGAGAGAAATTAACTTTCTTCTTCATTCTTGATATTTTCTGTCATTTACTGCTGAACCTAAAATGAACTTAGTAGAGGGTAGTCATATACACTTGGCTTCAAACTTAAGATGAAGTTACAGTTCCTGAAAACTGCTTGTCACATTCCAGAGTCAGGACAAGAGACCTAGAGAATCAATGCCAAATGGAATATTACCTTGTCAAGTAAGAGAAGGTGAAAAGCTAGGTATGCAGGCCTACAATCTCAGTATTCAGGAGGCTGAGACAGGAAGATGCCAGGTTAAAGACCAGCCTGGGTTACATAGCAAACCCCTAGAAAGAAGAAGAGGGGAGAGGAGGGGGAGGAGGAGGGGGGGAGGGGGAGAAGGAGAAGAAGGAAGGGAAGAAGAGGAGGGGGAGGAGCGGGAAGGAGAGGCAACAAAACAACAGCAACAGAAAAGATGCCTGTTCAGAGAACGACATCAGTTAATAAACATGATGAGGAAGAGGGCTGCAGTTAGGCACTGCACAAATCACATGCATTATTCATTTTAATCCTCATGAAAATCCCATGACGTAAGTGCTATCATCACCACCAATCTTCAGATGAGACACCTGGGACTTAAAAGGATGAATTAACCTCCAAGGCCACCCAACTAGAAGTGATAGAGCTGGAATTGGAGCCCAGACAGGTCTGGCCATCAAGTCTGTGCTCTTAAGTGCACTCAGCTGCACAGGGGAGGCTTCCTGCTGACTCCAGTGGAAACAGAACACTAAGCCTTTCACTAAGCTAGACTGTAATTCTATGGAGGAAGAGACAGAACCACTCACAGGAAGACCAGATCCTAAACACAGGTATCACTTACCCACTCTGCTCCCATGCTGACAGGATTCTAAAGAGACTGGTGAGGCCAACCACATTGAGGCTGACTGAGGGACTGCCAGGAGCCAAGATGTTAGGTAAAAGAAAATTATCTTATTTCCAAATCAATAAGGTATATGTAAAACCCACCAACTAATGGGCCACATTGATTAATTATTCCCAGAAACTGGATCCCCACACATTTTAATTGAAATTAAATTTAATAAAGGCTCCCAGAGCAAGCCATGAAGTCAGTGGGTGCTCGTTCTCAGGCTGCAGTAAATTCTCCAGTGGTTCATCACACAGCATAGGCTCTCCCTGTGATATCCAAGGGTCCATCGTCCTTCACACTTAACCACAAAATACTAAGTACTAGTTCATTTTAGGAACTGAACTGGCAAGTCCGTTGTCAGCTGTTATTGTGCAAAGCAGGACACAGTGAGTTGAAAATTATATTTTTCCAATTAGCACAGTGGGAGACACTGTGAGGCATTCAGCTCCAGCCTGCAATTAGAGAACAGCCACTTGCTTCCAGAAATAGAATGAATGGAAGTGGAGACCTGCTATCTAGGTCTTCAGCAAGAATACCCCTGGAGGGGAGACCTTGCTACCATTTCCCAGCAAACACCCATCTTGCTCTTTTTACAAAGCAGCATTCTGTGCTGCACCACGGTGTGCTCAGCAGAGACTAAGAACTCCAGAGTCATCCCTGACTCTAACAAAAAGAGTTTACACCCAAGTCCAATCTTAGGAGGTAAGTACTGCCAGGGAGCCGACCGTGGTTCATTAGAGTATTTATTTTAAAAACATACTAATAAGGTCTCAAGTACTCTCTCCATCACAAAAGGAAGTTTGGCAGGAGCACCTGCACGATCTCTGTCTGGCTCCCTGGCCCTTCTCAACCTTGTAAATTTTTTCATGTCTCCAATGAAACAGATGTTTAGGGACTGAGGAGATGGCTCAGTGGGTAAAGTGCCTGCTGCACAAGCATGAAGATATGAGTTCGGATCTCCAGGACCCATGTAAAAACCAGGCATAGCAGTACGTGTGTAACCCCAGTGCTGGGAGGCAGGGACAGGTAGATTCCTAGGGGCTCACTGGCTACCAACCTGTATGAGATGCAAACTTCAGGTTCCAAGAGAGACCCTGTCTCAAAAAATAAGATGATGAACAATAGAGGAAAATGTCCATCAATCTCTGACTTCCACACCTGCACTAACGGGCAAGCAAACCCACACACACACATGCATGCACCACACACAAATAAAGAAAGAAAAGAAATAACAGAAGTTTAAAGAATGTAGGTTTCTCGCATAATTGAGAAAGATCAAAGGAGATTAGTGACAGACAATTCTCATACTGTGTGGAATGAGCTCAGTAGCCTTATCAAGAAATTCAAAGCACTAAACAAGGTTTTAGTGAGAACAAGAGAAAAGCATAGGCAATTGAGATGTGTGCAAACATCTTATATTACAGAAGAGGAAAGGTTTCAGCAGACCAGGCACCTCTGTACCACAAGGTCTTACAGGGAACACTGAAGCCCAGCTTTTAATGAGCAAGTCTTAACTTGTTACCTTTGGTCTTTAAGCAGCTTTATACTGCCTGAAAGTGAAAGAGCATGGCATAGAACAAATCCTTTGATTTCCTGCCAAGCAGGAAATGAAGACTGAAAGCTTCATTTGCAACACTTACAGCAACTTGAAAATAAGTATAAGCAGGATTGTGCAACACACATATAGTCTCAGCTTCTGTAGGAGGGTCACCAGTACTTCAAGATTGACCCTCGTTCTAGGAACAAAGCCAAGGAATAAACAGCTCAGGGATGGTGGTAGGAGGATGGAGAAGAGGGAGTAGGTTAACCAAAAGCAAGGATGTTCAGAAAGCCTTATGCAGACCTGTTACTTTCAAAACTAACTGAATAATATAATTTTTGAAAAAACGTCTGAACAAAGATACCCTGCACAGACAATAGATAATACTGCTCCCACAAGCCATGGGTTATAATAAAAATCCAGGGCAAGCCTGGGATACCTCCCTATGAGCAGCTGGTCAGGAAGCCACAGAGGTTTCCTAAACAATACAAGCTATTGCCATTGCCCTTGGCTGACCACTAGAACTAGCCTATTGCTGAAGACAACACACACTTTAGTTTCAGGCCATACAGAAATCAAACTGGAACTGACCTGGAAACTTCTTCCCTGATAGTTAGCTTTCACAGTGCCAGAAGGTGCTATGCATGCCACTAGGGAAGAAAAGTCATCATAGTATTATCACCCTGGATGCTACAATACCAACCTGCCAGGCACGATGTGCTCACTGGTGCAATAGCAGCATGAAGGCTATAGAGGTTTGTAACCAACTACTTTCTAATTGGATTTGAGGCCCACTCTACAGGAGGGAATTCATGTCTGGTACTACAAATGCCCGTGGCTCATGAGGGTCATGCAGTTAATGCAGAGACTCATAATTGGTCAAAGAGCTGAGAGTAAGTGACTGTTGAGGACTCAGCTCTAAATGGGTCCTCTCCATCACCTCCCACCCATCCAAGACTCAGGGAACATCATGGAAGAGAAGAGGGAAAGAATGTAAGAGCCAGAGGATCGGAAGGAGTGCTGTGAAAGCTCTTCAGGACATGACATGGCTGTTGCACTCATGAACTCATAGCACTGTGGTTACCTGCACAAGATCAAGACAGTCAGAATCCAGCATGAGTAAGGAAGGGACATGACACCCCACAGCCATGCACATTCAAGCAACTATAAACTCAGTGGGATATTGTTCTAAAAAAAAAATAAGGGGCTGGAGAGATGGCTCAGTGGTTAAGAGCACTGACTGCTCTTGCAGAGGACCCAGGTTCGATTCCCAGCACCCACATGGCAGCTACAAACCATCCTTAACTCCAGTTCCAGGGGAATCCGAAGCCCTCTTCTGAACTCCGCGGCATTGCACAACAGGGGTGCACTCACATACATGCAGGCAATACACTCATACACAAAATAAAAATAATCAATAAAATATTTAAAATAAAAATAAGTAAATAAATAAATAAAAGACATGAAAGTCAGAGGGTGATGTGTTGGGAAAAACTCTAGAATGACTGGAGGGGAACAAAAGAGGAGGGATGGGAGGATGAAAACATCAAATACACTATATACATGTATGAAATTGTCAAAGAACAAAAAGATATATTTACCAAAAGAGCTTCATCTCTCAAATTCCACAAGTGTGTGTAGGCACACACATATGCATAGGTAAAATTCTTAAAAGATGTGCAAATTCCTGTCAATGGTTTCCTTTGAGTGATGAGACTGAGAAAGGGGAAAACAAATGTTCTCTCATTCATCGCTACACCTAATTGTTGAAAAAGTTTTTCGGGGCTGGTGAGATAGCTCAGCGATTAAGACACTGGCTGCTCCTGCAGGGATCCAGGTTTGGTTCTGAGCATCCACATGGCAGTTAGCAACCATAGCTCCTGTTCCAGGGGATCTGACACCTTCTTCTGACCTCCATGGGCACTGCACTACAGGAATGCACTTAGATACATGGAGTGCATTACTCATACACATAAAATAAAAATAATAAAATATTTTTGTAAAAGAAAAAGGGAGGCTGGAGAGATGGCTCAACGGTTAAGAACTCTGATTGTTCTTGTAGAAGACCTGGGTTCAAATCCCAGCACCCACATGGCAGCTAACAACTGTCTATAACTCCAGTTCCAAGGAACCCGACAGCCTCTTCTGTTTTCCGTAGGCATTGCACGACACGGGCACACTTACCTACATGCAGGCAATACACGTATACACATAAAATAAAAATAATAAAATATTTTAAAAGAAAAAGGTTTTCCATTTAAACATTCAGTATTTTTGTTTCTTTTTTGAGACAGGGTCTCCCTGTAAACACAGCTGGCCTAAAACTCACTATGTAGACCAGGCTGGCCTTGATCTCATAGAGATCCACCTGCCTCTGTCTCACAGAGTACTGGGATTAAAGGCATGCACCACCACACCCTGCTCTTCAATAAAAGTTTTACTGTGTGTGTTTGTGGTGTGTGCATGTGGGAAGGGTGTGCTCCCCTGTGTGTATGCGTGTTGAGACCAGAGATCAATTTTGGGTATTTTTCCTCTCTACCTTTTTCTGGAGACAGGGTTACTGTGTAATTCTAACAAGCCCACAACTTGGTATGTAGACCAGGCTGGCCTTGAACTCAAAGATCCAACTGTCTCTGCCTCCTGAGTGCTGGGATTAAAGGTGTGTGCCACCACACTTGGCTATCATCTTACTTTTTTGAGACAAGGTCTTTTGCTGAACCTAGAGTTTACTGATTCAGTTAGACTGGCAGGCCAGCAAGCCTGAGAGATCCACCTGCTCTGCCCCTCAGCACTAGTGTAACAGGCACACACTACCATGTGCAGCCTTTTCTTCTTTCTTCTTGTTAAACTTTTTTTCTTTCCTTTTTTTTTTTTTTTTTTTTTTTTTTGCAGGGGTTGCACACATGCTATCACGCATGTGTAGAGTCAGAAGAGAGATAACTTGTGGGAGTCAGTTCTCTCCTTCCACTATGTAGATTGCAGGGATCAAATCCAGTTTGCCAGGAAGTGCCTTTATGCACTGAGCCATCTCAGTGACCCTTTTTTAATTTTAAATTACTTAATTTATGTGAGCACACCTGTGTATGTGTTTTGTGCACACACACAGAGCAACTTGTGGGAGTCGGGTCTCTCCTTCAACTACATGGGTCCCAGGGATTGAACTTGGGTCCCAGGGATTGAATTTAGGTCCTCAGGTTTAGTGGCAAACACCTTTACTCACAGGCCTTTTTTGTTGTTTTGTTTTTATTTTTTGTTTCTTGAGACAGTCTCCCTGTAACCTCAGCTAGCCTGGAATTCCCTATGTAGACCAGGCTGGCCTCGATCTCACAGAGATCACCTGTCTCTGACTCCTGAGTGCTAGGATTAAAGGTGTGCACCATCATGCCCCCTTTTATTTTTTTTAAAGATTTAAAAAATGTTTATCTGTTATTATTTTGTATGGAGGGATGCACATGCCACAACATGTACATGGAGGTCAAAGGACTTTGTGCAGTTGGTTCTCTCCTTCCAACTTTCTGTGGGCTCCAGAGATTGCACTCAGGTTACCAGGCACCTTTATCCACTGAGCCACCTCACTGGCTCATGTTCAGCATTTTAAATGGGGACTGGGATCTGAACTCAGATCCTCATGCTTACACAGCAGGAATTTTCCCCACTGAGCCATCTTTTGGCTTTCCCCCAAGAACCAACTTTTTGGGTTTTTTTTTTTTTTTTTTTTTTTTTTTTTTTGTCGTTTTGAGACAGGGTCTTCTTGTAGCCCAACTGTCCGTTAACTCCAGTTCTAGGGGATCTTCTGACCTCCACGGGTATTGCATGACACGAGTGCACTTCCATACATGCAGGTGATACACACGTACATGTAAAGTAAAAAAAGATTTTTTAAAAGAGTATTACTAATCTATCATCTATTTAATTCCTAGGAAAACACAGATTGAAAACTTTGTGTTTGCTCCTCCTGAAACACCACAAAAAATGGCTGTAGGGACTATCACAGTGATGTAGGGGAGGGGAAGGAGGGGAAACTCCATATAGCTCTGCACACTAGACAGAGACAGAAACACCTGCACATTCAAGGACTGGTGCTAAGCTGGCCACTAGACAGTTCTGAAATTACAGACCAAGGCTAGGGATGTAGCTTCATTGTAGAACACCAGACTAGCATGAAGGAAGCTCTGGGTTCAATCTCAGCACCCACATAAACAGGTATGGTGAAACAACCTGTAATTCAGCAGGGGAGGCAGAAATATCAGAAGTTCAAGGTCATCCTCAGCTACATAACTAGTTCAGGTCTTTGATAGTACTATTTATTTAATACACTATAATTTAAGATACTGAAAATACCAGAATTTTTTGGACCAGCTTCCAATACTTTACCCTTCAGGCTTTACTGTGACATGTCTGAGATCCTTTACTGTCAAGTGCTTGTCAGCGTCACTTCATCTGGGACATTCGCATCCTCTTTACCATCATCACATCCCTCTTTTTTTCTTGGTTTCCTTCACTAAATTCCTCTAGCTGCCTACATATAATCTATCAAAGAGCAAACCCAGCCAGGCTTGGTGGTGCAATACCTGTACTCCAGCGCTCAGAGGCAGGACTCCCACAAAGCTTCAGGCCAGACTGGTCTACATACCAAGGTCCAGGCCAGTCAGGACTATAGAGCAAGGCCCTGGTCTCAAAAAAACTAAACCAAAGCAAACAGAAACCCACAAAACGTAGCAGTGTTAGCCTTGGGATATAATTCATGTGTGATCTGAATCCTGCAGCTCTTCCCAGTGTAGTTTCTACCACACTGAATGTTATTGTATGTTTCTGCCATGGCATTTTCCATATACTCCCAACCTTAGCTGAAGAAATTGCAAGGGCTCTTCAGATGCAGCATCAAAGGCCTACACCAGGGCCCATCTATGATAAGAAGTTTTAAAAATTGAAGTAGCTCCATTAGCTAGACTGACGAGTTGTGTTTGATGGTAAAAGCACATTTTCATTCAAGCCCCAGGACAGCTGGGAGCAGAGCCCAACAGCAGTGGAAGTTAGCCTAGGTCTTTACTGCTGAGTGGAGGAAACACAGCCAAAAGCTTTGTCATGAGAAAGTAACAGATGCACAAAACTCAGTCACCAATGGATGTTGAAAGATGCTGGACCACTGGGCATAAGAAGCTGGTATTTTCTAAATGTGATTTATAGACCAATGAGCTGCAATGAAGTTTGCACTTTATTCGATGGATCAGTTAACACATGGAGGTGACTGAAATGTGAACCCCAGGTGGTTGGGGACTAGTATTTACCTAAACCATGGCAACCCAAATTCACAAGAATCAGTGCAGCACAAAGCAAGGACTACCTTTACTGAAAACAGGGAGGTTACATTACATTGTAACTACTCACTCTGAGCAGCTGGCCTATCACCATTCTGAGTTTTCCTCCAGTTCCTCAAGGAAACAGTCCAACCACATCACCTGACATCAAGTTTCCTCAACTTCAACAGTGCTTAGCATTGTGAAATGTTCACAGCAACATCTCTGGTCAGTAGCATCTACCAACTGTGACAACCCAAAATGTCTCCTAAGGGACTAGAGAGATGGCTCGGCAGGTAAGAGCACTAGCTGTTCTTACAGAGGACCTGGGTTCAGTTCCCAGCACTCACATGGTGGCTAACAACTATAACCAAATAGGACCAGAAAAGAAACTCCTCATGGCATGTCACTGTAAAAACATTAAATGTACAGAACAAAGAGAAAATACTGAAAGCTGCAAAAGATAAAAGAAAAAAAAAAAAAAAAAAACAAAAAACGGCAAAAAAAAAAAAAAAAAAACAAAAAACGGCAAAAAAAAAAAAAAAAAAACAAAAAACGGCAAAAAAAAAAAAAAAAAAACAAAAAACGGCAAAAAAAAAAAAAAAAAAATGCCTATTATAGTTGAAAGGGGAAATAAAAATCTTTCACAACACTAATAGGCTGAAAGAATATATGTCCAAAAAAACAGCCCTTCGGCGAATACTTGAAGCAATACAAAGAATAGAGAAAGGAACAACTATACCCCAGGGGTAACAGAGAGAAAGTAAATGAAGGTATAATTGTGGAAACACAAAGTTAGACCAAGAATGCAAACAGAAATTAAAAATGACAAAAATCAATACACATCTTTCAACGGTAACTTTAAATATCAGTGGACTGAACTCCCCAGTCTAAAGACACAGGCTAGTTGACTGGATTAAGGAACAAAATCCATCTTTCTGTTGTCTCCAAGAAATCCATCTTACCCTCAAGGACAGGCACTACCTTAAAGTGAAAGGATGGAAAAGAATATTTCAAGCAAATGGCACTAAGAAACAAGCAGGGGTTACAATTCTAATATCTGACAAAATAGACTTCAAACTAAAACTAATGAGAAGAGATAAAGACGGTCACTTCATTCTGAACAAAGGAACAACTGACCAAGAAGATATTACAGTCATGAACATATGTGTACCAAACTCTAGTGCACCCAATTTCATAAAAACATACTACAGAACTTTAAGACACAGATCAATCCCAACTCACTAATAGTAGGGGACTTCAATATACCATGTCTCCATAAAACACATGAACAAGACAAAGAATAAGGAGACATCTGAATTAAATGATACCATACATCATCTACTAAATATTCCACCCAAGCACCAAAGAATATACTTTCTATTCAGCACCCCATGGAACCTTCTCCAAAATCAACCACACTGGGACACAAAACAAACCTCAACAAATACAAAAAACTGAAATAATTCCATGCATTTTTATCATACGATAAAGCTTAAAATCAACACTGAAGGAAGCCCTAGTAACTATACAAACTCATGGAGATTAACAACACACTCCTGAATTAATGAATGGGTCAAAGAAACAAATTAAGAAAGAAATAAAAGTATTCCTGGAACTAAACAAAAAGGATAATACAACACAACAAAACCTCTGGGACACTTTAAAAACAATCCTAAGAGGGAAGTTTACAGCTCTAAGTGCCTACATTAAAAAATAGGAAAGAGCACAAATACATGACTTAACTTTGCAATTCAAGACTCTGGAAAAGCAAGAACCAATTAAATCCAAACCCAGCAGACGAGAAGAAGAAACAAAAATCAGAGCAGAAATTAATGAAATAGAAACAAAGAAAATAATACAAAGAATCAACAAGTCTAACTGCTGGTTCTTTGAAAGGCTAAACAAGATAGTTAGCCCAGGTAACCAAAATAAAGAGCAAATGCAATACAACAAAATCAGATGAAAGGGGAAACATTACAACAGACACCAAAAGATCCAAAACATTGTAAGGGAATACTTTATACTCTAAATGTCAGGCATGGTAGTGCATGCTTTTAATTCCAGCACTCAGGAGGCAGAGATAGGCAGATCTCTGTGAGTTCAGGGCCATAGTGAGTTCCGAGACAGCCAGGGCTACAGGGAGAACCTGTCAAGAAAGAAAAGAAAGAAAAGAAAGAAAGAAAGAAAGAAAGAAAGAAAGAAAGGAAGGAAGGAAGGAAGGAAGGAGTAAAATTGAGCTGGGCATGGTGGCACATGCCTTTAATCCTAGCACTTGTGAGGCAGAGGTAGATGGATTTTTGTGAGATCCAAATCAGCATGCTCTATATAGTGAGGTCCAGGTCATCTGGGGCTACAAAAGAAAGAAAGAAAGAAAGAAAGAAAGAAAAGAAAAGAAAAAAAGAAAAACAACATGAAAAACTATACTCTATTAAATTTGAAAACCTAAAAGGAATGGATGGATATTTAAAATCATGGGACTCACCAAAGCTAAACCAAGAAGAAATCAACAGCTGAAGCAGAAATATAACATATTAGGAAATTGAAACAGTAACACAAAACCTCCCAACTAAAAAAAGCCTAGGGCCAGATGGATTTACAGCAGAATTCTACCAGACAGTTAAAGAAGATCTACAACCAAAACTACTTAAATAGAAGGAGCAGGAGAACCCTCAAATTCCTTCTATGAAGCCAGCATCACTCTAAAACCAAAACCAGGTAAAGATACAACAAAAAAGAAAACTATAGACCCATGTCCTTAATGAACATAGATGCAAAAATTATCAACAAAATACTTGCAAACCACATACAAACATACATCAAAAAGATCACTCATCATGGTCAAATAGGCTTTATTCCAAAGATGCAGGGGTGGTTCAATATATGCAGGTCAATAAATATAAATCATATTAATGGACTCAAAGACAAAAATCACATGGTCATCTCAACAGATGCAGAAAAGGCCTTTGATAAAATTCAGCATGCTTTCATGATAAAAGTGCTAAAAGGAATTGAACTGGAGAGAACATACCTCAACATAATTAAAGCTATATTCAACAAACCCACAGCCAACATAATTCTAAATGGAAAAAACCTGGAAGCATTCCCATTAAAATCAAGAATTAGACAAGGATGTCCACTGCCTCCACTCCTTTGCAGATGACATGATAATATACGTAAGAGATGCCAAAAATTCCACCAGAAAACTCCTACAACTGATTAACACTTTCACCAAAGTAGCAGGATACAAAAATCAGTAGCCTTTCTATATACCAACAACAAGCAACTGGAGAAAGAGTACAGGGAAACCCTCCCACTCATAATAGCTTCAAAAAAAAAAATCTTAGAATAAATCTGACCAAAGACCTTAAAGATCTCCACAATTAAAATTGTAAGTTTTTAAAGAAAGAGATTGAGGAAGACACCAGAAGATAAAAGGACCTCCCATGCTCATGGATTAGAAGAATTAATATTGTGTAAATGACCATCCTACCAAAAGCAATATATAGATTTAATGCAATGCCAGTCAAAATTCCCGGGACATACGTCACAGAATTAGAAATAACCATCCATAAATTCATATGGAAGCACAAAAGACCCCAGATGCCCAAAGCAACCCTGAGCACAAAGAACAACACTGGGGGGATTACTATACCAGATCTCAAAGTATACTACAGAGCTATAGTCATAAAAACAGCATGGTACTGGGACAAAAATAGACACATAGATCAATGGAACATAATTGAAGACTCAATCATGAGTACATGCAATTTCAGTCACCTGATATTTGACAAAGGTGCCAAGAAAACACAATGGAGAAAAGACAGCATCTTCAACAAATGGTTCTGGCAAAACTGGATCTCCATCTGTAGAATGAAATTAGACCCGTATCCTTCACCTTGCACAAAAGTCAACTCCAAGAGGCTCAAATACCTCAATGTGAAACCTGAGACTCTGAAACTGATGAAAACATTGGCAGTAATCTACAAGATATAGGTGTAGGAAAAGACTTTCTAAATCAGACATCAGTTGCTCAGTAATTAAGGTCAACAATCAACAAATAGGACCTCATTAAACTAAAAAGCTTCTGTACAGCAAAAGAAACCACCAAGAAAGTGAAGAGAAAACCCACAGAGTGGGAGAAAATCTTCACCAGCCACACATCTGACAGAGGTTTAACATCCAGAATATATAAAGAACTCAAAAAACAAAGAATCAAGAAAATAAATGACCCAATTAGAAGATGGGCTAAAGATCTGAACAGAGTTCTCAAAAGAAGAAATAAAGATGGCTAAGAAATGTCTTAGCTGGGCATGGTGGTGCAAATCTTTAATCCCAGCACTCGGGAGGCAGGGGCAAATGGATCTCTGTGAGTTCAAGGCCAGCCTAGTCTACATTGGGAGCTCCAGGCCAGCTGAGGCTACAGGGACCCTGTCTCAAAAAGACCAAACAAGAAACATATTTAAAAGTGTTCAACATCTTTAGTAATTAGGGAAATGCAAATTAAAACCCCCTTACAAGCTTAAGATTTCATCTTACCCCAGTCAGACTGGCTAAGATCAAGAGAACAAATGAGATCAAATGCTGGTGAGGATGTAGAGAAAGTGAACACTTATCCACTGTTGGTGGAGCTGCAAACTGGTTCAACCCCTACGGAAGCAGTGTGTAGAACTCTTAAAAAACTAAAAATGAACCTACTATATGACCCAGTTATACCACTCCTTGGCATATACCCAAAGGACTCATCCTATTGCAGAGATACGTGTACAACCATGTTTGTTGCTGTTCTTTTCACAAAAGCTAAGAGATGGAAGCAACCTAAGTGTCCCTCAGCTGATGAGTGGTTAATGAAAATGTGGTACATTTATATAATGTAGTTCTACTCAGTGGTAAAAAAAAATATATGAAATTTTCAGGTAAATGGATGGAACTAGAAACTGTTATACTACGTGAAGTAACAGAGACAGAGACTCAGAAAAACAAGCGACATATGTTCTCCCTCATTTGTGGATCCTAGCACCAAATACTTACATATGATTACATATCCTGAAGTAACTGCAGGAACTTGGAGAACAGAAAGGAACAAGGGAGGGAAACGGAAAGAAGGAATCTGAGAGAACAGTAGGAGACAGGTGTTACTAAGGGAGAAATGGGGAAAATCCAGGTAGTTAAATTGGAAGGGGAGAGGGATGGTTATACAAGGAACTATGGGGATAAAGGGAAAGAAGGAACTCTGCTATGGTCCCACCATAGCAGACAGGAATTATCAAGAGAAAAATGGGGACACTTTAAATGGGGAGGGGGTGGCAGGAGGATTACAGACAGGGAGAGAGAAGAGAGATAAATAATGCCTAGCTAGTCTCAAAAACCAGAGAGAATCATATCAGTCCAAAAACCTACCGAAAAATTACACATACACTATCTCTACATGAGTCCATGTGTGTAGCTGAAGGCTACATAACAAGAAACAGTGACAAACAGGAGAAACTGTCCTTTGATTTGTTGGCCAGGGTAGGCCAAGAGACTCCCAAAATTACACAGGCTGTTGCAACAGCTCTTGATTGCCTCCCAGAACTTGAAGACAAGACCCTATTGCTGAAATTAGGTCATACTTCGGACACAGGATTTGGAGCAATGGAGCTGGAACTGACCTGGAAGCCACCTCCCCTGAAGGCTAGCTCTCATAGCTTTGGAGAGCACTATGCAAACTGCTAAGAGAGAACATCAATCGATGGTTCAACTCCAGGTTCAAGGCCTAAAAAACACATTAATGACCAGCACAGTAAACAACATTGGGGCAGTAGTGGCACTTTTATCTTGGGGGTAATCACAGCTACCTAATTTAGACTTAAAGCCTACTCAATGGGAGGAAATTCATGTGCGGTACTATAAACCTAGCCAAATACACATAGCTGGAGAGGTCAGATCTCAGAGAAAACCTCAAGGCTCTAGAGAAATGTAATTTCTTACCATGTGCATAATATGGATCCTTAAATTTACAGACAAGCATCCCATTCACTACCTATCAAAAAAGCTTCTTTTTCAACAGAAAATAATTATTACAGTTCCACAACTGGTCATACACAGAGACTGTCTGTGAATTGCCCAAGCCTAAATGGCACATCTATGATGCACCCTCCACACCTAAGGCTCACAGAGCTTACATAGGGTTAGGGATGAAGAGAACACTAAGGCAGCTTTCAGTTCTCATCAATGAAGCTCCCTCATACAATAGAGGGCCAGGAACACAAAAGGTCACAAATGGCCAAAACATAGAGAATAAGAGTCTAGAGTATTGGTCCTTGGACTCCTATATTAAAATCCTCCCATCCAGGGCTCAGGACCATTGGGAAAGAGGGGGCGAAAGATTGTAAGAGCCAGGGAGGAGGTGCATGACTATATGGGAAAAAAATTCCCACAGGCTCCTGGGACCCTTCTCATATCCTACAGCAATGGTGTCAGCATGCACAAGACCCATGCAAACTCAAGCAGACAAAAACCCAGCACAGAACTGGAAATGGACAGGAGACCCTGATCTTAGTTGAAGAATTATTGGCAGATTATTGTTGGTTGAGGAAGAGCTGTGCTTCTTAAAGGGAGAGACTCTATATAGACTGATAGACCTCAGTGGATGAACTTGCACTGAGGGACATCTGGGGACACTAACGTGACATGATAGGCCCTAACGAAGATGACAGAATGTACGAATTCCAGCCGGGATGCTATGGGGGGAAGTCAATGGGAAGGGGTATAAAGATGATTAAGATGTTCTGTATGAGATACACAAAAATTCAGTAACATTAAAAAAAAAAAAAAGAAAAAAAATCACCCCCGATTGAGAACCACTCCCTGATACAAAGGCTCTACAGCCATACAAATGTCACAACTAACACAACTGGGAAAAAAAAGGAAAGGGCAAAATAGCAATATTTATACAGTAGTAATTATCAAAAGAAACAGGTGCCTCAGTAAAGGCAAACGGCAGCAAGAGACCTCGGTCTTTCTTATATGCAGCACCTTAATTTTTATTGTTAAAAAAAGGCAACATCTATAACCAAGTAAAGTAGGCCAGGGTTCTCACCAGCGTGTCCCTGCCTATGACTGTCATTAGTAGACCTGGGAATACAAACCTGTCACTCCCACCTCTAGGGGGTTCTTCCTCAAATCTAGCTGCTTTTCCTAGGGAAACACATTTTGGCCCTGGATGGACCTGGGCTTTCATGGCACAGTGCAATCAAGTGCAAAGGCACCATCTTGTCCCAGCCCTCAGTTCAGGGTTTAATGTTCAGCCCCATCTTCTTTCCTCAAAGTCAGATTGCCAGCCAGCCATGCAGCATCCAGCTAATGTCCATTCCCTAATGTGTAGCACTAAGTGCTGAAGTTGCTCCAGGGCTACCATCATCTACAAACTAAGGGTAAGATCTGCCACATACAGTCATGAGGACCAAGTGTAAACAGCTTAATTCAGTACCTTATGCAAAGTGTGAACATTTGCTGAGAATTCTGTAGGGAGACCCTAAGATTGACAGGAGGATATGATGACATCTAACCTACCCAGTGGGCTAACTGCTCTTGGGCATAGCTTTACCGCGCTATACTATTTATTACAATACTCTAATCCACAAAACTCAAATAAAGCATTGTTCAATAATATTAGCCATCAACCTCACTCATAAAGAAAATTTTCATTAATTCTGATTAAAGATCTCCAAACAACCTGCTGTATTTTTCAGTATCAGATGATCCAGGGCCAGGCCTATGACAGACAAGCACTCTGCCACAAAGCTCTATCTCCAGCTCGACAAACTTTTTTTTTTTTGGTCTTTCTTGAGACAGGGTCTTCCTGTAGCCCCAGCTGTCCTGGAACTCACTATGTAGACCAGGCTGGCCTTGACCTCAGAGATCCGCCTGCCTCTGCCTCCCGGGTGCTGGGATTAAAGGCGTGCACCACCACACCTGGCAACCCTACAAACTTTTTTAATGAATTTTTTTTGTTATTTTTAAAATTTTATTTAATAACCACACAATAGAAGCATTTCATTACAACAGCATAGACATAGTCAATAAGTTTCCAGAGCAAAGATTTATCTCTTTCAAAATTGGCTGCAAATTTTTAGGTTGTGTTGAATTAAGTTATACATTATTGTACTCAGTATAAACCCTGTAAGACATAAAATTGAATGAACTTTTAACCTTTAAAAAAGATCTCCACTTCTTTTTAAGATAGTTTCATATACAAGCTCATTTTTAATGCAACTAACACTTAGATGTTTGCACATGAGTCTCTAATTCTATATATCTGTTACTAGTCACAGTCAGTCACTTTCTGAGACCCTTGGCACCTGAGCATGGATACAGTGTCATCAGATAGATTTCAATGGTAATGTTTTTCATATCTACTAATTAACATGAAGCAAATTTTTATGCTTCTTCCTCAAATATAACTTTTTTTTTGGGGGGGGGGTCTTTTTGAGACAGGGTCTACCTGTAGCCCCAGCTGTCCTGAACTCACTACATAGACCAGGCTGGCCTTGAACTCACAGAGATCAGCCTGCCTCTGCCTACCAAGTGCTGGGATTAAAGGCGTGCACTACCACGCCCAGAATAACTCATTTTTTTATTTATTGATTTTGTTGTGTATTTCATACTTAACATCCCAAATAATCTATCTTTATACCCGCATCCCAAATGGCACACTCCCATATACTCCCCATCTCCCCTCAGAGCCCATATACTCTGTCATCCCCGTTACTGTCCACTGTGTTACCAGTGCCCCCAGCTGTTACCCAGTGCAAGTCCATCCACTGAGTCTAGTCAGCCTATCTAGAGTTCCTTGTTTTAGGGAGATGAGCTCTTCTTCATCTAGCAGCAATCGGTTGCCAACATTCCTTTAGATAAGATTGGGGTCTGCTGTTCATTTCCCGGTTCTATGCTGGGTTACTCTCTGGGAGTCTCTTGGGCTACCCTGGCCAACAACTCAAAGGAAGGTATCTCCTGTCTGGCATTGTTTCTTGTTATGTAGCCTTTAGCTATACAAAGTGGAGGGTCAACACAGAGGAACCATTTCCTCCATACTTCCAAGTGAAGCCAGCCATGGTCAAGCAGGACCTTTGACTTATCTTCACATAGATGGAACTGGTAAAAGAAAGGAGCCAATATGTTACATGGGCTCCTCCCAAGCCCATGGGACCCCTGAGGAACAGATCCTCAAACAAGTAATTCTTAAATGAAGCTAAACTACAAACAAAACCCATTTCAGTTTCTTTGAAAATTAAGCTAGAAAAAAACTACATGAAATATTTGCTGACATGAAAATGTATAGGTTGTAAGTCTGAAAAACAAATAGTTACAATAGTTCCTATGGTGCA
Organism: Nannospalax galili; assembly: GCF_000622305.1. Taxonomy (NCBI): domain Eukaryota; kingdom Metazoa; phylum Chordata; class Mammalia; order Rodentia; family Spalacidae; genus Nannospalax; species Nannospalax galili. The sequence continues at coordinate 805,939 of NW_008344179.1, read as the reverse complement.
CTGTCATATGTTGGGATCCCAGGAAGTGTTAAGAGTGGGGAACTTGAACTGGTTAGGCTCTCCACCTGTTAGGACATACACATATTCCTAAGAATGTCAAAAAGCTGAGATCAGAGGTTTGGCAATTTAAGTATGAACAAAAACTATGAGAACAAATTTTCTAAAAATGGTAGGCTTTTTATTCAGTTAAGAGGTAGACAGATGAACATGGAAGGCTGTCCCATTAAATTTGCCCAAAGTTCATATTCCACTTCATTCACCCATCCCACACTGCCAGAAATCTCAAAAGAAATAACCACGATTGGCAGAAGGCTTTTTCCTTCCCACTTCTTAGCAATACGTCAATGAATCGTTTCAAAAGAAGTTATTGACTTAAATTTCATTGTGCCAAAAATCTCATCCCTCTAAGAAGTTCCCACATATCCACAGAGCCCACCAAGACTGTCAGGAGGGCAGAGTGCCATGACTGCTTCTCTACAAGACTACAAGGGAAGCTTCAGTTACATGTTTTGTTGTTAAACCCCTGCATGTTAGGGTAGAAGCTGGTGAAACCAATGAAGCAGAATGCATGCCATCAGATGGCTCTGCCTGGTTGTTTAAAAAGAACCCACACAAGTTATCTTTAGAGACATTAAAACATACTGGAATTGAAGCCTGATACAAAAGTACAGAAATATGTACAGGAATTCACAGCCCAGAAGTAAAGGGGACCTTAGAATGAACCAATGGAAACCTGGCTATTTTACATAGCTAATTTTGAGACAAGTCATATTTAGCACAAAAGCAATTATAGAGTAAGTAACACTTCCCTCCCACAGCTCCCGAACTTTAACAACTCTTGACTGTCTTTGCTAACACTGTCCTCATTCTTCCAGGGAGCAGGAACGTGCTCGGTGGTCCCAGACACTGACTCGAATTTGTCCTGGCTTCACACTTTGAGAATGGCATATTTGAACACAGCCATGATGCCAGCACTGATAACACCAGAAATGGGCACCGTGACAAACCAGGCCATGAAGATGTTGCGGAACAGTCGCCAGTCAACAGCCTTCTTGGATCGGAGCCAGCCAACAGATACAACAGAGCCCACCTTGGAGAAAAATAGACCAAACATTAGTGAAATGCCAAAGCTATTTCAGAATGACGTCTGGAGGTATTTAGACTAGGAACTCCCCACCCAACTGGACAAAAAACCAATTCCACAAAAGCAGGGTCTTGCTATATATGAAGTCCAGGCGAGCTTGAACTTGCGATCCTCTTGCCTCAGCCTCTCAAGAGATAGAATTATAGTCATGTAATACAATAGGCCAAAAGCTGACTTCTAAGAGGCTAAGATTATTCATGGGAAGATGAAGGCACTGTAGAAATGCAATCATTAAACCTACGCTAACTATAATGAGATACAATACTTTCTTTTTCCCATCTAAGCTACTATAGGTTTGGTTTTTTCTGCTTTTTTCAGACAGAGTCTCACTATGTAGCTATGGTTGGACCGGAACTTGCTATGCAGACCAGGCTGGCCTCAAACTCAGAGATCCACCTACCTCTGCCTCCCAAGTGCTGGGATTAAAGGTGTGCATGGCCACACCCAGCTAATTAATACTTTTAAAATATTTTATTATTTTTATTTTATGTGTAAGAGTGTGTTGCCTGAATGTATGTGAGTGCACCCATGCTGTACAATACCACGGAGGTCAGAAGAGGGTGTCAGATTCCCCTGGAACTGGAGTTAAGGATGGTTTGTAGCCACCACGTGGGTGGTGGGAATTGAACCCTGGTCCTCTGTAGGAGCAATCAGTGCTCCTAACTGCTGAGCCATCTCTCCAGCCCTAATACTTTTAGTAAGTTAAATTTTTGGTTTCCTAACAATCATTCTAGAGAGTGGCTGGTGTGTGTCCTAATAGCTAATGGCCTAGAAACATCTAGCAGAGACAGAGTGACTCAGCAGCAAGCCCCAGGTTGGACCAGCTTCAGTTCTTTTAAGGAAGCCAGTTTCTTCCTTATCCTATAATCATTGTAGGGTCATCCAGGAACTTTAAGATTCATTTTCTCAGTACTACAGTCCTGAGAGGCCCTGGATATATGCTTTGTGTAGAAAACTCCCTTTGTGTAATAAGCCTCACATACTTGTTAAAACCAGAGTATCCACTACAAGAGAAAGGAAGAGCCCACCCAGCCAAAGTTAAGCAGCTGGCTAGTTTATTAGCATACACCTAAGCTACTCTGAATGGCTTCTCCTCAGAAAAAGAGCATTAACAGTGCGAAGGAGAAATGACTCAAGCTCAAAAACACTAAGTGGCAGCAATGACAAAGGATTAGAGGACAAAAGAGGCCAGCAGTCAAAAATAAGAGCCAACTCTACATAAGCAACTTAACTCATTATGAGTATATAAGAAATCACAAGATTATAAGCTTTTTCTCCTGTAGTCATTTGCCCTAAGCTTGTGAACACTCCAAGACTCCAACTATATATAACTTTCTAAAAACATTTAAAACCACACATATTACTAGGACCATTTGAAGGGCACATTAAATTGACGTCACACTTACTTTACAATGCGTTGTACTGATGGGAAGGCCAATGTTTGATGCGATGACCACAGTGAGGGCGGATGCCAGTTCAATACTGAAACCACTGCAGATACAGAAAGATGCTTATCAAGAATTTAAGAGTTTTCTGGTAAGCCAACACTGTAAGCAAGCATTGCTTTGTTCTAGTCAGTGACAAACCGCCATCATTTTTATTTCCTGTAACCCTGAAACCTGTTTAAACCAGGGCCTACCCTCTGACATCTGAGGGTTAAGTTCTTCTGGAATTTCATTATTTTAAGAGTTTGGACTTCTATTTTGAAGAAACTGTAAACATCAGTCTTAGCTCCCAAGTAAAACCCAATCCACTCAATATATCTTTTCCAGAAAATTCAATTACATAGCCACTGGAACTAAGCAGATTAACCAAAACGTTTAGGAGCTCGACAGAAAGTACAGTAGAAAAGGTTGTGCAACCATGAGAACATATGCTGCAACCTTTCTCCTTTAACTGGAGCTGTGTGTCATCACTGTACAGTACTTCGTGGAGAACTTGAGCACTACCCTAAACCCATCTCACCTACTCACCTAGAAGGTGTGATTGGCGTCAGGTCCTTCCCCATGGTCTGGATAACTCTTCTTCCCCAAACCCACAGACCCATGCAGATGCCGACGCCACCATAAAGCAGAAGCCATATTGGTGTCGCCATTTTTGAAGAAACATCTCCCTTGTCATAAACAAGATACAGAGCAACCAGGGGACCGATGGCATTGCTGGAAGAAAGAGGGCAGCGATGACTTTCCTGGCAGAGTTATTCCCCTCAGAACCCAATCTGCTAACGGACTGCATCTGTCCAAAGCCCAGCTTTGCTGCTCACTAGCTAATCCTGCAGAAGCCCAACGCATGAAACAGGAGACAACGAAAGCTGCTGTGACAGGGGCATGCCTGTGGTGGTCCCCTTCCTCCTACATGTGGCTTAAAGTCAATGTCTTAGGTCCCAATGAAGTTTACAAACCACCGAAATGAGGCTTAATATCCTAAGTCCATTCAGCAGCAATTTTAAGTTTTTTATCAATGATCCCACAATTGACCAAAGACTTAGCTCCCATTGAGAGACAAAGGTTCTTCTGTGAAAACATCTGCTTACATTTATCTTCTACAGAAACCTAAAAATTCCATCGTTTCATTAAGTCAGTACCTGCTATTATCTCATCCTGTCTAGATTATTCGGTGTCCCTCTGGGAGATAGTACTACCACAAGCTCATAAAAGGCTAGATTGTTTAAAAATAGACTGACCTTAGCCAGGCATGGTGGCGCATGCCTGTAAGTCCCAGCACTTGGGAGGCAGAGGCAGGCGGATCTCTTTGAGTTCAAGGCCAGCCTGGTCTACATAGTGAGTTCCAGGACAACCGGGGCTACAGGGTGACCCTGCTTCAAAAAAACAAAAAAAAAAAAAAAAAAAAAAAGACTGACCTGACGTCATTGCCACCATGGGCGAACGACCCGAAGCAGGCTGTAAGGATCTGCAGAAACTGGAAGAGGAGGGAGACTTCAGGTTTATCCTGGTCATACCATTCTTCAAGAGAGCCACTACTTCCTTTCCTGTCTCCTAGACCCATCTCGGCCTTAACACTCATGTCCATCTCAGAAGCTGAATGAAGGTCAGACACAGCATTGCAGTAGCTGGTGTAACTGTCCATCCGAATTCGCTTCTTGGTATCGGCACTAGGCCACGTCAGCTTCTCCGTTTCTTCTCCCTTCTGTTCACCTTCTTTGGCACGGAATGAATCCAGGGGCATGCCACATATTGCCATGGTATAGGAAGTGTAGCTATTGTTGCGTCTCAAGGGCTTGTCCCCAGAGTCTCCCATGCAGTCTCCCACCTTGGCCAGATGTAATTTATGGAGCAGCTCTTTGTACAAGCCTGAATCCTTATGTACAGTGTGGTACTGATAGTGGCCACTGGAGTTTATCTGATTGCTGACGGTCTGATTGAACTGAACAAGATTCCCATTAGGCAACTGCACTGCACCTAGCCAAGACCAAACAACAAGGAAACACTCAATGCAAAGAACAGCAGCTTTCTCACCTCCACTGGGATAGCGCAAAGGCATGGCAGGCTCAGCTCACCATTGATGGTGCTGTCCATGCTGGTCTCCTCTTTCAGGTCCACACTGGGAAGTCGCTCTCGTTCTGGAGCTTCCTCCAGGTCTCCAAGTTTGAAAGACACTGTTCTCTCCTCCACCACAGCCCGGAGTGGCCCAGTGGCAGGCCCCATCTCAGGAACGGGATTCCTGTTCTCAATATCCCCCAGGGACATCTTTGTTTCTTCAGGGTCTTCTTTCAAATTGTTCTTTTTTTCCATTAAGGGACTTTCAGAGGGACTAGACTTTATTTCTCCTAGAAAACAAAGGTGATTTTTGGTTTGCTTTTGACCATACTACCTTAGTCCTACATCTCCTACCCACAAAAATCCACCTCAAAATAGATGTAAACTCTAGTTAAAATTTCAAGATCACTTTCCTGCCTGCCTGCTTTATTATTTGTTAGTAACTCCTCTTTCCCTCTATGAGGGAGAGGGGAAACAACCAACTGTTGTAAGCAGTCAAAGGTAAAATTATTTTAGGTTCCATTTTTTAAAATATTTTACAAGTGTCATGAAAGTAAAATCAAGTCTGGGGAAGGGGGCTGATTGAAGAGCTTGACTGCCCCTAAGGAAATCGCCCAACTCTCAATCCAAGAGTTCAAGCAGTGAGTGACACAGCTCAGTACAGGCAACTGGGCTGAAAAAGAGATGTTTCCTTAACAATTAATTCCACATCCTGTGGCCAGGCAGGAGTATTTTCTGCTTACCATGTTCACTTACTAGCTCAGGCATCTCAAACTAGTCTAGCAGTAAAATAACATTTGTCTCTCCTCCAGATCTGAGCAAAAAACAAGGTCAGGAGCCCTAAAAGCTTCCTTCCCACTGTGCATGTACCACAACTGACTAGAGCTTTAAGGCTCCTCAGTTCAGCTGCAGTGACGCAGCATTCTTCTAATGCCAAAGCAGTCTGTGCATCCCTGTACTGCTATGCACCACTAACATTTCCACAGATGAAAGATGCAGGGAAAAGGGCTCCTTTTAAATGATCTTAACCAGTGAGGAAAGGAATACAAAATTTAAGACTAGTATTCATCAAAAATTATTGGGTATTTAATTACACCACAAAAACATGTTGTAATGACCTAGAAGATGACCTCACATTATACCTGAAAGTGTTTACTTCTCCATCTTGTGTCATAATTCTAGCACAAATACATCATGCACTAGCATACATATCTGTATTACAGTGTATATGTACATGTACTGCAGCATATACAAAACATTGATTCTAAGGTTAGGTTATACTTAAGCAGCTGAAGTAAATGTTTCCTCTATCGAAAGATTGTCACATATTCTTATGACTAGGTCTCAGGCCATTTTAAGCCCATTTAAAACTGCTACTTTGCCAGTTTGTCCAAACAGTGTATTCTTACAGATGACAAAGAGAAAAACAGACATTACTAAACTATATTACTTACGTTCAATTTTTCTCTTCATCCTGGGACAGACAAAGAACCAGACGATAAGGGCACAGAAAACTGCACATCCCACCGAGATGAGGATGGTACCCCACAGAGGAAGTTTGTCAAAGCCCAGCACTAGGAGATAAAATGGTGCATCTTGAAAACCCCAGGGCAATAGCCCCCTTGCAACAATGTGCAAACCCTCCTGGGGAGTAGAGGGCTTCCCCAAGCCAGCCCATTACCCTCGACAGTTGATGCCATCTTCTGTTCCAGAGTTTCACAGGGCTAGTAGCTACAGACCAGGAAAAAAACCCCAACAACCATCGTAAGCCCACACCAACTGGGCTCACTTAAGCACCTGCAGGGCCCAAGTGTACTGAGCTTGTTTCTTCTCTTGGCCTTAGAGGTGAAGAATCACTATACAAAGGGCCCATGACTATTAAAAAAAAAAAAAACCCAAAGCATTCCTCTCCCTACTGAGCTCCTCATTTTAACTGTCACATATGCTGATATGATCTATTTTAATGTTAAAAAAGGAAGGCATCTCAGTCACATCGTCATGCTGAAATAATTCTCTACAGAAAGTTACTACATTCTGTATACTAGCAGGCCTTCAGTAAAGTGACTTTTCAAAAGCATCATCAAAACAGATAAAGCGGGGATATTAAGATACTGGTTTTAAGGACTGCTTAAGTAGTCTTTCACAAAGGATTAGTTTACTATTAGTTCACTAACACGCCTTATAAAGAGATTTGCCCAATACTTTTCACTTGGCTCAAGGATTCTTATCTGCTTGCCACTGGCATGCCACCAAGCTCCCAGCTACTAGCCTACACTGATGACAGAAGGAAAGCACTGCACACTTTCTATTAAAGCATGGGCGATCGATGGTTGGTATGGAGTTCAGACAACAGCTTAGTCACTTGTGTTTGTTTTATTTTGCTTATTATTGCTTTGCTTATATAACTTTAAAAATGGAAGTTCTACTGCCTGGTCAAAATAATTAACCTTTGAAGCTGGAGGTGTAGCTCAGCCTTGCATGCCCAAGGCCCTAAGTTAATCCCCAGCACTGTAAAACAGACAAAAAACTACTAACATTAATTATTAACCTTTAAGAATCAGATAAAACTGAGATTCCTTCAAAACCAAAGTTCTATGGTGACCATTAATCTTAAGTTCTGATTTCAATTTTGATCTTGCAGTTGGTCACACCAGACAAAATGTACATGAAATGTAATCAATCTCTACCACAATTTAAATCTGTCTACATTCCAAGTCAAAGGGTAATTGAAATGATTCATTTTCCTTATAAAATGATCCAAAGAGTAAAACAAAAACAGCCAAGTTCCCATTTTCAAAAGTGATTGAAAGTTTCCAATCCTACTTAGCTGTAAGCTTTGCTGATACCACATAAACCCTAAGTGCTTAGAGCCTCATAGGAGACTTTCCATTCAGCATGAAGAACTATTTATAACAGAATGGAAATTCTACACACAAGCTTTTCTTCACCTGCACCAAGACCAATATTGTTGTAAAATTATGTTTCTTTACTCATATTTCAAGAATGACAATGTTAAAAATATTTTGCTAGCTCTGTATTTGTTTTGGCCAGTGACTTATTGCATCATTTCAGGGATACTTAATAAACAAGTTACAATCTATTAGAACCAATTCAGGCACTGAAATCTTTTTTAAAAAACTGAAGATATAGCCGGGTGTGGTGGTGCACACCTTTAGCCCCAGCACTTGGCAGGCAGAGGCAGGCAGATCTCTGTGAGTTCAAGGCCAGCCTGGTCTCCATACTGAATCCAGGCCAGCTGTAGCTACAGGGAGACCCTGTCTCAAATCAAATCAAAACAAAACAAAACAAAAAAAACCTGAAGATATGCTGGTTGTGGTGACGCATACCTTTAATTAATACCAGTACTTGGGAGGCAGAGGCAGGCGGATCTTTGTGAGTTCAAAGCCAGCGTGGTCTACATAGAATTCCAGGACAGCTGGGGCTATAAGGAGCTGTCTCAAAACTGAAGATATGAGCAGACATAAAGACATATCTCTTCAGTACTTCAGTTATCTCTTGCTATATATACACATACATGGCTTCCCATTTTCTTCTTCTAGTGGGTGTCAGGAGAATAAAAGCCAAGAACCATCTGGATGGAAAGGTGGCTCAGCAATTAAGAATTTACAGCTTTTGCAAAGAACCCAGGTTCAGTTCTTAGCAACTACATGGTAGCACACAAACATCTCTAACTCCAGTTCTAGGGACCTTGATGCCCTCTTCTGGTCTTAGGGACTTCTGCACACACTTAGTTCATATAAACTCACCCAATCACGCACACAAAATTAAAAAAAAAAAATCAAGCCAAATGAGCCTAGATACCAGAACTGTACTGCCCTGCCTTATCCTCATAGCTGGTAAATATGTAAGGCCATAATTCAATCCATGCCTTGGTTTAGTCCCATAAATATGAAAGCAATCAACAGTTCAACCTTTATATCCTTTCCAAGCATTTTCCTCTTAGCTGCATGAATTCTTCTTCCAAGTGTAATTAGACCATGTGTTACACATCCCAGCTCTTCTCATTCAGGCAGATTCAGGGCAGCAAATTGAGAACTTAGAAACCAAAGTAGCTCCAATTGGGATTAGGAGAGAAAAACGACAGCCAGCAAACCAGTCCTAAATGACTGATTACTGATGAACAGATTAACCAACTCTCCAGTAGTTGAGGCCAATATCAATTACAGCATTTTTAGCATAGACAGGAGAAAGGGAGGGAGAAGGTCATATTATCGGTGGATCCTGTGAAGACTAAAGAGGAAAGGTCTGTAGTGATTTAGAATCTGAGCAGGTCTCTGGTTGGAAAACTACCTAGGTTAACTCAGCACACACTAGCCTGCAGCCTTCTCAAATGGGCGCAGGCCAGCCACCTTCTAGGAGATTCAGCCCTGTAAAGCAAAAAGGGGTAAATTGGGCATTTAATGCAAGTTTTGTAAATATCTTTAAATTCACATTAAAATATTTTGATGTGTACTTACTCGGTGCTCCAGTATACATGATGGAGAAGAGGTTTATTCCAACTGTGCAGGCATAAAAAACTGGCAAAGCACGCAAGCCATTGGGAACTGGGTCTGCCTGTAAAACATTAAGATCAGTATGTTAAAAGATGAAAACATCAATCCATTTCCAGAGCACCATGTGACAGACAGGGTAGGCTTGGGACTCACAGTACCAATAACTAAGTCTCCCCATAATAATTTCCAAGGCCAACTGGGCCTTTCCTACATATGCTCCTGGAAGCCTCCCTACAATAGCTAATTTCACCTTCTACCCACAGGTGGTTTTGTTTTTCTCCCTATTTTCACTAACAAGGGTACCTCTGAGGCACCCATCGGCCATCTGAAAAGCTGAGCATAGGCCAGAGGATGTACTGTACTAGAGATAAACAGACCAAGTTAAAATAGTGTTTTCTTGGTGTTTGACCTTCAAAAACTAAAAATAAAACAGACTATACACAGCCACCCTATCTAAACATCTAATCAGTATGGCATAATGCTGTACCAAAGTGCAAAGATAAAAACTGATTGTAAACCTAGTCATCCACTCAGTGAAGAGACTGTCAAGAACTGTTCTGGGCACCGAAATCAAGGGAACAAGACCAGTTTCCCATCCTCAGAGAGCTAACAATCACCTTCTACTGTAGAATGCAATGTGCTGACAAATGCTGGGAAGAAAAAAATCAAAGGGTAAGAGGACTGTAATGGAGTTAAATTGAAGGGAATTTGGAAATGAGATCAGTGAACATATGAAGGTCTCAGGGTGTGGAAAGTACAAACCATCTGGCCATTTGGGGGCTAGAAACAAGTATCAGCAAGTGCAAAGCCCCAGCAGCAAAAACAGATGTTTAAGAAACACCAAAGGCCAGTGTGACTGAAAATGAAACCAGTTCCCCTTACAGTAAATATATATATTCTTAATAATCCTACAGAAAACATCCACACCAGACACTTAAAAGAATGAGTTCAAAGATTTAATGTGATCTTAGTCACAATTCTAACTGAAAATCTTAAGAATGAGACAGGAGCAAAGGAAGTCTAAAGCTTGACAATAATCACCAACACTTTAGGAAGAGGCAGTGCCTTAAAAAATCAGTGAAAAATGGGCTGGGTGTGGTGGGCAAAACTTTAATCCCAGTACTCAGGAGGCAGAGGCAGGCAGATCTCTACTGAGTTCAAGACCAGCCTAATCTACATGGTTGAGTTCCTGGACAGCTGGGGCTACAGTGAGACCCTGTCTCAAAATGACCAAAATGAATGAATGAATGAATGAATGAGGAGAGAGAGAGAGAGAGAAAGAAAGGGAAAGAAAGAAAGAAAGAAAGAAAGAAAGAAAGAAAGAAAGAAAGAAAGAAAGAAAGAAAGAAAATGAAGACAAGCACATGGTTGCCTGCAGAATAACAGTGGCATTCCAGATCAGTAGAAATGGACCCTCAATTCAACACTCTTCATTTTAACTCTTACCCTTGTTTAAAATGCCAGCAGTGAACACCACCAAATCAGAAACCATAGCCTACAGGACTTAGCAACTGTTTTTCACCCCTGAACAACCAAAAAGGTCACACCTCAGGGAGAAAACATGGATAAGGGCCTGAGGTGGACAAGCTAATTCAGGGTTTCAAGAAAATTCTATAGACATTAGGTAGGGACTCTGCTCATCAGATTTTCAAGGGCTATCTGTCAGATAAGTAGCCTGGAGTAATAGCACAGCTGAGCCACCATGGACAGACAGTGTTACACACCTATCACCCCAGCACTGGACATGCTGGGGCAGGAGGATCTCAAGTTCAAGGCCAACCTGGGCTACCACAGACTCGGTAGCAATAATAATTATATTTAAAAATTTAAAACATAGAATATAGAAATAGCTTGGGATAGGGTAGGGGATGACACTACTCAACATACTATGAAATACAGGCTCATTGGTTTTAGAAAAAAAAAAAAAAACTTTGTAAGGGTAAAGGAAAATGGTAAAATAAGAAAGGTCTTTACTCTCTTCCAGCCTCCTCCCAATCACTCCCAAGAGGTAATCAGAGCTAGTAATCTTTTTTTGTCTTTTTGAGACAGGGTCTCCCTGTAGTCCCAGCTGACTTAACTCACTATGTAGACCAGGAGGGCCTTGAACTCACAGTGATCCGCCCGCCTCTGCCTCCTGAGTGCTGGGACTAAAGGCGTGCACCACCACACCCAGCCAGAGCTAGTAATTTTTATGAATAATTATCAACATGTGGTCTACTTATCTTTTACACATGGTGACAAAGACCACCTGTGCACACAGGTCATCCAGTCAACGGACTGCCAAGAACTATTCTAGGCCCAATACAGGAGGGAACGAGAACAAGTTAAAGCTTTACCTGGAAATGTGAATATAATGCATTCAGTTTTATGGAAAGGCAGACATCTGTTACTGAGGGATTAGTGAGCAAGTGAGAGCAAGACGGAGGACTATCCTCAAAGTCAGCACTATTTTAAACATCCTCTATCATTCTTGATCACATCCATCCCATACTCTTGTAAGAAATATGCAGTTAAGCTGGGTGTGCTGGTACACACCTGTAACCCAAGAACTTGGGAGGTAGAGGCAATGAAGTTCAAGGCCAACTTGGGCTACAGGAGACCATTTAAAAAAAAAAAAAAAAAAAGCACTTAATCATTTATCATATCTAACGATCTCCCAATAACACCGTGAGAATAAAGATACCTGGTGGATATTCCCTAAATGAGAGCTTCTGGGCACCTGAAAATCCCTCTTACCACCTCTACTCTCCCCGCCAAGAAAGACAACCCATCCATTTCATGGAGACTGAACAGACTGGGGATCTCCAAACAGAATGATCTACTTCCCAAGGATCAAAAGGGCCAATGTAAACCTTTATAAAACAGGACTCCAAGGGACTGGTGAGATGGCTGAGAGGTTAAGAACATTGGTGGTTCTTACAGAAGACCTAGGTTCAAATTCCAGCACCCACATGGCAGCTAACAACCATCAGTAACTCTAGTTCCAGGGGATCCAATACCCTCTTCTGTCCTCTGGGGGCATTGCACAACAAAGGTGCACACACACGCAAGCATAACACTCATGCACATAATTAAAAAAAAAAAAAAACTATTATTCTTCTGGTTTGTCTAGTACACCTCTAAGATATGGGGCCGTGGCAGGACCACAAACTCTTGGTTCCAAACTACTGGTGAGCCTCCAATTTAAACAAACTGCCACACACAGTTCCCGGGAATGGGTAGGCAGGCACTAATCATACCTGCTCACTGGATGAAGCAATACCAAATATAGAGGTTAGTATCAATGAACTGTTTACTGTCAGCTACTGTGCCAAGCTAGTAATTTTCAAGTGTTCAAAGTGTTAAAGAGTATATTCTGCCAGACACATAATGATTGATGATTATAGCCAATCATTCTCACAGTTAAGAATTTCCATAGAGAAAGAAATAGATCCTTCCCCAGGGAAGCTCAGAACTGGATCAGGTAAGTGAGGGTCTAAACACACTCCTACTCTAGGGATCAGGTACCCATCTCCCTTCACTCACCTTTCTACAGTTTAGGGGCATTTTCAAACAATGGACTGTTAAGAGCCACTCACCTTGGAAAATAGGACAACTTTGTTCCTTAAGAAAACAGCATTTCTTACTGTAGCTCAGTCCAGTGCCAACACAGTCCCTTGTTGTCTACATTTATTGGAGTCAGAATCTGACTTCTTAAAAGAAATGCTACTAGGTCTCTCAGACGGAATTGTCGAATAGGAAATTTAAATGGCTTTTTGATCTTTTTTTTTTTTTTTTGACAAAAAAAAAAACACCAACAACCTACCTTTACTCCATCTTTTTACTAGAGAAACTGGAGTCACTAAAGTAAAGGTCTCATCTAGAAGCTTATAAACTAGTTGAAAACCAACAATGTAGAGACCTATTTAAGTGGCAGTTTAGAAAAAGCCACAAGGGAGGGTATTATGACTTGTTGAACTGGAGGCTTACAATTTCAACTGGCCTACATATATTGGTGGTTTAGATAAAGTGGTAATCTGCATCCAGCTAGACAAAACCACCTTAAATAAATCCTTATTCTCACCCCTAGTTTCTCTGATTTCTTGGCACCCCAAGGAACTACTTTGGGCCTTCCTGAATGCCCTTTGGGGTATTCAAAACTTGCTTTCAGAGTTCAACAACATACAGAAGGTAGAGAACAAAGAACTTTTTTTTAACTTTCCAAAGCCACATACTTACACACCAGTCACATCTCTAAGAATGCCACCGAGTTTGAACAAGATTGAATGTGATTCATGGAAAAGTCATAAGAAAGGTTACCTTACGGAGGATGAATGCACGAACAAGGAAGAATAAAATTCCAGACATAATACCAGAAAGCAGGGGGGAGACGAACCAAGACATCACTGGAATAGAACACACACAAAAAAAGTGTCAACTGAAACTCAGGAAGCAAAAGTTCCTGAAATATTAAATATTCCATTTTCCAAACTCTTAAATCTGTCCCTCTACTTTACACCATGTACTCCCCAAACATAGTATTATGGCAACATATGACAAGAATAAAACCTAACATACCAATTTTTATTAGTTCAGACCACTTGACACCCTTCTGCCCCTTTGCCACGAAGGAGAAACCAATGGTTGCGCCGACAATACAATGGGTCCCAGAAATGGGGAGCTTCAAAAATGAAGCCACTAGTTGCCACACAGCAGAACCTGAAACAGAGTCAAATTTCGTTAAGTAAACGGCAAAACTATTATATAAGCTGTGGGCGCTACAGGAAATACTCTAAAAGGTTCAGCACAAAAATGGAACCTCCCCAAGATACAAACTGTGTCTCCCAGCACGAAGAGCACAAGGTATAAAAAGAACTTACCAAACATAGCACTGACGGAGCCCGCCATGAGCAGCCCTTGCGTCCCGTTATACATCTCCACGTCAATCAAGCCCTTCCGGATGGTTTCGCTCACTTTGGCCCCCAGCAACACCGATCCCACGGTTTCAAAGACACTAGCTAGGATGCAGGCTTGCTTCAGGGTCACTACACCTGAGCCCACAGCGGTACCAAACGAATTTGCTACATCATTGGCTCCCACGGAGAACGCCAAGACAAATGCAATGATGAAGCCCAGGATGAGCATCCATAAGTAGTCCACCAATGGGGCAGAAGCAGCGGTAGCAGCCAGCGTACTAGTAACCTGCGGTGCCACGGTAGATGCCATTCTCTCGAGTAGTGGTTCTTTAATTAGAGAATTACTGAGCGGCTTTCAAGATGTGTAAACGGAATATGAGGTATCAAAAATGCTATAATAAATAGTATATATTATATAAAATTAAATACTGTAAACTACGGCACAGAAACCGAGCTGGGGAGTTACTGCTATACGCTGGGTTTGGGCGTCTGTTGTCTGGGGTTTCTTTGGCTCTGGAGGGCTACAAGCACGGAGCAGAATTCCATGGCGGATTAGAGAAAAGGACGCAAGTTCATCCTGGGGGGACGAAGTGGGGAGAAAGTAACAATAGCGGCGCATCCCTGGGAAGCCGGCAGCCCGGGACTCTGCTCGGTCCCCGCGGCGAGGACCCCCCCGACCCCCGGTCCCAGGAAAGAAGCGTGAAGCTTGGGGCACGTGGCGATCGCTGTGCCCCCCGCCCGAACTACCAGCCCCGCCGGCTCTTGGGTCGTCAGCCCGTGCGCGCCCTCGGCGCGAAAACCGGAAAAGAGCCATTCCCGCGCGCGCTTCGTGAGGACCGCCAAAAAGGCCCGCTGGCGGGCGTGGGGGGAGGAGGGCCGGCAGCGCAGCGGGAGCCCGGAGCCCGGAGCCCGGAGCCCGCAGCTCATACCCACACGGCCGCTCCCACACCCCGGCTCCAGGAGAAGAAAGAGCCTTTGCCAGGCGGCGGCGCCGCCACTCACCAGAGGAAACAGGGCCGAGCGGAGACCAGGGGATCGAGGCTACGGCGGCCTAATGGAGTTTCACACGCACCGCCCGAGACTACCGCACAGGGGGCTTACGACCCACCCGAGAAACAGCCGGGGTTTTCAGCAGCAGAGAAGACGTTACGCGCAGCGCGCGCCGGCAGCCATCACTCTAGCCCCGCACGCTGCCCACCCCTAGTTATAGCGCGCCCCACGTGACCCACCGCGCCTCGCGGCGGCTCAGGCCCCGCCCCTACCGTGACGCAGCTCCTGGCCGGGTGAGCCCAGCGGTGGCGCTCATTGGTCAGATCGCCCCGGTGGCCCCGCCCCCAGCGGAATGCAGGTCCACGTGGGACAGCCCAGCCTCTTCCCTGCAGCCCCGCCCAGGTTCTCCTGGTCGAGTCTGGCAGCGCAGGCTGGTTGCGGGCGGAGACCGGAGTACTTTCGCCTGGCCCCCCGCAGGTCATCACGCGGGGATCCGGAGGTCGCAGCCAAGGTCATTCCGCGTTTCTCCCACGCGGGCCCAGTGTTTTTGTGCGCGGTAGGAGCCGGGCTTCTGGCCCGGCTCCCCCTGTCTGTTCCGAGGTGATGCGGAGGAGGCTGGAGTCCTGGCTCCGTGCCACACCTGTGACTTGTCCTTGGCCGGACAGGCTCTGCCCGTCGCCTGGCGGGGGTGGGAGGGCCCTCACGTGGTCGCCTTGCTCCCGCAGTCATGCACTTGGGTGAAAACTGAAAGATTGAAGAGTCACGAGAACCCGCTTGCGCTCCCATTTGTGCACAGAACTTCAGGGTAGCTGTGGGTCATTAATTTCCCCCTGGCAGGCCTGCGTTTTTCCGAGCTGAGGCTGTGGCGCAGCGGAGAGGACACTGTTTGAGATTCAAATTCTGACTCTTGCTGCACTGTGTCACCTTGAGCAAATCCTCCGTGAGAGACCGAGTTGTCAAAGTGAAATATGAGCGGTCCGTGTGATTGGAGAACGGATTAGGATTAGGAATTAAGCGTAATACAGATTCAATTCCCGTTTCTGCTCATCAGGGCTTGTGATCACAGGCAGCACTAACTCAGGTATTCTGGTTAACAAGTTCTTACCAACTTGGGTTGCTGGTAGGGGGGCGCGGATAAATGAGGTAAGATGTGCGCATGTGATTGGAACACCCTAGGTCTTCGGGAAATACTCATTTCCGCCTTTCTTTTTCCGTGAATATGCCTGTTTGAGGATGTAGGAAGGGGTGGAAGAGGCTGTTCTCTTTGCATTCTCGAAGTTTCCTTTTGAGATGAAGATTGCTTCCTGGTCCCCTACATGGGATATGGTGTCTTTATGTCTTTATTGTTCTGTGCATTGGGAGGCTTTTCATTATATTGCCTAAGCTCAAGACTGAGCAGTTGTACCTCAGATACCTTAGGATTGTAGTGGGATTAAAGTATTACAGCCATAAATACCGGGTTTAGAATGCTCTGGAGCCCTCCCTGCATTTTTACTCTCTCCGAAGGTAAGACACTAAATAGCAGAAACAAAGATGTTGTAAACTGTAACTTCACAACTACGTGGCTTCTTAACCTACCCAGAACATCTGGAAGGGTGTATAAGTTGTAACAGGTCTCTAGATCCCAAGGTCATGACTGGAAAACAAAGTTCATGTTCCAGAGCACTGATCATCGATCTTCAAATGTAACACTTTCCTCTTTTACTTGACTTCAAGGTTATAAAAACATTGAATAAAAGGACTGATTTGTTAAAGGCCGTTAGGATTCTGCCAAGTACAACAATTTTGAAAAATAATTATTTGTAAAAAAAATTGCTCATGGGTAGTCCCACTATGGTTTTTGTTTGTTTGGTTGCTGTTTTTGTTTTGTTTTGTTTTTTGTTTTATTCTATTCATTGTCTTACTTTTGCTTCTTGAATTTGAGACAGCCAGGGTGGGGTAGCTATGAATAAGGTCAGGTCAAGGCACTAGAGCCCAATCTTCCCACAGGTTTGCAAGATACACAAAGAAGAGTGAGGTTCAAAGAGAGGATCACTGGGTACAGTAAGTACTCTGAGACCTGGCCTTGTCTAGGTTGGGACTTCTATGTTTTCAGATGGCAAAGTATCTCCCTGCCTCTGGAAAGAATTTAGTGTCTTGAAATGGGAAAGAAGCCTGTGATGGTTAGTTATAAGTGTCAGCTTCACACAACCTAGAATCACAGGGGAAAGAGACTTTTAATGAGGGGTTGTCTGGATCAAGTTGTGCTGTGGGCATGTCTGTGGGGATAGTCTTGATTGCCTTAATTGATGTGGGAAGACCCAGTCTGAAACTGGGTGGCCTGTTCCCTGTTTGGGGGCCGTGAACTGTAAGTGGAGAAAGCCAGCTGAGCCCTGAGCATGTGTGCATTAGTTTTCTCTGCTCCTGACTGTGGATGTGACAAGACTACTTCAAGTTCCTGCCTTGACTCCCCCAATGATGACTGGAACCTGGAATTATGAGTGCACTAAAATAAACCTTTGCTCCCCTAACTTCTTTGTCAGGGTATTTTATCACAGAATCAGAAATAAAACAAGGGTATGAAGCCCCTAGCTCATGCATAAATGGCATTGATTCTACTTTCTCTCTGAATGCTGGGGAACGTGGTCAGAGACTCCAGGGTAATCTAATCATGTTAGAACAAGGGCTTGTTACAAACATGCCCAGGGCTTTAGGGAGGCTGTTGGTACAGTGGTTAAATACAGAGCCTGAAGCCAGACTGCTTGTTCGGCATTTTACTAGTCTCATGACCAGGACAAATACATCCTCCACCTAGAAACTAGAATCTATAAAGCCTCATCTATAACAAGAGGAGAGATGGAGAGTCCCCCCTTCACAGGGCTTTTGGGAGGAATAAATGAGTCCAATTCTGCAAGGCTACTCCTAAGGGCCTTGCATATCCAAGCACACTCTCTCTCTCTCTCTCTCTCTCTCTCTCTCTCTCTCTCTCTATATATATATTTAAATTCAGCAACTAGCTGAGGGCTGATAGCAGAGCCTGTGTTTAAAGTAAAGTGCATGTTGGATGACCACACAGCACCTTCCTTTCCCCTGCTTCAGGGTCACATTCTTTCAAACTTCTTGCTGCTGGTTAAGAAAGAAGGGCCATGCAAATAGTGCTGCTGCCAGAGGGATAGGGGCAGCAAACTGACGGGGCATGTGAGCATCCTGGCCTGGACTCTGACTGCCCACAGGACCTTTTTGTTTTTGTTTTTGTTTTTGAGTCAGGGTCTCACTATGTATTCCTGCCTGGCCTGGAACTCACAGAGACCCACCTGCTTCTGCCTTGCCAATGGTTGTTTTTGAGGCATGGTCTCCCTGTAGCCCCAGCTGACCTGGAACTCACTGTGTAGACCAGGCTGGCCTCAGTCTCACAGAGATCTGCCTACCTCTGCCTCCCAAGTGCTGGGATTAAAGGTGTATGCTACCATGCCCAGGTTTTTGTTTTTGATTATGTGTGTGTCAGTGGCTAGATGAGTATGCCCACATGAGTTCAGATGCCCCTGGAGACCAGAGCCATGGAGTCCCCCTTTAGCTGAAATTACAGGCAGTTGTGAGCCACCCAATGCCAGTGCTAGGAATCAAGCTTGTGTCCTTTTCAAGAGCAATACCCACTCTTAATTGCTGAGCAGCCATCTCTCCAGGCCCTAAATAATATTTTTGTTTTCTTTTTTTGCAGTGCTGAGGGATCAAACTCAGTACCTTGTAAATGCTAGCCAAGCACTCTACCACTGAGCCAAACCTCAGCCCCCTGCCCACAGGATCTTAATGAGTTACTGAGCCCTGAGCCCAAGGTCCTTCACCCACCTTCACCATCAGAGGACAGAACAAAACAGCCTACCCGGTACTGAGAGCGCAAAGCTCTGTGGGTTAGGACTTGTCTTAGAGCTATTTCCACTTCTCACTAATGGAGATGAATGGAGTTGAACTTCTACCAAAAGCTAGGAAGGCTGACATTGCAAGCCCCTCCAGATCTATGGAAGTCCAGACAAAAGGAGGAGGCAATGCATACCACATGTGCATTTTCTGAGCTCAGAAAGACTGTCAGGGAAATGTATGTGAAGTAGCCATTTGGTGTGTGTGAAGTAAGCATCCTGGAAAAAGTCTATTGGGAAGAGAGGAAGCGCAAGTGGGCATGTGCAGCTAAACCAGGAACAAAGGCAGTTTCAGATGCAATCATAGGACCTGAAGGGAGCAGAGGAAGGGAACAGCCCTGGAAGAGAAGGTAGGAACCTCTTCTGTAAGGGAGACCCATCTCGTCTGCTCTCCAGTCTCTTCCCTGTCTCCAGATAAATGGGAGAATTATAGTATCTACAGTACAATTAAATGCTTACTGCTGGTTGTGGTGGCCCACGCCTTTAATCCCAGCACTCGGGAGGCAGAGGCAGGCGGATCTCTGTGAGTTTGAGGCCAGCCTGGTCTCCATAGTGAATCCAAGACAGCTGGGGCTACAGGGAGACACTGTCTCAAAAAGAAACCCCCCCAAAAAAATGCTTACTATATGCCAGGCACTATTCCATGTCCTTTGCATGTGTTATCGCATGCAAAAACACTGGATAGATGCTTTCATCTTCTTTTACAGGCAGAGGAACTAAAGCACAGAGCATGAAGGCACAGTTAAATCAGAGAAGCCCCTAAGAAACTTCAAGACTTTGATACTTTTCCCAGAATGCCAAGAAGTACTAAGTATGGTACCTCTAGGTGTCAACTCTTCTTTGCGCTTTAGTTAACACATTTATTTCCCTCATCATCTTTATTTGACTCTTGCATTTACAGCCTGTATTTTAAGCCTTCTCAAACCTTATCGGAATAGAACGGGGCATTTCTAGACCTGTCTGAAAGATTGGCCCCAGTTTCCTCATAGAAAGAAGCAGGAAGTTCTAGAAATAAAGTTATAGCCTGACCATGTCTTAGAGTTACTGAAAATTCTGTTCTCTTGAGTCTTCCCAGAAAAGGAAACCTGTCTTGCAAGGTAAAACCCACCTGTGAGGTTGGGGAAATGGCTCAGCGGTAAGAATGCTTGCTGTGCAAATATATGAACCTGAATTTAAATCCCCAGTACCTATGTAAAAAGCCAGGCATGGCCACATGTGCCTATAACCTCAGCATTGGGGGTTGGGGACAGGGAGCAGAAACAGGTGGATACCCAGAGCTCCCTAGCCAGCCAGCCTAACCTAAATGGTGAGCTTCTGATTAAATGAGAAAAATGGTCTCAAGGCAATAAGACAAAGAGCAATAGAGGAAAACACCAAATCTCCTCTGATCTCTGACCACACACATGCAAAAAAAAGAAAAACACTACCAGTAGTCACTGGGGATGCAGAGACAGGAGGATCATGAATTCCAGGCCAGCCTGGGCTACACGTAAGACCCTGACTCTTAAAAAATATAATACCAAGAAATATAATCAGACCTAGACAGTTGACTCAGCAGTTAAGAGCACTTGCTACTGTTGCAGAGAACCCAAGTTCAATTTCCAGCACTCACACAGCTGCTCACAACTGTCTGTAACTCCAGTTCCAGGGAATCTCACACCCTCTTCTGGCTTCCGTGGGCACTGCATGTGGTGCATATACATACAGGTAGGCAAAATACTCATACACATAAAAATGTTTTTTAAAAAGTATTTTTTAAAAAAAAAAAAAGATTTAAGGAAAGACCCCAGTCACCACCACTTCACTCCCTGCTTTGGATGCTGCTGGCCTCTCTGTCTCCAGACATTTCCCATCTCCCTACACCCTGTTACTCAGGATTGGGAAGCCAGTGTCTGTGGCTCTATCACCATAAAGTCGACAGGGACCCTGGAACCTGAATTGGAGGTGGGATACTTTCAGACACCCAGCAAACCCTAATGAGTACAAGGTTGAGGCAAATCTCAGGCCAGCATCCCACAGCAAGAACAGCTGGATTTTGGCTGTGCCAGGCAAACTACTGGTCCATGTCTCTGTCAACACAGGAGTTGGCCCACCCACTCCAGACTTTATGTGCCTCTTCCCTGACTGCTCATCATGTGGCCACTTCCCTTTGGACTGTGTTCTCACATGTGGGTGTGATGTGGCAGAGGACCCAGACACTGGGAAGAAGAGCACAGTCTAAGATGGTTCAGATGTCCCGGTTTCCTTCAAAACCAGCCTCAGGACCACATAGCATTCTCAAACACCTCTTCAGAAAGACCTCTGGGGAGACTTAAACTGAGATTCTCCATTTTCTCCAAGGCTCAGTTTTCTCTGCTATTAAGCAGAGATGAAAAACAATGCTGGAAACTGTGTGATGAAGAAGATCCTGATCACTGTCCCCACACCCCAGGACATGTGGTTTTAGCTCTCTGCTATTAAGCAGAGATGAAAAACAATGCTGGAAACTGTGTGATGAAGATCCTGATCACTGTCCCCACACCCCAGGACATGTGGTTTTAGCCGGAGAAAGTGAGGAGGTGGCAGAACATGAATCATCCATACAGTCATGTCCAGGAAGAGAGATGCAGCTTCCGGCTCCACATGGCTTCCCCTAGCTCTTCAGTCATTCAGCAAACAGCCTGCTGTGGATCTAGATCCATGAGGTTGAGCAGCTCACATTCTCACAACAAATTCCTTGGTTTTAAAGACCAACCCTCAGTACAACAGCAGAAAAGGCAAAGTCAACATTCCATCCTTCCCCATGCCCCACCTCCTGCCAGACCTGCCACTTCTGTGCCTGGCCCACACTCATCTCCTAATAAACCGTGATTTATCATTCACTCAGCAGACATTTCCAGAACATGAGAGACTATGCCAGGCCACTTGTCCCTCAGGCTACCCTACCACTACAAGGCACCCCATTTACGAGAATCCTCTCCCTGTCAGACCAGGACTCCCCATTCATTTGATCTCTTCAACCAAAAGAAAATTCAAGAAGAGCCCCACAGGACTCAGTGGGTAGAAATAATGGCCAATCTAGGGGTTGGGTGAGGGGGACCTTAATGTAGCTTTGCTGGTCTCTAATTGCAAGTGTTTAGGGGTTCAAAGAGGTGCTTTGGACCAGGAATAGTGGTACATGCCTGTAATTCCAGTACTTGGGAAGCAAAGGCAGGAGGAACATGAGTTCAAGGCCAACCTGGGTTCCATAGCAAAATCCTGTGTCAAAAACTAAGGCTGGGCATGTAGCTCAGCAGTAGTGTTCTTGCCTAATGTGCATCTGTATCATTTTATCTTGTTAGGGAAAGTACAGATTGAAAAGAAAATCAGAGAGAGAGAGAGAGAGAGAGAGAGAGAGAGAGAGAGAGAGAGAATATGAGAATGAATTTCGGCTGTTTGAAGAAAGTCAGGTTCTGAGCCAAACATTCTTCATTTTCATTGGAGAAACCTATTTCCAGTGATAGAGGCTAAAGGTCTTTTTAGCCCCTGCCTAAGACCCTCGTCCTCAAAGTATGGCCAATGGACCTGCAGCAAAGAAACTTGCAAAGTCTCATGCCCTGTCCCAAATCACCAGAATGAGACTCTGGATTTAAGGGGAAAGAGTGGTGGGGGTCAATCCTAGGGCCTTGTGCAGGCTAAGCATGGACTCTGCCCCTGAGCAGCACCCCTAGCTCCCAGAATACCATTGTAACAAGCTCCCCATGTGATTTGGATGCACATTGCAGTTTGGGGAGCAATTATAAGAATAATGATTCTTGTTTGCTGGTAAGTTTAGAAACAATATGTTTACACATTCTTTTTCAGCCAGATGTTGAAAAACCATCGCTTTTTTTTTTTCTATATTGAATCAGTCCTGTTTTCCTGAGCAACTTCTCCTACTGTTAGACTCTTACACAGGCTTTGGGGTCAGACTATCTGAAATTAGGCTCCTGGCTTGACCATTTATTTACCTGCCATGACTTTGGTCAACTTGCTTAACATGTCTCTACCTTCCATCCTTATTCTGTAAAGTGGAAATAATAGAGTTGTTATAAGGCTTGGGTAAAGTGCTTGCCACTGTACCTGAAATTTAGAAAGCACTCATTTGGATACTAATTGGATTTTAGAGTTTCTTGTTTGTTCATTTTTGAGACAGAATTTCATGTATTTCAGGCTTGTCTCAAACTTGCCCTGTCATCAAGGATGACCTTGAATTCCATATCCTCCTGTCTCTACCTCCCCAGGGGTGGGATTACAGTCATGTGCTACCACACCCAGTTTATGGGTAGTGGGGATCAAACCCAGGGCTTCATGCATGGTAGAGAGGCACTTTACCAACTGAGCTACAGCCCTAGCTCCTGTTTGTTTGCTTGCTTGCTTGCTTGCTTGCTTGTTTTGAGACAGAGTCTTATGTAATTGAGGCTGACCTCAAACTTAGAATCCTTCTACCTCAACCCAAATACTGGGATTATATGCCTAGCTTTTCAGATTTTTTAAAAAATATTTTTTAATATTTTTTTATGTGTGCGAGTGTGTTGCCTACATGTATGTGCGTGCACCCATGTCATGCAGTATTGCGGAGATCAGAAGAGGGCTTCAGATTCCCCTGGAACTGGAGTTAAGGATGGTTCGTAGCCGCCATGTGGGTGCTGGGAATCAAACCCGGGTCCTATGCAAGAGCAGTCAGTGTTCTTAACTGCTGAGCCATCTCTCCAGCCCCAGCTTTTCAGATTTTGTATATACCACATTTACTATCTTTTAGAATGAAATGATTCTGTAGTTTGTGGTCTTATCCATTATTATCAGATTTTTTCCAGTTTTTTTTTTTCCCAAAATGACTTTATTCTTAGAGGGAGTTTAACTTTTACCTCAGAATATACCCCTTTCAAGCCAAGCTTTGTAGCAAATGCCTGTAGTCCTAGCATTCAGTAGGCTAAGGCAGAAAGACTACAAATTTTTCAACTAGACTGTCACAAAATATACATGTATACATACATACTGTATATATACACATATATATATACACATACATACATATATATGAGTGTGCATATATATATATTGTGTGGACATACACACACATGCACATTGCACGCAAACATATTTTAGGATTGTTCCTTTTATTTTAATTTTAATTTTTTATTTTATGTGTGAATATTTTGCCTGCATGTATTTAAGTACACTCATGTCATGCAATACCCATGGAGGCCATAAGAGGGCATTGTTCCCCTGGAACTGGAATTATAGGCAGTTGTTAGCCACCATGTGGGAATCAAACCCAGGTGCTCAGCAAGAGTATCAAGTATTAGTTAGTACTGTATCTTATAGAGAAATGAGAGTCCCAGGGCCCACAGTCACACAGCTAATAAAAGTGGGAGGCCTTAGCAGGCACAGAATAAATGAATAACTGAGTCCAGTGTTCTTTGTACTACCATGTGCTACTTTGAGAGTCAAACCAGAGACTCACCTACAGAGATTGTGTGTGTGAGTGTGTGTGTGTGTGTGTGTGTGTGTGAGAGAGAGAGAGAGAGAGAGAGAGAGAGAGAGAGAGAGAAAACACTTCATCTTCCAAGATGATCATAACTGCAAACACTCTTCCATTGTCCTTGTAGGGACTCATATATATCAGACTTCTGTTCTGACTACTTAGTTCACAAAATATGATCATCGAAGCTCTCTAATTCAGAGCTGGGCCTGATTATATAGGCCTGTAATCCTTGCTGTGTAGATGCTAAGGCAGGAAGATTGCAAGTTCAAGGCCAGCCTAGGCAATATAGTAAGATCCTGTCTCAAATTAAAAATTAAAAAGAAGTCTGGGGATATTTCCCCATGGTAGAGCACTTGCCTAGTACACACAAGGTCCTAAATTCAATCCCCAGTGTTGGGGGAAAAAGACTTACTAGACTAATAGGTAAGAGAAGCTCCAGATTTTTTTTAATTATTGCAAAAATACAGTCTTAAAAAGAGTACCAGAGGGAAGGGTACCAAGTTAAAAGGGCACCTTTTTAGGGATCGCAAATTTCTAATCTAACTCCAGTTATCACCATTAACAGTTCCTGTCACACACACACACACACACACACACACACACACACACAAGTATTTTTATTTTTTCTAGTATATACAATCTTTCTTTAGTCAAACAGAATACCATGGAATTATGCAACTTGTTCTTTTAGCACTATCTTAGATTTCTTTGCATTCTCCCCTGTTGTTTTCTTGTATTAGCTGCATAATAATAATCTGCTATAAAGTGTGTGTCTGTCTGTCCTTATGAAAGTATATTATCTGGGTCATAGATCATGTGAATGTTTACATTATTTACATAATAATATACTTAGACACCTATCCTACATGCAAGAGAAATTACTTCTTAAGGAGGCTGGGGGATGTTTTTAGATCTCTCTCAGATCACACAGTCCCTTCATCTCCTTTTCCAGCACCAACTTCTCTCTTTAGCTCTCAGTACTATTGAAATCTTTTGACTCTCATCCTCAGCAACACAGCTTTCTCTTCTCTGCCTTTCCTCTTCAGCTCTGGACCTGTCATTCCTGAGCAAGCTTGTCTCTCCCTTTCCACTGGCCCCACCTCTGTAGACCAGGGTTTCTTTCCTTATCCTTCACCCTCTTCCCAGTCTCAAACAGCCTCCCACAGCTCCACTGATGAGCGCCTCCTTTCCCCAGCCATGTGGGGTGTATGTTTACTTTTCCAGTGAGGTCATCCTTGCCTTCACCCCCTTGTTTGTTGACATCTCTGCCTCCACAGAGCCTTCCGTTGGCATGGTGCTTGTTACGGGGTCAGCGTGGGTAACTAAACTCTGAAGAGACACAGCTTTGCTGCTAACAACTGTAAGTCTGTAGTTATGGACTTAGAAAAGCTGGTTCAGGGACTTTACTGCCAAGTACTGATGCTTATGCCAACTCTTACCCTCACCCCCTGGTGGATACCTGCTTTCAATTCCCATCACGCCTGGACGTCTAATTCAGGGTCCACTCAGAGCACTTCACTAATGTTTATAACTCTCTGGGCAGTTTCTGGCTAGCAGTTCTGATGGGGCCCTATGATGGAAAAAAGGGAAAGAAATAGGTGCAGGAGGGACAGGAGTAGTTGCTGGTGCTTTGGATCCCAGCCCTGGGCTAGGAACACCCCCACTGCTCCTGGAGCTTCTAGCAGCCTAACTTGTCCCTGCTTCCTCCAGGAATGAAGGCTAGGGCCTTGGGAACCCAGGGCCAGCGCAGGCTCGCAGATATGACACAGGCTGAGGGATAAGGGAGCTGCAGCTTGTTGTGAAATCCAAGGTTAGCATCTCCAGCTATCCCTGGGCCTCACTTGGCTCCTCTCTCTCCTAAACTGTCTCCTTTGTCCCCATCAGATTCAGAACTTCTTCCTTCCTCATTGTCATCTATTTCACCCCCCAAAGTGATTGTATTGCTCTGACCACCACTTGTCTCTCTACTGCAGGCTTTCTGAGATAGTGGTCCCTGTCCATCCTCTGTCTTCCGGCCTCTCCTGCTGAGATACATCACCTTCTACTTCCAAACACTTAGCCTTTTCTCAGTTCTTAGTCTTTCTAGATGTCCTGCAATTGATAATGCTGCTAGATCTCTCTCTCTCTCTTTCTCTCTCTCTCTCTCTCTCTCTCTCTCTCTCTCTCTCTCTCTCTCTCTCTCTCTGTGTGTGTTTCTGTATGTGTATCTATGTGTCTGTGTGTCTGGGTCCATGTGTGTGCTTGTGTACTCAAAGGTCAAACTCAGGGATCATCCCTCAAGAGGCATCCACCAATTTTAAGACAGGGTCTCTCACTGGCCTGGGATTTGTTGAAGCTGAT
Organism: Nannospalax galili; assembly: GCF_000622305.1. Lineage (NCBI taxonomy): Eukaryota > Metazoa > Chordata > Mammalia > Rodentia > Spalacidae > Nannospalax > Nannospalax galili. Next base: position 779,181 of record NW_008344179.1, on the reverse strand, counting down.
GAGCCAGCTGAGCCCAGAGTCCTCATATCTCTAGTATAAACAGTCAAACTTGGGGATCAAACTTGGATTCTTATGCTTGTGAGGCAAGCACTTTGCCCACTGAGCTATCTCTCTAGCCTCAGGTGGGACTCCTTTTTAATGTCTTCTCCACTGGCTTCTATGTGCTCTCCACCTCTTGAGTCCATAGCAGTCCAGTCTCCTTTGCTGGTCCTCATGTCTCTGTCCCCATGTCTCATCTAATCCATCTCCACACCTAAATTACCACTTCTGTGTACATTTCCACCAAACTCATGTCTCCCACTATTCTAAATGCAAGCTGTAGAGCTTTCCTATCAAATATATCATAGTAACACCAGAATGTTTCAGTGTCTCTGGGTAGCAACCCTCTCACGAGCCCCTGCTTGAATAACGAGAGCTGCATCTCTCTCAGAGAGTCTGAGACTTCAAGCCTACCATCCTTTGAATCTTTGAACTGTACTACAGCAGTCTGTATCCTGAGATTTCTCCCAGATTACTTTGAGCTCCCAATCCTGCCTCCTTTCCTGGATTATTTGGATCCTGAGTGACCCAATCTATAGACATCCTTTGTGCCATCATTAGTCCCATGTGCACACACTGACATATAGCTCAGTGGTGAAGATCTTCTCCAGCCCATAACTCTCATGTCCATTCCTTAGGGATACCTCTTAATCAAGCTCAGCTCTAAAACACAGGCATCTACCCCAGAGTGCATATGACATGATCAGCTCTTTCTCCTATGTACTTTTTCAGGCTTCCCAACAACACCAGAAGCCCCTGGAGCATAGAGGAATTGACAGATCGATAGAAGACTGATAACATGAGGTACCAAAAAAGGTACATATTAAGTGGAAGGGTCCAACATGGCCAGACCCAACCCACCTGCAGGAAGTCTGGACTATGAACCACCACTTTGACTTCCTCTGTGAGGTGGTGTGCCTGCAGCTATTCCATAAATGTTTCTTTATGGCTGAATCCCAGAGGTAGCCCAGAGGCAGTGGTCAGTCCCTCAGTCTCTGGCGGGATGTAGTGTGACCTGCTTTCCTCTACCCAGAGTGGAAGGAGCAGCAGCTCTCAGGCCGTCCAGAGGTGTCAGCTCCTTTTCTCACCCAGCCAGCTGTACTGCACCTGATTCCAGGTGCTGCCTCAGGCTCCAGCTTCCTGTGAGACAGAAGCAGAGCTGGCTGTCTCTACTAAAGAAAGAGCAGGCCTGCCCCTCCTCTGCTCGTGACCCACTCAAAGCTAGCCAGCCAGAGCTCACCAGGGCTGGCTACATCTTGATTATCTGAAGCATTTGGTAAGTGCCATCGACATACTCACTTAAGTGGTAGAAGTATGGGGTTGGGGGCTGATGTGGGCTCTGGGGGCTGGAAGAGATAACAGACAGGAGGAGAAAGGCAGACAGGGAAAGACGCAAGGGACCAAGAACATGTGGAAACCCAGCACCTGGGCTTGACTCTGGCCATGCCACCATACTGCACTGAGTCCAGCCACTCATCCCTCGATTCCTTCAGCTACTTTCCAGCCTCCAGTTCCACCCCAGTAGAACCCAACTATATGGTCAGCTAAGCCATTGCTTTCAGAATGCCTTCACCAATGCCTCTGAGACACAATCCAGACAGCCTTGTCTGGCTGGGACTTTCCATGACATAGCCTTCTGTCCATCAGCTTTATTTTCCACTGCTTGGCAAGGGTGACAAAAATCTACTCTCCCCAGCGTGGCTAGTCACTACTACCACTCCCTTCTATGCACTGAAACACATGGCCTTTCATGGTCAATTATAAAAAGGCAAGCTCTTAGATTTTTCATTCTTGGGGTTTCCCCCCAACAATTATTCACTGTTTTTCATCATCCACAGAATTAGAAAAAGGTAACTTCTTCAGGCAGAATTCCCTGGTTCCCTCCTTACAGCAGTCCTGGGGAAGAGTGAGGGTACCTAAATTATGCAGATGAGAATTCAAACCTCAGAAGAAACTGATTCTCTCCCAGGTCTGCAGAACCTTGGGTCAGAGGCTCACAGTCTCAGCTCAGGCCCTGTTTATTCTACAGGGCCAGGTCCTAACAGTCTATGTTTGACAAGTGATGAACACATTCATGCAGGTGGCTATAACAGAGTTTCCTAGGGCAGTGGCTTGTGAGCAACTGAAATTTATTGCTCACAGTTCTGGAAACTGCAAAGTCCAAGAACAAGATGCCCACATAGATCTGTATCTAGTGAAGGGCCGTTGTCTGGTTTATAGAGATCTATCTTACTACTGTATTCTCATGGTCAAAGGTTGAGGGAACTGTCTGGGAGTCTCTTTTATAAGGGCATTGATCCCATGCATGAAGGTTCTACCCTCATGACCTAATCGCCTTCCTAAAGCCCTGCTTCCTCATACCACCACATTTGGAGTCAGACTTCAATGCATGAATTCTGAGAGGACACAGCCTATTGCAGTGGGTTATTACTACTCTATATCAAAGCAGCATTGCATAACCAGTTAAGAGGAATATTCACAAAAAGTGAAAAGCTTTTGTTTTCATCTGAGTTTCTCTCTCTCTCTCTCTCTCTCTCTCTCTCTCTCTCTCTCTGATGATTGAACCCAGGGCTTCACACTCATAGGCTAGCAAACATTCTCACTGAATTATAGCCCACCACCCAACCTCACATTATTCGTTGTAAAAATCAGATTTCTGGAGCTGATAGAGTGCTAGCCCAGCATAAACAGAGTCCTAGATTTGATCTTATATAGCGGTAACCCTAGCACTTGAAAAGTAGAGGTGGGGGATCAGAAGTTCAAAGTCAAAGTCATCCTGGGATATGTAGTGAGCTCCAGGCCAGCGTGGAGTATGAGACCCTGTCCCCCCCATAAAATTTTAATTTCCTCCCCCTTACCAGACAGCACAGTGCTGTTCCCCTAGAAAGTGCTTGATAAGGTTTGAGAGAGCACACCCAGGTGTGTGAGACTGCCAGAATCTAGCTGAAGGTTCTCGGGCTCTGCTCTGAGGTGGCATTCCCTCCAGAGACTGGACAGAACAGAGCTCACAGTGTCTGTTACTTCCTTTTTGTGAAAGATGTGTGGTTACTGTTATCAGTGGACAAACAGAATCATGACAATATTTTGAGATGTAATTTCATGATTTATATGCCAATTATGTTTTATGGTGTGTCATTTCTGACAGTGGCAAAAAGGCTTTTTATCTGGAATATGGCTATTTTGGGATGGGAGAGGGGAATGCTTTAGCTTCCTCCCCAGCAGGGGTGGCTTGGGTGGAACTGGTTATCACCAGCTGCTATTCCCTTTGAATGTCTAATTCTCCTGCCTCCCCAGGTATGAGAGCCCCACTTGCATGTGCCCCTCCTCTGAAGCCTAGGTTTATTTTCTTTTTTATTTTTCTGTCTTTTTGAGACAGGGTCTCCCTGTAGCCCCAGCTGACCTGGAACTCGCTATGTAGACCAGGCTGGCCTCGAACTCACAGAGATACCCTGCCTCTGCCTCCCAAGTGCTGGGATTAAAGGCGTGTGCTACCACGCCCGGCCCATATTTTCTTAATTTCTTAAATCATTAGGTCTCTACACACAATTGAAGGGATAACTGAGTTTTGTGAGCTCATTGTCATTCTGCCCTCTGCCGCTTGGCCCTGGCCAGCTCCTGCCATCCCACTTCAGTGTGGCCTGCCCCGCCTAGCCCACTGGACCCTCTATCCAGGCAACACTAGGCAGTAGGGCACCTGCAGACACCTGAAGGTGCCATAATTCATCTCCTCTCCTTGATCCACAGATTCCTGATGGCTGGCTTTCTCAGACCAGGCTCCCTCCAGTAGCAACTGGCCACCTACACAAGAACTGTGTTACAGGACAATATGGTAAGAGTAGCCCTAAGGATGAGCACAAAGCCTAGCTGGAGCAGCAGGCAGGCTGTGGGAAGACTGTGTTAAATGAGTGGAGGAACAATATAAGGCACTGAACAAGAGTGCTACAAAAAGCAGGATCAGGGCCTAGTTCCCCTGAAGTCCATCACCACTGTCAGTAAATCCCCAGGTGGACCTCTCCCTCATAAGGGGGCCAGAGTCATGCCTGCAAAGCAAAACTAGCCAGAGCCCTCATTTGTAAACAGTTTAGCTCTAATCCGATCTAGCTTGGAAGCAAAGTTCTTCTCGCTTTAGCAGTGACAGCTTAGCTACCTATGCTTCAGGACTCTGGCTTTCTACCTGAGAGTCCCAACAAGTACTAGTTTGGTTTGGTTTTGGTGCTAGGGTTTTATGTTTACCAAGCAAGTGCTCTACCACTGAGCTGCATCCCTAAACTCAAAACAGGCACCTCGCACGCCTTTGATCCCAGCACTTGGGAGGCAGAGGCAGGTGGATCTTTGTGAGTTTGAGGCCAGCCTGGTCCACATAGTGAGTTCCAGGACAGCTGGGGCTACGAGGAGACCCTGTCTCAAAAAAGAAATAAAAGAAAATATCAGAGTCCATCCAACATTGTAAGTATTCTTTCCTGACATTTTTGTTGCAAATGTGTGTGTGTGTGTGTGTGTGTGTGTGTGTGTGTGAGAGAGAGAGAGAGAGAGAGGAGAGAGAGAGAGAGAGAGAGAGAGAGAGAGAGAGAGAGAGAGGCAGGCTATGTAAACTGGTTGAAAATGTATTTCTCAGTATGGGTGGAGGTTTTAAAAAAAATTTAAATATTGGTTTAAAGGAAAACATCCATTCCTCACATATTAAGCAAATATGCTTAGAACTGGGTGTTGCTGTAGGAGAAAGAGAAAAACAAAATTTGGTTACTGCACCTGGGAAGCTGTGGATCCAGGGATGAAAAGACAAACATACCACAAGGACAGGATGTAAAAACCACTTTGACTGGGGAGTGTCAGGGGAGGAACCACCACCTTCCTTGGGCCCTGGTGGCTGGTTTTGATGCTGACTAGGGGAGGAGGGTAGAAATGTGTTCCTGATAAGACATAGATGCTGACCTATATCCCCTGACCCCCACTGTTCCGGCTGCTGGCAAGACCTTGGCATGGATGCTGGGGAAGGACAGAGGCAATGGGGACAGACAGGAAAGGAAAGAACAGAAGGGAACAGATACTGACTTTACACTCTAGGATGTGGGTATATTTTTGTGTTGTTTCAAAGTCGGGGGCAGAGCAGTGGGGAGCAGCAACCTGAAGACCAGATGTTGACACTGTTCCTACTTCAAGGACTTTTCAGACTTATCTGAATAATAGTTCTGATTAAGATATAGGATACAATGCACCCGTGGTCTGATAGGAATACTCCGTATTTAGATTTCTTCTTGCTCCTGTCTTACTCTCCAGCTAGAACCAGTGTTGCTGTCTGTCGCCAGGCTGGGCTCAGCTTAGTCCTTTCCCACTTAAAGCACTCTGGCTTTCTCGCTGTCCCTGCTGAGCCCCAGCCCAGCGGAGGGGAAGTGTTTTCCCTCAGCACCTCTCCTGACATGCCTGGGGCTACAGAGACTCCGCAGGATTGAAAGCTTGATTTCCTGCCCTGCCTGTCTTCCTGTTCCTGCAGCTTGGAATAGACAACACAGGGGAGAGAAGAGGAATAACCAAAGGAACGGCATTTTCATTTTCCCTAGCACAAAAGCACTCTTTTTCAGTTGTTCATCCAGAAAGTAGTATTTGCCTTTTCCAGGGTAATCACTGAGCCAATCATTGCAAATGAGACAAGTATCTAATCACAAGATGTAGCTACCAAAGGTCTAAGATTTGGAGACTAGAACTCAGCAACCTCCCTCTAGCGACTTATGGACTTCTTCCTGTGGACTGGGAATTCTAAGGGGTCTCAAGTCACACGTGAGCTCTCCTGTATAGTCTGTGCTACCTGCTCTTTCTCATTCCCCACCCAGTCCCTCTTCCCTTTGCTCTCTGTGGGTTCCGTTTGGCTGTCTGGATTCCCTCACCTCTTTCCTGTGCCCATCTGAACTCTGCCAATAAGGATTATCTCAAATTCCTTATCTTCCAGGAAGCAAACATACAAGGAATGCTCAGAATCCATATAATCATTATGGCATTTAAATAATTATGGGTGATAAAAGGAATCATGCATCTCCTTATGTACAACCTTCTGATGTTAAATGTTTGTTACTGAGATCATAGATTCCTGAAACCTGGGAGACACTTAACTCATCCTTCTATGCCTGCCCCTGAGCTGAGTATATAATAGGATTTCAGAACTGACCTCTGATACCAATCTGATGTAAAACCTGGGTTTGAGTGTTGGAGATCTTTGGAGCTTCTTTAAGCAAACCAAAATGAGACACCCCCTCTGTAAAAGTAGAGTAGTCATAGTACCAGTCACTTAAGGAAGTCCCAAAGAGTAAATCAAATTGTTTAATTAGTTGTTTTACTATAAAGTGATAAGATAGAAATCAAAGAACATTCCTTTTTATTTGCTTGTTTCTGTTTTTATTTGATTTTAGGGTTCTTCTCCCTGTCCTTGTAAATTTAATTTAATTTAAATTTTATTTTTGCGATGGCTCCTAACGTCATGTTAGAGCGAAATGTTCTATTTAGAGAAGTCTCATTCCCTCTTCCTTCCCTCTGTCCTTTCCATCCTGTCTCTGCCAAGCCCTGCAGGTAACTAATCTCATTAGTCTGCTTTCTTTCTTTCTCTGTTCCTTTTTCCTTGAACAAATAGGTACATGTTCTTCTTCCCCTCAAAGGTATTCTTGAAGTAATGTTCTTTTGACACTAGTTTTTCAGGACTGCCCTCCCCATAACTACCTTCTGCATCTACCAGCTGGAAGGTGTTGGACAAGCAAGAGCCCATGACAAAGGGATCAGTTATGTGCTAATCCTCATATGGGTTAGTCATTGTGACAGGAAACTGACATTCTTCCCAAGGCTAGCTCTATTCCAAATACAAGCCCCCAGACCTACAGGTGTCCCCAGGACTGGTCATGGAGCTAGAACCCAATTCCTGCTACTGACAATGCATGGCTTAAGAAGCATCCACACCAAGCTCTCCATGGCCTGCTCGTTCTCCTAGAGGTGGACACAATGCCAGCATAAGATTGGGTTTCTGAAAAGCCCTTACAAAACCATGTTGCACAAGAGGCATCCATGTGACCTTCACACATTGCAGGAAACAGCCCTATTTCTGAAAATTTAAGATTGGAAGTCTTCTCCGGAGGCAGAGGCAGAGGGAGGTGATCTCTGTGAGTTCAAGCCATGCCTGGTCTACCTAAAGAGTTCCAGGCCAGCTGGGGCTACAGGGAGACCCTGTCTTAAAATGACCAAAAAAAGGGGGGTGGGCAGTCTTCTGGATCCTTCTCCATTAAGGCCCTATTTCAAGCTATTTCAAGGAGGATATAACTTAAGTAAATTTCCAGTCATAGGGAGGTGGTCAAAGGAAGTGGACTGCTACCACTGGAGGTATTCATTGGAAAAAATCAGGATGGGGGAGGAGTCAGCCTTGGAGTCAAGCTGTCCACAGTGGGTTTGGAGGCTGTGACTCACAAAGGGAAAGGGAGTGCCCTGTATCCTGGGGGAGGCTGCTTTCTCCAAGCAGGAGTTCTGTGGCCAAGGAAGGAAATGAGGCAATCCAAGACTAATCAGCAGATGCCAGCGGGCAGATCTAGAAACCCAAGCCATGCCCAGCTACTTCTGCTCAGTACTTGTCCTGGGCCCCCAGGGTACACCACCACCAACACTAACAGGTTAGGTTCTGGGGAGAAAGGGAATCAGGTCCTTCCTTGAGCAAGTAGCCTTCTCTCTCTAGACCTTAAATTTTCTCATATAAAATGAAGAGGTGGACTCTACAGGGAAGGAATTGATAGCAAAGATGCAGTTCGTTGCACAGCCACATTTCTCATCACTCAGAGTTAGAAAAATGATGGAACTGAGGTGCTTTTTCATAAGTCTCACCTCTCTGATTCAGCCTAGCTGCTACCATCCCTACCATCATACCCTAAGATGGCTTCACAATTTAGCCCTCCCCCTTCCATCTGCCCTTTGAAGTTAAAAGTGCCTACTTCTAGACTGGCAGCAACTGAGTCCCTTCCACCCCTGGGACTGTAGGAATCTAGGCCTCAGAAAAACGAATTCTGAACAGTGACTAGAGACAGAAAGCAGCCTGTACTGGGATGAAAAGGAAATGAGCCTTCATCCAAGATCCTAGACTGGTAAGTATGGCAGGGTTCCAGGGCCAAGCATCTGCCGGGCTTAGGGAGAACTCAAAACAACCTTTTTGCACAATCTCCTTGTGCATCCTGTTTCTCTAGTGCTGCTGCCGCCATCAAGTGGGCACTATGCCCAAACTTCAGTGGGCAATGAGGGGGCTAGGTGCCGGTGTGCCCTGATTCCTAAGCCATGGATGTGGAAAACGGTGCCTGAGTTTGGGCTGCCCTCTACTGGGCAGGCAGGGAAGCTGCAGAGGGGTCAGCAGGAAAATCCCTGTAGTCTATCGGGCTCTTCTTCCTGAATTCTCCACATTGATGAGGAGGTGATGGGGCATCCATGTGGGCTTCTGCCTTCCTGCCACCTTCCAAGGAAGACTTGGGCCTCTCCATGTGGTATTAGCATCTAGGGTGAGGCCTCAGGACCAGACCCCCCAGGCCATGTGACAGGATGCTCAGTCAATATGGAACTTTTCCCCAAGCCTGGCTCAGGTGTCACACAGCATTACACAACCAAGGAGCCATTTTTGATGGGAAGAGATCCATACTTTTATTATGCCTGTTTTTCTTCTAAATTGCTGAGGTGTGATATCTTCATTGTCAACCTGAGTGGATTTATAATCACCGTGGAATTACACTTCTGACTGTGTCTATGAAGGTGTTTCCATAAAAGTTTAACCGAGGCTGGGCGTGGTGGCGCATGCCTTTAATCCCAGCACTTGGGAGGCAGAGGCAGGCGGATCTCTGTGAGTTCAAGGCCAGCCTGGTCTACATAGTGAGTTCCAGGACAGCTGGGGCTACAGGGAGACCCTGTCTCAAAAAGACCAAAAAAAAAAGTTTAACTGAGGAGGGAAGCCCCACATTGAACATGAGGGACATTATCCCATGGACTGGGATAAAAAGGAAAAAGTGAAGACAACAAGCTTAGCTGGTACGAACACTCCAGACTGTGGGTGTGTTAAATGAACACAATGGGTTCACAACTTCAAGAGCAAAGCTAAAATTCACAGCCAGCACATGAAAGAGTGAAGATTTATCACCTGCAGAGCACAGCTTCCAAAGACAGCTTGCTCTCCTTGAACAGAGGACAAGGAATTTATTATAGAGGCCTATACATGCTCATATTGGGGAGGCACTTTGGGGAGGGAACATTCCTGCATGTGAGCAATTTAAGATACATACTCATGAGCATGCCCAGTTAGGGTCATTAAATATGGCAGAAAGGAACTCTCCTATATTTGGAGCCAAATAGTAAACGGGAACAGGAGCTAACTAATCACTACTGGCTTCTGTCATGAGTCGTCAACAACTAGGGTGAATAGGAGAAAGAAAGCAAAGCCAGGCTTTTGTTGAGATGAAGCAGCAGCCCCAGCAGACTAACCCTAACCCCAGGCCCTTCCCCTCACAGGGCCTGCTTTGTGCTCCACATAACCAGAGGCAGCCCTCATCCTTCTTATTTATAACCAAGGGAGAGAGTGCCTTAAAGAAGAGTTAAAACAGCTCCTGGATTCCCCATGCTTTTATGGCTATAGCAGATCTAATGTGCCCAGCTGTCTCATGTGCTTGCTACCATGCCTCTCCAGCTATGATGGACTGCACCCTCAAGCTGTGAGCCAAAATAAACCCTTCCTTATCTTGTTTTTATCAGGTATTTTGTCAGAGCAATGAGAAAAGTAACTTGAACCTGCAAGAAAAATGCTGCTCCTCAAAAACACCTAACCTGCTGGCCAGAAAAGGCTGTGCTGGGTTCTCAGGGAGCTACCAGGAAAGGACTTTAAACCTCCTCTCTCCACATGTCAGAACCTCAAGAACACTGGGGCAGGAGAGACCATGGCCTCCCTCTTCTCCCTCCCCCACACAGCACCACCTGGGGTCCACTAGAGCCAGAGGGATCTGAGAGCTGCACCTGGCAATTTGCTGCAACTCTCTCAGCTTTCCCTCTACATGTACTCTGTTGTATTTCTTATTTTCTATTACTTAGTTTCCATTCTTGCATATATGTCTTATGATGGTTTCCTTTTAATTGTGTATTGCTCAGGGTTTAGGGCTGCTGTTCATGCATCTCCACCCAGTCTCCTAGAAGTCGTCTACACTCTTCACACGTTTCATATTTACTTCCCTTTTCTTTCTTTTTCGTTTTTTAATTGAGACAGAGCTTCACTATGTAGCCCTGACTGGCCTGGAGCTCACTATGTAGACCAGACTGGCCTTGAACTCCCAGAGACAAGACATAGGTTTTTTTTGTTAGAATCTATGACCTCTCCAGCCATGTGTATTTGGCTATGTTTACAGTACCACACGAGTTCCTTCTCATTAAGTGGGTCTTACGTCCAATTAGATAGCTGTTGATTACCCCAAGATAAAAGTGCCACTACTGTACCAGTAGAGATAGTTTGCTGTGTCCATCATTGCTGTAGTTTTTAGACTTTACAGCTGCATTGGAACATTGATTGGTTTTCTCCCTTAGCACCTTGCATAGTATCCTCTGATACTATGAGAGCTAGTTTTTAGAGAGGAGGCTTCCTGATCAGTTCTAGTTCAATTGTTCCAAGTCCTGTGTCTGAAGCGTGACCTATCTTCAGCAATAGGAACTTACCTTTTTAAGTTTTGGGAGGCAATCAAGGGCTGTGCTATTTTGGGAGTCTCTTAGACTACCCTGACCAACAACTTAGAGGAAGTTTCTCCTATCGGGAACTGTGTTTCTTGTTATATAGCTTTCATAGGCTTTTGAACTAATACATTTCTCTTTGGTTTTTCACACCACCTAAGCATCACTTATTTCCCCCCTGTATAAACCTCCCTCCCCAGTTAAAATACCCCCATTTTCCTTATTTCCCTCTTGATAACACCTGTCTCCTACTATCCCCTCTCTCAATCTCCTCCTTCCTCTTTACCCCCATGGTTCTGTTCCATTTTCCTGGCTCCTGTGGTTACATCAAGATATGTACTAACATCTAAGGATCTGGAACTAATATCCACAAATGAGATTGTTTTTCTGATCTGTGTTACTTCACTTAGTATAACATTTTCTAGTTCCATTCATTTACCTGCAAATTTCATGATTTTGTTTTTCTTTACTGCTGAGTAGAACTCCATTGTGTAAATGTATCAGGTTTTCATTATCCATTCATCAGTTAAGGGACATTTAGATTGTTTCCATTTCTTAGATGTTGTGAAAAGAGCAACAACAAACATGGATGTACAAATTTCTCTGCAATAGGATGAGTCCCTTTGGTAGATGCCAAGGAGTGGTATAACCAGGTCATATGGTAGATCTATTTTTAGGGTTTTTTTTTTTTTGGTCTTTTTGAGACAGGGTCTCCCTGCAGCCCCAGCTGTCCTGGAACTCACTATGTAGACCAGGCTGGCCTTGAACTCACAGAGGTCTGCCTGCCTCTGCCTCCCGAGTGCTAGTATCAAAGGCATGCACCACCACGCGTGGCTCTATTTTTAGTTTTTAGAGTTCTCCACACTGATTTCCACAGTGGTTGCACCAGTTTGCAATCCCATCAGCAGTGAATGAGGGTTTGCCTTTCCCTGCATCCTCGCCACCATTTGGTGTCATTTGTTCTCTTGATCTTAGCCAGTCTGACTGGGGTCAGATGAAATCTTAAAGTAGTTTTGATTTGTATTTCCCTAATTACAAAGGATATTGAACACTTTTTAAGGTGTTAATCATTTTTATTTCTTCTTTTGAGATCTCTCTGTTCAGATCCATAGCCCATTTTAAAAATATATTATTTTTATTGATTCTTATTTTTTATATTTTTTAAAGTTATCTTTATTTTATGTGTATGAGTATATTGCCTGCATGTATGTAAGTGCACCTCTGTCATGAAGTGCCCTTGGAGGTCAGAAGAGGGCATTGAATACCCTGGTACTGGAGTTATGGACAGTTGTTAGCCACCATGTGGGTGCTGGGAACCAAACTTGAGTCCTCTACAAGAACAGCTAGTGCTCTTAACCACTGAACCATCTCTCCAGCCCCTATATTATTTATTTTTATTAGAAATGAACATTCTCTCTCTGACATTCCCTCAATAGCTCATTAGGGTAAATGTTGAAGTTCTGGAAAGACAATTCCTGAGCCAAGAGAAAAAAAATTGAAGTCTTAGTACTGCTTTGTGGTTGGGACATCCTGGAAGCTTCATGAGTGTGATTGAGAGGTGTCTTCAAATGTGAGGCATATGTAGACAGACCCCCAATCTATGGTTTCAGTCTTCTACAAGGAATAATAATAAAGAAGTCTGTTAAGACCACATGTGGAATCTTCAAAAGAGGGATTAGTGAGTAAGTACCCTGGTCCCAGAATATAAATAAAAAACTGTTAATACAACAGGGAAAAGAGGGGCCTGCAGATTTTCTAGAAAGGCTGACAGATCAGGTGTAAAAGTACTCAGAAGTAGGCAGAGAGGAGCCTTTGGGACAAGGTATGCTGCTCACATTACACTTTGTAACTAATCACTGGCCAGATATAGTGTGAAAGTTCTAAAAGACTGAGGATTGGAAGGACAGAAGAGAGAAGGAAGGGGCTGGAGAGATGGCTCAGCGGTTAAGAGCACTGACTGCTCTTGCAGAGGACCCGGGTTCGATTCCCAGCACCCACATGGTGGCTACGAACCGTCCTTAACTCCAGTTCCAGGGGAATCCGAAGCCCTCTTCTGACCTCCATGGCATTGCATGACACAGGTGCACTCACATACATGCAGGCAATATACTCATACACGTAAAATAAAACTAATAAAATATTTTTAAAAAAGAGAGAAAGAAGAGAGTGCTACAAAGGCAGGGAAAGGGACATTTCAAGAGAACAAGAAGAAAGACCCTGTGTTTTTTGATGAGGACTAAAATTGAAATTAAGGGTTAACATGTAAAGATTTCTGGCTCTTCCTGTACTTTCTTTTCTGCCCTTTTGTGTTTACAAAAACATTCCTACCCTCATGGTCATTTTGATAATGTGACTTTCTCTAACTCTCAGACTCTGAGAATACAGAAAAAAGGAGAAGGTGTAAGAGTTCAAGAGGGGAAGAGATTTCTTGAGACTTTCAACAGGAAAAAAATAACTTGGTAATTTTAAAAAAATATGTGTACAGGTCATCTTTGCTGCAATGTGTCATGCAATTTGAATTCAACTCTTGTTTAAGAAAATGAAGTAAGAAAGAAACAGTAAGTAGGTGTGAGAAATCATTGTTGAGAAGGATATAAGTATGAGGTTAAAGAGTTAAAAAGAAAAAATAATGTTTTAGATAAGGATGACTTTAGTATGATAAAATAAGATTTTGTCCTAAAAATGAAAAATAAAAGGTGAAGTAAAAACCATGAAAGTGTAAAGTCAAGTTGCAGAAGGCCTAAGTCATATACAGATTTTGGAAGATGGGACTTACAGATGATATGTTTGATGATTAAAATTCCTAAGGTTCTACTGTTAAGCTCATGATAACATTTACAAGAACTTTTTAAAACAAGAGCTTTTTAAAAACAAGGAATGTATATTTGCTTTTACTAACTTTGTTAGGCTTTTACCACTTTGGGAAACTGAGTCATAACAAAACCAATATTTAAAGTGTTTTATCTAAGCTTTATCTAAATGATATAAAGAAGTTAAAATTACTGGTAAATCTGTCCTTCTGGGTCTTCAACAAAGCTTTGAAGCCTATACTAATGATGATAAGAGAGTCAAAGAGGTTGTCCAACAATTTGGACCTTGACCTCCAAGGTCAGCCAGAGAGGCTGCAAAATCTCCAAAGATTATACTCTAAGCAGTGTACATCTTCTAAGAGGGGGTATTATTGGAGACCTTAGGCTGTGTGTGATGCAGTACAATGAGTCTTTCTGCAAGGAACAATATATTCTAAAATGAAATGGAGATCTTTTTTAAAGGTTAAAAACTCATTCAATTTTATGTCTTACAGGGCTTATACTGAGTTCAATATTGTATAACTGTATTAATTCAACTGTGAACCTAGAAACTTACACTTGTGAAAGAGAGGTACTCTTGCTCTGGAGTGTGTTACTGAATATGTTAAAGCTGTAGTGAAATGCTTCCTTCTAATCATGTAGTTATTAAAAAAATTTTTTTAAGTTATAATTGCCAGGCATGGTGGCACACGCCTTTAATCCCAGCACTCAGGAGGCAGAGGCAGGCAGATCTCTGTGAGTTCAAGGCCAGCCTGGTCCACATAGTGAGTTCCAGGACAGCTGGGGCTGCAGGGAGACCCTGTCTCAAAAAGACCAAAAAAAAAGTTTTAATTATATGGGGAGGGGCTATACCATTGCTAAGCAGGTGTATGAGGGCTGTATAACTCACTACAGGGGAAAAAGAATAATAAAAAAACAAACCTCAGACAGGAGGCCTCCTTTTTTGAATTTTTCAATGTTTGTACAATATAATTTCATGGTATTTAGATCCCCTCCCTTAGTCCCATTTCTCCTTATTTCCCCTGCCTAATTTAATGTACTCTGTTTTATGTATAGTATATATTGTACATAGTTATAATTCTATTTATATAATTATTTATATAATGCATTATATAATATAAATTATAATTTATGTTATATATAAATATAAAATTATGTGTATATAAATATATATAAACATATATGCATGTCTAAAAAGGCCTATAGAATCTAATTGTGTCCCCAAATGTCCTTCAGTGTGGGTTCATGACTACTGGAACCTGGTTAACTTACTAAGAGTCTCATTCTTGAAAGAGACTTCGATTTTTTTCAACAGCCATTGATTGCCAAAATTTCCTTAGGTTGGGTTGAGGTTCTTACTTACTTCTCCATGTCTATGCTGGGTTTTTGTCTGGGTTGAGCTTGCATGAGACTTATGCATGCTGTCACCATGCTGTAAGTTCATATAAGTAACTTATCAACTGTCTGAAAAACTCTGTTTCCTTGTAGTCATCTACCACCTCTGCCTCCCTGAGCCTTGAGAGGCAGAAGTTTGATATAGGTACCATATTGAGGAATAAGCACTCTGCAGCTTCTTGTTCTCTGCACATTGGCCAGTTGTGGGTATCTGTGTTGATCACTATCTGCTGTATAAGGAAACTTCTCTGGTGAGACTTAAATGCATTAAGCTGTGGGTATAAAAATAAGTCATTAGGAGTCAGTTTAATACAATAACTATTTAGTAGAAAATTAGTACTAAGTTCTCCCCTTTGTCCTGTGACCTATCTAGCCTCAGATTCCTAAGCCTGATATCAACGTCAGGCGTGAGCTCCATCCCATGAAGCAAACCTTGAATCCAACTAAAGAATGGTTGGTTACTCCCATAATAGTTGTGCCACTACTGTACCAGTGGGAGTATTTTGACAGGCTAGCTGTTATAGTTCACAGAATTCACAGCTGGGCAAGGTTGATGATCATTTTTCTCCTTCTGTTAAGATGCATTTCACCTTCTAGCACTTTGAACACTAGCTAGTAGAGATGAGGCTCTGAAGTCAGCATCAGCTTGATTTCTCCTTGTTTGTTCTACAGTTCATGTATGTAGTATCTTCACCAATAGGGTCTTACCATCAAGTTCTGGTGAGACCATTTCAAATGCAGTGAATGTTCCTAAAACTCACTGGACTCTGCAAGAAATATGCTAAGCACAAAGCCCACAGTACAAGAAGGGCAAAGATTCTGTGTGTGCCCAGGGAAATTGGTGTTATGACAGAAAACAGAGTGATGGGGTGGGGGTGAGGGTGGGGAACAGACTAAGCGTATTTTCAGCAAAAAGGTTAAAACTACAAATAACGTTGTACTGAGGCCTGTGCTGAGTCTGACTGCAGATCTAAGAGAACACTG
This sequence comes from Nannospalax galili, assembly GCF_000622305.1. NCBI lineage: Eukaryota > Metazoa > Chordata > Mammalia > Rodentia > Spalacidae > Nannospalax > Nannospalax galili. Next base: position 763,246 of record NW_008344179.1, on the reverse strand, counting down.
GCTATTAAGAGATGCAAGTATTCTGAACTGGAAGGTGATAAGAAGAGAAAGGAGCCATGTGATCCAGTTGCTGATTTTGTTATGAAGATAATAAAATCATGAGATCTATGTTTTTTTAAAAAGTAGAGAAATAGGGGACTGGAGAGATGGCTCGGCAGTTAAGAGCACTGACTGCTCTTGCAGAGGACCTGGGTTCAAGCCCCAGCACCCACATGGTGGCTAACAACCATCCATAACTCCAGTTCCAGGGAATCTGACACCCTCTTCTGACCTTCTTGGGCATTGCACAACATGGGTGCACTTACATGCACTCATATACATAAAATTAAAAAGTAGTAATAAATTTTTTTCAAAAAAACAGAAATATCTGAATTGACTGACATCATAGATCAAATGAGCTTAACATACATCTATAGAACATTCTATCCAGACACACATTCATCTCAGCAGCCCATATAACTTTCTCTAAAATAAATAATATATTAGGACACAAAGGAATTCTCAACAAATATAGGAAAATTGAAATAAGTCCTTGTAGTCACTCTGATTACAGTGGAACCAGACTACAAATCAATAGCAAGAGAAACCCTAGAGCACACACAAACTCATGGAGACTAAATAACAACTATTGAATGGATTCTTGAAGTCAAGAAGGAAATAAAAGAAATTCATGGGATCAAATGAAAATGAAAACACAACATACTAAAATCTATAGGATACAATGGAAAAAAATAAAGCTCAATAAAGATTATACAAATGGTGTAGGGGTGTGGCTCTGTGATAGAGTGATTATCTGGGCCACAGGTTTTTTTGTTTGTTTTTTTTTAAAGAAGCTATGCTGGGGCTGAAGAAATGGCTATGCTGGGGCTGAAGAAATGGATGCTTTTGCAGAGGACCCAGGTTCGATTCCCAGCACCCATATGGCAGCTAACAACCACCTATAACTCCAGTTCCAAGGGATCCGACACCCTCTTCTGGCCTCTGCAGGCATTACAAAACATGAGTGTACTTACATACATGCAGGCAATACACTCATACACATAAAATAATAAATAAAATATTTTTAAAGCTATGCTGGCTCATATTCCTCTCCATCCCTTAATCACAGAAAGTCTGCTGCCATTTTCTTATAGCTCCTTCTAGAAACAGTATAGGAACATTCAGACATATATGTACAGTGATCCATTCTGACACTTCTTGAGTACCTGATATGATCTAGGCCCTGTCCTTACATAAAACATAAATACTTTTACTGTAGAGGAATTACATTCTGACAAGAAGTGGGGGAGTCAGGCAACACATCAAGTGCATCAGTCAAATCTATAATAGATATTAAGTGCAAACTTACACTTAGACAAAGTGTAAGTGGAGTGAGAGAGTTGAGATACTGTCCTGAGTGTCCTTCCCCTGAGCTGTCTCAGCTACACCCTCAGAAACCTGGAGTTGGGCTCCTTCAATTCTGGTTCCAGATTAGGCGCCTCCAGGTAGCCTTGGTGAGTCACTCCCCTCATTCTGAGTTCTGATGCTAGAGGAAGGAAACCAACCATGTGAAGTGTAATGGTCCTGTGGGTGTCATGGCTGCTCATCTTCAACTTCCCTCCTGGGTCATAGTTTATGAATTTTTCTGGCTTAAGTGAAATGTTTCCAGATTTTTCTCTATTAGTAGTTCTTAGAGAGTGGTCCGTAGATCAGTGGTGCAGGGTCTAGTCAAGAATATGCAGTGGTGGGGGACTAGTCAAGAATATGCACTCCAGGGATCCACTCTATCTTCTGCTGGAACCAGAATTCTGGAGTGCTCAGTAACCTGTCTGTAACAAACCTTTCAGATTCCCAGGCAGGGTAAAGTTTGAGATCCTCTGGAAATACTGTTTCAGTTCACATGGTTACCAGCTTAAATTACACCACTTAAAAAAAATCCCAAATTAAATCCTAGATGACAAGGTACAAATTATGTGAATAAGCAAAGATAAATCTAAAAGCTGGGCATGGTGACCAATGCCTATAATCCCAGAACTCAGGAGGCTGAGTCAGAGAATCATGAGTTAAAGGCCAGCCTGGGCTACCTAAATACCTTGTTGGGAAAAAAAACCCCACAAATCTTACAGTTCAATTATTTGAAAATAAGAATCTAGCCAGGGGATTGGAAAAATAACTGGGTGGTTAAGAGCACTTACTCCTCTTCCAGAGGACCCAAGTTCAGTTTCCAGCACCCACATGGTGCCTCACAACCTCCTGTAACTCCAGTTCCAGAGTATCCAACGCCCTCTTCTGGCATCTACAGGAACCACATACATACATACATACACACACATAGACACATACACATTAATACATTTTTAAAAATAAATGAAATACAATAAAACTTTCTATTTCTTTAAAATAAATAAATAAATATGCTGCCTTTAGCAGCAGACGGCTTCTCAGAGTAGTGGACTGGCAGGGTGCAGTCAGTCTCAGTTCTTGTGTTCCCAAAAGGGAAGAACTCAGACTGAGTACAGTCATAGATCAAGCAGTCAGCAGTGTAGTTAGAACTAGCAACCAAGCAGGAATCCACTCCAGAAAACAGATTTCTGTTCTTCCCTCCCTATGTCCTCCCTCAGGGTGTGCACTTCCAGAAAAGGTTTGTGGGGGGGGCTTTCTCAGAATCCCATTTTATTCTGAATTCAGTCTTAGAAGTAGATGTATAACTACAAGAATATATAGGGAGACTTGAATACCCCTAAAAGTGAAAAGTTTACTAGGGGAAAGGGTGACAGCATTCTTCACTTACTCCCCTGGCCAGGAAGTCCCTGAAGCCTCTTTAAGTTTCCCCAGCTGCAGTCGACCACTACCACTTTATGTACTGTTTGAGAACCCTGAGCTGGTCCATCTGGAGGGACCACCGACACTATGGCTCAACTGGAGTCAATCATCAGCAATTATTGTTCTTTTCAAATATTTTGTTTATTATTTTTATTTTATGTGCATGAGTGTAATGCCTGCATGTAGGTGGGTACACCCATGTGATGCAATGCCCTCGGAGGTCAGAGGATGGTATCAAATTCCCTGGAACTGGAGTTACAGGTGGTTGTTAGCCACCATGTGGGTGCTGGAAATCAAACCCAGATCCTCTATGAGAGCAGCCAGTGCTCTTACCCGCTGAGCCATCACTCCAGCTCCCAATTATTTTTCTTTATGTTCTGTTTTTCAAGGTCTGTTGGTCTGTCTCTGCCAGAGCTAACTTTCTGCCTAACAGTGACAGTAAGAACTTGGTATCTATGACTTTAGAATGCATAGTGTACCTTTCCTACCTCCCAGAATTCTCCATCAGAACCAAGACAGTCATTTCCTGAGCTACTGGAGCATTGACTGCTAATGACTCAGAATTGATTCCCTTCCAAGGATTACCTTGGCCTAGGGGAACAGTTTCACCCAGAGTCATGCAGGGACACACAGCCTGTCGTAAGTACATGAAGTACTTCTTTTAATGTTAAGAAATGTTCCTACTAGTAATGAGATGAATGCACCCAGGGACCCACCCTGCACCCCAGCCAAGCAATGTGGTGTGGGAAGAGTAGTACATGTTTGAGGGGTTGAGATAACTGTACATGGATAAAAGAACTAGCAGAGGCTTAAGAATACTGTCCATCAGCTGAATCAAACTTCTGCTCCAAAAGCTCAGGGATCATTGCAGAAGAATAGGGAGAAAGATTGTAAGAACCAGAGCTGGTGGATGACCACAAGGAAACAGAGTTTTCCAGACAAATGGTCAGTTACTCATATGAACTCATAGCATTGGTGACAGCAGGCACCAGTCCCATGCAAACTGAAACCAGAAAAAAAAAAAAACCCAGCATAGACATGAGGACACACATAAGAAGCTCCATCCCCACCTAAGGAAATTGTGGCCATAGATGGATGCTGGGAGTGCAGAGATGGTCTCTTTCAAGCATGGGACTCTTGGTAGGTTAACCAGGTTCCAATGGATGGACCCACACTGAAGGACATTTGGGGGTACAAATTAGACTCTATAGGCCTTATTGTATAAACATAATAAAGTATATTGAATTGGACAGGGACAAGAAGGGGAGGCAGGGGATCTAAATACTATCAAATTATATTGTATGAAAATCACAAAAATTCAATTAAAAAATAGATATAGAAAAGGAATATTTTCCAGAGGACTGTAAGGTATGCCTTCCCTGTCAGGGCAGTCAGCTCTATTGAGTCTTTTAAAAAATTCCAAGCATTGGGGCTGGAGAGATGGCTCAGTGGTTAAGAGCACTGGTTGTTCTTATAGAAGACCTGGGTTCAAATCCCAGCACCAACATGGCGGCTCATAACTGTAACTCCAGTTCCAGGGGGATCTGACACCCTCTTCTGTCCTCCGCAGGCACTGCACAACACAGATGCACTTATACACATGCAGGCATAACTGTCATACACATAAATAAAAATAAATAAAATAAATTAAAAAAAATTTTTTAAGTTCCAAGTATCAGGCCGGGTGAGGTGGTGCATGCCTTTAATCCCAGCACTTGGGAGGCAGAGATAGGTGGATCTCTGTGAGTTCAAGGCCAGCCTGGTCTACATAGTGAGTTCCAGGACAGCTGGGGCTACAGGGGGACCCTGTCTCAAAAAAGCCAAAAAAAAAAAAAAAGTTCCAAGTATCAGTGACTAGCTACTATGCAAAATGAAGTCAGCAAACATCAAATACATCATGTTGTTGTGGGGAGCCGCCTGCCATCCCTGCAGACGCCATTACAAGATGGCACTCACATCCAGTTCATGCTGAGCAGTAAATAAGTCAGTACACATGCCCGAAGTAATTTTCCACCTTCTAGTCTCTGCCTACCTCGTGACATGATATGGGCTGATGAGTTTGCGACCAATCAAGAGTTGCCACGTCCAAGACGGGCTTACTAACCTATATAAGGGCTGGGTTTCCGACATTCGGGGTCTTCGCCCTGTAAGCTTATGCTCTCCCTCTCAAGATGCATTAAAGCTTTTCTGCAGAAGGATCCTGAGTGTGCCGCGTCGTTCTTGCTGGCGAGACGATAGCGTGGGACATGTTGTCACATAAAAAAGTCATTTCCAAATCTCAGAGGAAAATGGTCCTGGTTCACAGAAATTCTGCTCAGTGGACAGAGTTGGAAACTGTGATATTTTCACTGAAAATTTCTCCAGAATGCACCTTGCTGCATTTTCAGTGATCCATGGACAGCAGCCAATAAGTCCTGTGTCTGGCAGCAATACAAAAAAATGATCGAGTTGTACCCCATGCCCCTGCCCCCCATAGAGATGAACATTATGGTGCCAAACGTCACAAAACTCCAGTAATCTATTTGAAACTAATATGAGCATCCTTAAAAATAAGTATGAGAGGAACTATAGATCAGATCAGTGCCATCTGAGCAAAAACAACTGGATCCACCCCTGTGACCACACAGGAAAGAGGTCCAAAGCAATGTCTAATCATTACAGCACAAGAAGCCACAAAGTAGGGGCTGAAGAGGTGGCTTGGCATTCAGAGCACTTGCTATTCTTCCAAAGGACCCAGGTTTGATTCCCAGCACCCACATGGTGACTCTGGCTCTGTTGCCCTCTTTCAGCTTTCATAGGCACTACACACACACACACACACACACACACACACACACAGGCAAACATACAGGCCATCAAAACACTTGTACGAATAAAAATAAGTAAAAAGAAGCAGCTGGCAAGTCTGGCCAATATACCTATCAGTGGAGTGCTGAAAGAAACTTCCATAACATGTAAATCTGAAATAGCATATGCTGTCCAATCTTGGAAAATGGACTATAGTCCTTTCTGTACAGCACTGCCCACAGCAAGCATCTTTCCAGATAATGGCATAGCCACTTACACCATCATGGTACATATGAGCTATACTATTGTAGGACTCAGAGAGAAGCTGTTCTGTATTCAGATTCCCCAAACACATCCAATCAAACAATGGTGCTGTGTTTAGAGGTAAGTACCCAGCAGTAAGCTTCACCTTGGACATTCTTAGGACGTCTCAGATCACTATTATCCACAGGTGGTAGATGCCATTGAAAAGAGAATGGATGGGACTGGAGAGATGCCTCAGTGGTTAAGAGTGGTCCAAACACCCATGTGGAGCAGCTCATAACCACCTCTAACTCCAGCCCCAGGGGCATCTGATGCCTCTGGGTTCTGTGCACCTGCACTCACCCGTGCGCATGCACACACACACACACACACACACACACACACACAAAATAAACTTTAAAAGGAAAAAAAAGAAAGAGAATGGATGATTAAAAGAGAAGCTAGCTGGGTAGGGTGGCATACATCATCTTTTCTTTCTTTTTTTTTTTTTCTTTTGAGACAGAGTCTCCCTATAGGCCCAACTGGCCTGGCCTGGAACTCGCTATGTAGACCAGGCTGGCCTTGAACTCATGGAGATCCGCCTGCCTCTGCTTCCTGAGTGCTGGGATTAAAGGTGTGTGCCACCACATCCAGCTGTGGCATACATCTTTAATCTCAGCAATCAGGAGGGAGACGAGGGTGAATCTATATGAGTATCATGACTTTGAGGTAACAGCTCCCAAAGTGGTCCTGGCATAGTAGACCATGTCAGAGGATGGAAGATGTTCTAAGATGGTATAATATATACAAGAAAAGAAGCATGAGCCATTTAGGAATAACTTCAGAAATATGGTGTATGTTAGGTCTAAGGAGGACTACAGAACAGTCAAAACAGCCACAGGCCATGGAAGGAGAATGGTGACCCAGGCTGGTGCTGAAGGAATACCATTAATTTCTTGGCTCCTGTCTGAAAGACAGCTGGCTTGGTCTGTCATCTTGGATTCCTTTGGTTACTTTATCCTAGCCCATCACCGCCCTCAAGATAACTCCTGGATACCTATTCTATCAGAAGACCTTAAAGTGAGGATCACTGACTTTAAAGTGTGGAGCCTCTTTACAAAGCTTCAGGAAAAATTAATTTTCTGGATAGTTATATTTCTCCTTTATTTTGTTTTGTTTTTATTGAGACAGAGTCTCACCATGCTAATCTCAAATTCAAGATCCTCTTGCTTCCGCCTCCTGAGTCCTGGGATTATAGGCATGTGCCACCAAGTCAAATTAACTTTTTCTGATTATTGTTTATATTTTCTAGTCTCTTTCCACTACCTAAAAGAAAAAAAAAACTACAAAATTTCTTCATATTGCTGAATCTGTCTTTTTCCTTCTGACTCAATACTTTTTTTTTTTTTTGGTCTTTTTGAGACAGGGCCTCCCTGTAGCCCCAGCTGTTGTGGAATGCACTATGTAGACCAGGCTGGCCTTGAACTCACAGAGATCCGCCTGCCTCTGCCTCCTGAGTGCTGGGATTAAAGGCATGCATCACCACGCTTGGCTTGTTGATACATTTTAATAGCTTCTCCATTGGATACTTTCTATTTTTATTTTTATTTTATGTGTATGCATGTATTGCCTGTGTGTGGGTAAGTGCACCTGTGTCCTGCAGTGCCCAAGGCTGACAGAAGAGGCTGTCAGATCGCCTGGGACTGGAGTTACGGACAGTTGTTAGCTGCCATGTGGGTGCTGGGATTTGAAGCCGGGTCTTCTGCAAGAACAACCAGTGTTCTTAACTGCTGAGCCATCTCTCCAGCCCCCTCCATTGCATACTTTTAAAAAACAACTTCAACCACAAAACCTCCTCCTCCTCCTTCTCCTTTGGTACCACTACCACCACTTCCTCTTTTTACTTTTTAATTTTTGTAACAAGATTTCACTCTGTAGTCCAGGCTGACCTTGAATGCTTGGCAGTTCTCTTGCCTCAGCCTTGTGATTACTGGGATTTCAGCACCATACCCAGCTCCCAAGTATCCCCTCTTTAAAAAAAGTATTTTATTTATTATTTTTATTTTATGTGTATGCGTATATTGCCTGCATGTATGCGAGTGCACCCACATCATGCAATGCCATGGAGGTCAGAAGAGGGCTTCGAATTCCCCTGGAACTGGAGTTAAAGACTGTTCATAGCTGCCAGTCGAACCCAGGTCCTCTGCAAGAGCAGTCAGTGCTCTTAACCACTGAGCCATCTCTCCAGCCCCGAGTATCCCCTCTTACAGGCAATCTTTCTGGTACTTAAATGTCCCTTATGTGGTTAATCCCAACTTCCAGTCTTGTAGCAATTAGACCTTGACCTTTCATTAGTTCTATGTTACTGTTGAGGCAACTAGAGCCTAATTATCAGAATTCACTCTGGACATAGCACTGAGGTTAGTCTGGGTTGTGATCACAGGAAAGTTATAGTGTAGCTTTGCCCCAAGTAGTACTTACAGTGGACATCAATTGTCTGCCACAAATACATGTGTCTCAGCTATCTACTAGTGATCACATTCCACTGGATTTCTGTTGACTAGACTTGCAGAGAACCTAAATTAGTGGCATATCTAACTGGTTTGGCCTGTTGTAGTCTATCTGCTTCCAGGTGGGCCAAGCCATCCTTCTGGGAGCTGTAGACGTGGCCATTCTCATTCAGTGTTATCCAAAGAAAAGAGGAAGACTTAGGTCCAAGCTTCTATCAGTACAACTAACTAAGGCATTTGATGGAGTGACCTATATGTTTAAGAATTCTTAGCAGGATATGGGAATGGTCCAGGAGTCTTGATGTAGACCATCACCACACAGGATGTGTTGTCAAGACTCAATAGAAGCCTGACTCCTCAAAGGAATGTATGCTAGCCCTCTTGAAATGGAGCTAGGCAGACACTCTTCAGGTGAATGATCACAAGACAGTGTATCATCTGCCTGACTCCAGGGAAACATGGGATGCTAAGCCTTACCCTCACTGAGTACAGCTCAGACTGTCTAGTCTATAATTGACACCTACACACAGGAGGAGGTAATTATACAGGACACACCAGGGGTCAGCCTAGAAGCCTTGTAACCATCCTAGCAGGAATGAAGATATTATAGACACTTGTACCCTCCCTTAGACTATCAGACTATTGAAACAATGAACCTCCCAAAGTTGGGATGCCCCTAGGGATCTAATGATGGGAGAAGGTAGAGGCCGAACCCTGGTGCCAGGCAGATGGGGAACTTAACTCTCAGAAAGAGATTTCATGTAGTTCTGACAGCTTGTCAGACCACCTTGCAGGACAGATTAGAGTCTAGGTCAAGACGTTGATGGGCTGGACCACATCTTGACTGCGACTGCCTACTTATACAGTACTTCTTACTCTCTATTTAAACCTTAATATCATGGCAGGGCCTTGAAGATAGACTGGGGGGTGGGGGTCGGGGTTGGGAGTGGTACCACTGGACTTCTCTATTTGTCTTCCCATTTCTCTTCCCAATGTGACTACATTGAGTAAATCTTTTGTTATGCTCTTACTGGTTTTTGCTTTGTTTTGTTTAATTGCCCTATTGAGGAGAGGACAGGTGCCAAGCCTGGGTTGTTAGGGTTGCTAAAGCCCCAGATCTGACCCTGACAACTCCAGTAACAGATCACCTACCACATGTGCCCTTAGAACATAACTGTCAGCTGTAGAACCACTCAGCTGCAGCAGGCAGGGCTCCATGTATCATCTATGTTGCATTTATCTGGCCTCTTTTGTTTCGGTGCCACTCTATGAAAAAGCCACAGAGATTCTGTGGGGTCTCTCCCATCCCTCGTGGGTCGTTGACCACTGGTTCATGAGGACAAAGGGAGAAGAAGTGACGAATGGGGTCAGGACGGCCAGTGAGCACTGACGGAAGAAAGCCCTTCCAGGGAGGCAGATTCAGTGATGCAAACTCAGTGAAACAGCTCCAGATTCAGTGAAACAGCTCCGTTTATTCAGTGGTGCATAGGGAAAATATAGTGTGGAGGCAGTAGCCAATGCTTTAGCTGATAGGCGCTCATAGCATGCATTATTTACATGTGGCAGTAGGCTCCTATCATCCGACTATGGGGCAATGCCTGATTATCATATAGAAAAAACCTGGGGGTAGTTTTTACTCCAGGTAACTATGCCAAAGGTCATGTTCCAAATAAGGTCAGGCATCCCTGCTTGGTGGCACTTTCCAGGTAAGTCAGGCAGGAAGCCCCTG